>NC_133314.1:8540418-8591841 GCF_012295235.1 Primulina huaijiensis
TGTTTAAAAACTTCATAGATATCAGAATCATTTTTTTGTTTTTTATGATTTGTTAATGCATGAGGAAATGGTGGAGGTTTATTTGATTCATTTACTATTTCAGATGATTTATCATTCAACATATTATTTTTAGAATTTAAGGTATCATCATTCTCAAAAGTAACAGGATTATCATCCTTACTCTTTGATTTTAAATGATCATTGTTTTCATTACTATATGGATCATTAATTATTTTACCACTTCTAAGGGTAATAACAGATTTTATTTGATCAATTTTTTCATTTTTTAATTCTTGATTTTGATTTTTAGGATTAGGTTGAGGTTGAGATGGAAATTTTCATTTTTCATTAATATCAAGTGCAGATGCAAATTTTGCAAGAGTTTTTTTCAAATCAGTCATAGATTGACTGTTTTGAATATTGATAGATTCTTGCTTTTGGATAAATGCATGAATTACATCTTCAAAGTTTTTTCTTGGAGGTGTAACATAAGGAATATAACCTTGATGATTTTGGTTATTTTGAAAATATTGTTGTGAGTGTGCATTATTATCATTCCTCGAACTAAAATTAGAATGATTTTTCCATCCAAGATTATATGATGTGGAAAAAGGATCTAGTATTGATTTTTTATAATTGTTAACATAATTTGCTTGTTAATGGAGACATTCTTTAAATGAAGGTATTGTTGGACAATTTTTTGTAGCATGATCATGTGTATCAAATATATGACAAACAATTTCTTGAATAATTTTTAATTGACCACTCTTTTTCATTTCTAATGACTCAATTTTTCTTGCTAAAGATGCAAGTTTAGCTTGAATATCTATATCATCTTCAAGATTATAGATACCACCCCCATTTGTTGAATTATTGATTTTAATTGTTGGTGGTTCTATTGTGCCTATATTATCCCAATTTTGAGCATTTTCTGCTAATGAATCCAAATACTCCATAGCTTCATTTGGGTTTTTATCTTCAAAAGTTCAATTACACATGAATTCTATCATTTGCCTATCTTTAGGTATTAGACCTTCATAAAAGTGAGAAACTATTCTTCATGTTTCAAAACCAGGATGTGGGCATGTATTAAGTAATTCTTTATATCTATCCCAACATCGATAAAGTGTTTCTCCTTGTTTTTGAGAAAAAATAGTAATTTGTCTTTTAAAAGAGTTTGTTCTATGGGAAGGAAAAAACTTTTTGAGAAATTGTTGCATTTCTTCCCATGATCTTATTGAACTTGATCTCAAATTTTGTAGCCATGTTTTAGCTTTATCTTTTAAAGAAAAAGGGAAAAGCTTTAATCGAACTATATCTATGCTACAATTTTGATCATTATAAGTGTTACAAACTTCCTCAAATTCTCTTAGATGTAAATATGGATTTTCAGA
The DNA here is from genome assembly GCF_012295235.1 of Primulina huaijiensis. NCBI lineage: Eukaryota > Viridiplantae > Streptophyta > Magnoliopsida > Lamiales > Gesneriaceae > Primulina > Primulina huaijiensis. Next base: position 8,541,813 of record NC_133314.1, read on the forward strand.
ATCTAAGCCATGAAAATTTGGTAAAAGTTGAATAATTTGAGGTTTAAAGTTGAAATTAGATGCATCAGGAGGAAAAACTAAACAAGATGGGGCACTAGTTCTAATAGGGTTCATATGGTGCCTAAGTGTTCTTAATTGATCATGTTCTTGATTATTATTATTATTATTGTTATTATTATCTTGATTATTTGAATTATCATCCGTGTTTAAATTATTTTCAGATACTCGAATAATTCTACCACTTTTTTTTCGACTCCAAATACTCATACAAAAAAAAACAATACAATACTTATAAATAAAACATAATTAACAAATATAAACTTAATTTATACCTCCCCGGCAACGGCGCCAAAAACTTGCTACTACTTAAATTATAATTCACCCAAGTGTAGGTTGTCTGCAAGTAATATATTTCGTAAGTACGAGATCGATCCACAGAGAGGTTATTTTAAGTTTAAATTTATTAATTTATAGATTACCAAATGCAAGAACGAAGTTTACAAATTATAAATTTTGTCAAGGCTCGAGGATTTATTCTTGGTTTATGCAATATTGTTTAACTAAAAGTAAAACAAAGGAAACCACCATAAATAATGGTTCCAAGAAAATTAAATATTTAAACACACACCTAATATAATATAGTTCCCACTATAGAAAATACCGAATTCACCGATATTTTATATATGGTACCTATGATTATATATATAACTATATAAATATATAACTGCATAAAATAAATGTTAAATTAAATCATTATATTTCATTTAGAACAACCGGCAGAGCCACGCTATTGCCTCAATGAAATATATGATTTAATAAGTTAGATGCGGGAAAGTAAAAGTTAGTAGCGATAAAGTAAATGTTAGATGCGAAAAGTAAAAGTTAGTTGCGATAAAGTAAATGTTAGATGTGGAAAGTAAAAATTAATTGCCATAAAGTAAATGTTAGATTGTTAGATATTAGTATTAAATCATAATATTTCATTTAGAACAACCGNTATATATGTATAATATAACAATAATAATTGATGAAATATTTATTGTATCAAAATTAAACAACAAATCAAGATAACCACTTCAATGGTATCAAGAATTTGATGTAAATTGATAACAACAAATAATTCATTTTTATACCTAATATAAAAAGAAATTAGCAAAATGAAAAGAAATAAAGAAAAAATATACAAAATATAAACAATCTTACTTCACCAATAATTCATCCTCTTCACCTTGACATAATAGATTTAGCTTTCCATGAACTTACTTTTGATCAACACTAAAGCATCACTCATAATTTGGAAAATGAAAAATATATTAGAACTTAGAACTTTTATACACACTCACACTATATTTTACAATGAGATAGAATTATTCTCAAGTTAGCATAAGGCCTCTATTTATAGGCCAAATGAGAGAAAGGGTCAAAAATTTTATTAATTCCATGTAGTTGTAATAGTAGTCTTTGTCTCCTCCAACTTCAATTCCATGTCCCTTCTTTCAATGCTTTGTTCCATGACTTTAATCACCGAATTTGACTCTGCTCAAAACATCAAACATGTGGATATTTGTCTGTAGATGAATTTGGCCACTTGGTTCACCTCATTTGGTTAAATATTTAAATAGTTATGATTTTTTTACTATATGCTGGTCATGGTGAAAGTAAATTTGTCCTCCTTTTGATATTTTCACAATTTGATCATCTTAACCAACTTTTTAGGCAATCATGTCTTCTGTAAAGTTGTAGATAATTTCTCAAGAATTCCAAACATGTTTGAATCACCTCCATTTGAATTTTCTAGCTTGAGTTATCATTATTTTACCAACACGTAGAAAACCTGAAAATAAAACATATTTAGTAAGACATTTAAATATAAACACACAATACTAAAATAACATAATTTTATAATTTTAATGAAACATAAATTTTAAAATATAGGTTTCAACATATAATAAATTATTAATTTTAAGTTTCATCAACTGTGACATTAGCTACCATCCGAGTAAGTCTAATGTGGTTGCAAATGCTTTGAGCAGGAAACACGCAGTGATTGCTCAATTGTCAGTACAGGGACCGCTACAGGAGGAGATTCAGAGAATTGAGCTTGCAGTTTATGTCAGTGGTGATGCTCCAAATCTTGCTACTCTTACAGTACAGCAGACAATGAGAGATAGAATTCGGGCAGGGCAGACTTATGACGAGCAGTTGCAGAAGTGGAGACAGAGGGATGAGGCTAAGGGCCAGAGACTGTATACAGTTGTGGACGGCATAGTCAAATATAGAGACCGTATATGGGTTCCTGACAATGATTCCCTGAGAGTGGATATCTTGGGCGAGGCCCATAACACCTCGTACTCCATCCATCCAGGGTGTACGAAGATGTATAAAGATCTTCAGAATCTTTATTGGTGGCCGGACATGAAGCAGGATATTCTGCGATTCGTCTTCGAGTGTTTAACATGTCAGCAGGTCAAGGCAGAGCATCAGAGACCTGCAGAGAAGTTGAGACCACTCCCTATTCTCGAGTGGAAATGGGAAAACATCACCATGGACTTTGTGACAAGGCTTCCGAGGACTACTGAAGGATATAATGCCATCCAGGTGATCGTCAATCTGCTAACTAAATCAGCTCATTTTCTACCCATTAGAAAGACTTTCACAATGACTCAGTACGCAGAGCTGTACATCAGAGAGATAGTCAGACTGCATGGGATTCTAGTGTCCATTGTATCAGACATGGATCCGAGGCTCACGTCTGCATTCTCGAAGAGTTTTCATCAGGCGTTGGGTACTAAGCTGCTATTCAGTACTGCCTTCCATCCTCAGACAGACAGACAGTCAAAGAGGGTGATTCAGATTCTGGAGAACCTACTCCAAGCTTACATTATCGACTTCCAAGGCAGCTGGGAGCTGAAGTTACCTCTTGTGGAGTTCACATAAAACAACAGTTATCAGGCATCGATCGGTACGGCTCCATACGAGGCACTGTACCGGAGGAAGTTTAGGTCGCCGGTATATTGGGATGAGGTAGGAGAGAGACAGAGTTGGGTCCTAATATTGTCAGGCAGACCGCATAGTTAGTGGTCAGGATTCGGGATAGGATGAGGACTGCTCAGAGCCGTCAGAAGAGTTATGCAGATCAGAGGCGCCGAGTTCTCGAGTTCACAGTAGGGGATCATGTGTTTCTGAAGGTCGCACCGATGAATGGTGTGATGAGGTTCGGGAAGAAAGACAAGCATCGGACCATTCGAGATCCTAGAGAGAGTGGGAACACTCACATACAGAGTTGTGTTACCGCCGAATCTGGCGAGAGTTCATAATATGTTCCACGTCTCCATGCTGCGGAAGTACGTGTCTAATCCTTCACATGTGCTGAACTACGAGCCACTTCAGCTGACGTCGAATCTATCATTCGAGGAGAGACCCACTCAGATATTTGACAAACATGAGAGGAAGCTCCGGAACAAGGTGATTCACATGGTCAAAGTCAAGTGGCTGAATCATTCCGAAAAGGAGGCTACTTGGGAGACAGAGACAAAGATGAGGAGTCGCTACCCGGAGTTATTCGGTATGTTTTAAATTTCGAGGACAAAATTTTATTTAAGTGGGGGGAGAGTTGTAAGGTCCAGGAAATTTAAATTTACGTAACTTAAATGCATGCAATCTAGGATTTTATTTAAATTATGTGTTTATTTATTTTATGCATAAATATTGCATGAATATGACTTATTTCACGATATTTTAAAAGTTCATGCATAGGGTTTTTAAGCTGCATTTCGCGCTCGAACGAGAAACGGAAACGGAGGAAAATTAAGAAAAATATTTTTATTGAATGATTAATTTTAATTAATTAATAAAAGGTGTTTTAAGTGAATTTTTCAAGAAATGGGCTTTGTTGGGTATTTTTACCCGTCGAAGCATAATTTTAATCGGTACGCAAATTTTATCGAAACGGAAAACTTTTTGAGGGCTCGGGCGATATTTTCAAAAACATACCAAAACTAAATTTTTTCTAGAGTGTGTTTGAGCTTGATGGGCCTATTTTTTTTATCTTAGTGAGCTCAAGACCCTTTTTAAACTTTTTAAAAATATAATTGAGGGCCCATTAGCATTTTGTTTACTATTTAATTACTACACTAAACACACCCTAAACCTAATTAATTCTCATCAGTCGTCCCTCCCCTCTCATAGCAGCCTCCAAGTGAGAAAAACCTGCAGCAAACTCTCGGTCATAGATGTGTGCTTTCAAGAAGACCTTTCCCCGCTCCTCCAGTGCTTCCCCGATGCGCTTTTCTTCATGTTTTCGACCTTAAATCATCAAGGCATGCATGTTTCTTCCTTTGCACATCATTCACGCCGATATTATACAAAACTTTGTGTAAATGCATGTAAAACATTCGATCCAAATCGAGTGTGCATTTCGTTGAAGGTTTATATGAAAGTTTTCTTGATTTTCTGGAAGGGGGCTGCTGTATTACGTCTTGTTAAGGGCTGAAAAAATTGAGATCGGAGATGTCTAGGTGCTGGATTCGGGTTTGGAACGTGTCATGGTAGAGGCCGATCGCTAGTTCTCTTGTTGGCCGTTTTTTTGGGAATCGGGTAGGGGGTAGAGCCGAGTGCAAGGGCTGAACCAAGCCATGGACCAGACTCTGGTGGGTCTGAGCCATGGCCAAGGGAGGCTCAACCACCGTTGGAACCACATGTGGAGTCGGCTGATCGCTTGTAAGGAGACGAGTCTCGGGTGAGGTGATTTCGGGTTATAGTGAGTGTGTGCAATTTCCAGTGTGCATGGGACTGAGTCCTTCGGTTGGTTCAGTCCAATAGGGTCCTAGGGTGGTCTAGGAGAGGTTGGTTAGGAGCTGGTCTGCTCGGTCTTGAGCTAGGGGCGAAATTTTGGAGGGTTGTGCACCTAGTGTTTTCGAATGGGGCTATGCAGATTTCCAGTAGCTCGTGTTTATGATTTAGGGAGTCATAGTGGGCTATAATTTGAGGTTTAAGGGCTGTTAGAGTGTGTTTTAGGTATGGTAAAAGTTTGGGAAAGTTTTGGTTAAGTTTCGGGTTGATTCGGGTTAAAACCGGGACCCCGGTCCAATTTTTAAAACGAATCAATTAAGTTTTGAAACGGGCTCGAGTTTACATGTAAGAAATACTTTTAAATATTTTTTGGGATGTTTTAAGGAGTTTGGTAAGCTTCGGGTCGGAATTTTGAGGTCCAGGGGTAAAATGGTCATTATGGGTTTCCAGGGACAACATTGTCATTTTGCACCCAGGATGAGATTTTATTCCTGGCAGCGCCCTGAGCACCTATTTACCATGCTTTTAAATGTTTATGGCTCATGCATATGATTTTTATGAAATTATGAAAAATGCGTTGCATGCTTGATTTTAATAAAAATTTACGTATGAGCATGATTTTGATAAGTGATGAAAATGATGATGTTTTGAAGGATGAGAATTAGTTGTGACTAACGATGTATATGTAAATGCTTATGATGTATATGTAAATGCTAATGATGAGGCCTAGGCACAGTGGATGGATAATATTGTCGTTGCTGTCCGACAGCCACCGGGTGCCGCTGTTTTTTGTAGATGGATCCATCGTATAATGATGAAACGATAAAGCTGATACGAAGGTCGCAGCTAAGAAACTGAATTCAATTAAAATTATTGTTTAAGAATATGATGATACGAAGAGATGTTTTGACATGTTATGATTTCATATGACACGTTTACATTTACGCTTTTTACATGCATGAAAGGTATGTTGATTACATTATATTTTTCACTGTTGTGGGCTATGTATATGTACTTGTTATTCCGATACAGGTGTGTTCAATCTTTAGACTCACTATGTGTGAATGATGCAGGTGAGTATGCCGACAAGGGGACTGGAGGTGCCGAATTCTGAGTAGGCATGACAGGATGATGTACGCGAACGACCTGAGGACCGTATTTCTTCCGCACATTATGATATTCTTGAGATTTGAGAGGACAGGAGTATTTTTATACATTGGTTTTGATACGTCGATGATTACCAAGATTCTTACTCGTTTATGTTTACGCATATCCTGTTGGACGAGTTTGGTCATTTTAAACTGCTATATTTTTAATTGTCAAACATTAACGATTAATTTTAGATCATTATATTTTTCAGTAGAGCTGCATGCATGCAAAGTATTTAAATGTTATTTCGAAAATGTGAGCTTTTAAAAAACAATCAGCATTTTAAATTAGTAGATGTTAGATGCTGCCTTCAGTCTAGGCTAGGAGTTCAGTTAGATAGTAGGGTAAGTCCTAAGCTGAGTGGGTTTGTACAAGGTATTGTATAAATCAAAGTCTTCTAGTGTATCCTACTCGAGGTGGTAGAAGGGGTGACGTAGGAGCAGTTGAAGTCTCCAAACATCCATAATAATATCCTGTGTACTTAACTGCTTAACTTTCGTTTTAAAACTGATTTGATCAGTTCGAGCAGTTATCAGTTTAGTTCTTATTGTAACTAAACGGCTATATGCAAGAACTGATTCCCTTTACTACAGTTAATCAGTTTACACAAGTTAAATTGCTTTCAAACTAGTCAGCTTTCTTAACGAATGATTACTTCAAGTATTTTCCGCTTGGTTGAACACCAAACTCGATTTAATTTATCGGTGTAAACATTCTTAGAACACGAGCTATTGAAGCTGATGGAGAATATTGTATCTGAAGCACTTTCAAGGGTGCCTGAACAGATATATCAAGAGGCATTTTACAGAAATTTGTCAATCCAGTTTCGCAACAAGCGTGGTGATGCGGGAAATTTATTTTACCAAAAAGTGAAGAATTCTAGACGGTATGGAAAAATAATGCTCCGAAAGAGCAGATCAAAACCTCAAACAAGACGAAATAGAATTCCTCAAAATAGCTTTACATGAGAAGGATGTAGAGTTCAAATCAAATATCCCTAAAAGATGTAAAGAAAATGATCAAAGAAAACTGTAATGAAGATCCCATCACATGTTGGGACATAAACCAACAACAAGCCAACCTTAAAATTAAGGAAGACATGGAATATGGGTTATTCAGATGTAAGCATAACCCAATGAACATAATAGATAAAAAGGATATACAGATTATTATAAAAAAAAAATATTTAAACATTGATTTAATTAAAGAAGTAATATCAGTATATAACAGTCCAGGTTTTTTGGTGAGAAATCTTGGTGAAAAAAAGGAACATACATTTATTAGTAAATAATTATCAAGAAATTAATAAAATTCTGGAATTTGATGGATATTTTATACCCAGTATTGAACATTTAATTAGATGTATGTGTAACGCCAAAATATTCTATATATTCAATTATAAGTCTAGATTCTATCAAATTCGGATGAAGGAAGAAAGCAAGAAATTTGCAGCTTTCTCAACACCCCAAGGTAACTATATTTTGGGAAGTATTACTGATGGGATTGAGTAATTCACCCTAGATGTTTCAAAGAAAGATGAATATCTATTTAAAGATTAATTTAAATTTATGTTTGTTTATATTGATGATATTTTAATAGTATCTAAAAATATGAATAAACATATTCAACATTTATAGATTTTTTCTAAGGTATGTAGAAGGACTAGTGCAACGTCATGAAAATTTGAAGGTCCCCGTGAACCACATACATGCAAGTTATCAATTTTATTATCTATTTTAATTAAATTATTTTAATGCATTAAAAGCATGATTGCGACCTGAATATGTGTTTTTATGACATGGCTTATTAAGATTGCAAGTTATAGGGCTTTTAGCAGTATTTCACGCTCGAAAGAGGAACGGAGACCGGGGACAACTAATAAAAAATATTTTCCTAAATGATTATTTTATTTATTTAATATATGATGTAATTGATATGAAAATTTCGAAAATGGGCCATTTCCAGTATTTTGACATGTTGAACCGTATTTTTTAACTGGTAGACGATTTTTAGCAAAATAGAGGACTTTTGAGGTTCGGTTAATATTTTTGAAAATTAATTTTAAAAAAATATTTTACGTGAGTGTTATTTGGCTTGGCGAGCTTATTTTATTATATTTTGGGCCTAGACTGCTTCACATTTTCATTTTTAAATCTAAAGCCCAAAAACCCTGTAATTATCGATGCATGTAGCCGCCTCTCAACCCTAATCCCTCCGCTCCCTCTCTCAGAAGCCTCCTCTCTTAGAATTTCCAATAGCTTTGGCTCTTATTTTTACAAGAAAATTATGTAGAAACGTCGCCCCGTCCTCCGGTGTTCGTCCCTCGCTTCATTGGTCATCGTTCTGCATATTTTTCTTCATATGTCACGCCCGATTCCCTTACTTTCTCTTCTTTCACACCATAATGCATGTTTTGGAGTGATTATGAATGATACATGTCGGATCGAATGATTCGGATCGGTATTTATATGTTTTTTTCATGTATATGATTTTTGCTTTCATGTATATATCGTTTTTGACATGTCTTCCGAGGGGCTGCCAGGATCGAGGGTTAGAGGACTCAAATCAATTTTGGTTGACTATGTTAAGCGCTAGGTTCACAGGTGGACTGGGTTGGTACGAGGCAAATCAAAATTTCTTGTTTGTGGCTCGGTTTTGGGACGTACGGGTAGTTCACGTGTATTCGAGAGCATGGGGCTGAAGTTCCTGGCTAGGGCAGCGTGGGAAGGTTTGGTTGTGGTCTAGGAAATTTTTGTTCAAGCGTGGTCAGGGGTGGTTGGGCGTGGTATAGAGTTTGGCTTCAAAGACGATTTTGGGGTTTTTCCCGCAAGGTTGGCGCCACGACGCTGCCCCTATGGCACCGTGATGCTGGTACATGGCGCCTAGGCACTTACCAGCGCCGCAACGCTTCACTACCAGCTCCTAGGCGCTTAACAGCGCTGCAACACTACATTGTCAGCTCCTAGGCGCTAGTACTATACATGTACTGTCGAGATTATTGTGGATATTGCTCGTTTTGGGGGTTCCAGTAAGTTATATAGACATGTCAGTGGTTATAAATAGTTTAAGTTGAGTCATACGGGGTTTGGTTAGGAGTCGTTGAAATATGGTTAAATTTGATCAAATCTCAGGTTAATACGGGTTAAACGGTACTCCGGTCTAAGCCCTGAAACGAAATATAGAGGTTAATACATGGGTTCGAGATACATTTAAGGAAATGACTAGAAATATGTTTAAGGAGTTCAAAAATTTGAATGGGTCGAGTTAGCAGTCCTGGCAGTGTAATGATAACTGAAAATACATACTTAAAATGTGTATGTTGTTATGGAACATGGATTTTTACGTTAATGTTAGAAACACGTTGCATGCTTGGTTTTAAGAAAATGTATGTATACGCATGAATTTTACAAGTGATGAATATGTTGACATGTTTTGAAGGAGGTTAGTTGGTTGTGACGAACACGAACCTGTAATGTAAAGGCCCAATAATTTGTATTTGAAAATTTGCGGAAAAATTTAAAAATTTCTTTTTAAATAATTAAAATGCCTCATTCATAAAATAAACTGATAACTAAAGTTTAATGTTCAAAGTAGCAGCGGAAGAATTTAATGTTTTCAAAATAACAATTTAAAATAATCCAATAATCGATAAAATGTTTGATCATAAAACGGTAAATGCTGAAATGAGGTCCTCGGGTTCCACTACTGCCGACCCAAGCTAGCTCACTGGTCCCCGCCCTCGGTCCCGACATCATCAGTACCTACAACAATCAAGTCTAGTGAGTCTAAAGACTCAGCATGCACATATCTTAAATAACGAGTAAATAATATAATAAAATTGCATGGAAGTAAAAATATCATGTCATGAGGCATAACGTGAAAATAACTTATCATGAGCAATTATAGTACGTGCATAACTGGATTGAAAATCATACGTGAATAATTAATATTACGTGCATAACTGAACTGAAAGTAGTAAGTGAAATGTTTGCTCCGTAGAGCCCTGTCATAAAATAACGTATAATAATTTTCTGTTGAGATTATGTTATACGCAAGTGGCCCTCTGAACTGTACTAAACTGAACTGACCGGTAACTGACGACCGGGTGAAATAATGTACGTCTGATCAGACTAATGTCGCAGTATACTGGGTGGGACCGGTAAGTAGCCACCAGGATGAACTGAACTGAACCGGTAACTGATGACCGGGTGAAGTAATAATCCCATGATAGTAAAGTGACCACAAGCAATATCGCAGAAATCTCAAAAATGAATATTTTACATTTTATGCACGTAATATAATTAAATAGCGTAATTAATTATCCTGTATAAACTTTTTTACCACAAGGGTTGGACCGTTCACAGGCTCGCTGCGACCTAAATATGTCATGAAAATATGCAAATGATTTACTTGACCCAAACTTTGTAATTGAATCCAAAAATGAGACAATTACGCCCAACAACTTCGTATTTAATCATGACCCCGAGCCAACCCAAACCAACGTTTATTCATGATTAAAATACTCTTAAAAATGATGAAATAATGCTCCTAAATTTACAGTACTCGAAATTTAGTGAATGGAGGCCAAAAACGGGAAACGCTCTTTCGAGAGTCATTTTGGCACATTGCACCTTAAATGCTCGTACGACCTATAAAATGATCCGAATCACAAACGGCCAAAAACATAACCTTCCTAACTTGATGAGGCACTGTCCCGTCCAAGGCCATAGGCTAAAAGCCAACCAACCCGGAACTTGCCTCTAAACCGCAGCACACATGCTGTCAAAAATTACAGCAGCATGCTTGCATTTCCTTTGCGTCGTTTGCAAGGCTACTGGCCATTGGGGCTTGAACCACCGACCAAAGTCTCTTGCCAACATCCTAAGGAATGGTTTGAACCATGGCTAAGGGCCTAAGGCCAGCCACTATTCGAACCACACCGAAAAGCGACCATACTCCCCGCCGAGAGCAACAAGATGCACGCGTGGGTCATTGCTTTCGTTTACTATCATGGGTCGTCCCAGTGGCCATTTGATTGACCATGGAACGATTTAGACATCAAGGGGTATGGTATGGACCGTGGCTAAGGGCCAGAGGCCAACCAAGTGTTAGAGTAGATGCCCTATAAGTCAACTATTGGCTGGGGAATTTATTGACTCAAGTGTAATAAACAATCTTTATTTTAATATAATTTAACTTTTCATTGTTTCGTTATACTTTATCTGTATACCCATGCAAGCAGCATAGATAAAGATCTTGATTATGCTTTAATACAAATGAATCGTAATTCGATGTTGAAACTCATTTGTAAACACTGCATATTCTAAATTCGTTCCTAGTCGATTCAGCCGCCTAAAACATGGATAAAGGTCGCTTGAGCTCGAGACTAGCATCTGTGATGTTGTGTACTGCGTTTCTTGGTAAGGGCATAGAGATGTCCAAACATGCAGATGGGTAGTCATATGATGATTATACAGAACAACCCTCCCTCGGACTTTCCAAGTGGTTATCATTCATCGCGAGGATAAGTCCGTGGTTATGATTGTACACCATTAGTCCTTTTGACCCAGGACAACACTGAGGCTCTATATGCTAGGGCTGTGCTTTGACTCGTTTACCGGCTCCAGGAGAGTCATCAGGTGGCGAGATTGGGTACAGTTGCAACACATATAAGAGCCAGTGCATTGTAGTCGGGGATTCACCGCTCACCTACGGGTGTGGATATCCTATGTGATCTGATGAATTAATAGTGCGTGGAATCTCTGGCCAGAGTATGAGATGTATATTGGAGAAGGAGTTCTTTAATGATACATGCGATGCCACTATTTATATGTGTCACATAGTTATCGAATTATTATGCAACCCTCGATGAACCAATGGTTGCAGATTCGATCGAGATATATGAGATGAAGGGACTGTACTGTACGCTAATCATAATCGACTGGTTCTTGCAGGCACTATCAGTGATACCTAGGGGATCATGGGGCGATGCTACTAGACGCTCTTACCATGATCCGATGGGTGCAATCAGAAATGAGTTATGACATTCTTGATCAAGGTGTTGATGAAAAGAATGGGGCTAACTAGGGTAAGTCCGAATAAAGGAAATTGTCCTGAATCACAAAGAGTTGTGAACCCACGGCTAGCTGTATCCCTGAACCATTGAGGGTCACACAAGTACTGGATTATCTTGTTCCCGTTGAGTTAATAAATTCAATGAGTTGAATTTATAAGAAATAAGTTTGATATGATCAATCGATAAGCTTATAAATAAAGTTTATAACTGCTAAAACAGTCAAAGAGAGTGCGCACCTGCCTTATTTAGACATTGGTGATCTCAAGATTAAAGTGTGCATCATAATAACAAATAAGTTGAATTTGTCACATCGATGATATTGGATCGTCGATCGGGATTATGATGAGATTAATGTAATGAGAGCATGAATCAGGAGCTTGTAAGAGTATAAGCCCATCATGCAAATTTATTAAAGTTCAAATGGGCTTTAATGATTAATTATATTTTAATTGAGTTAAAATATAGCCTATTAAGTTTTTAAAAAATATGGTATTGATTTATGTAATATGAAAATATTCATGATACCATAATTTTAAAAACTTACACACAAATCAAAATAATAATGATGCATGATATTATAAGAAATATATGCATCATTCGAGATTGACCATGATATGAGATGCATTTTTTTTGGAATCTTTGATTAACTTAATTAATTAGATTAATTAAGTAAAGAAATGATTAGAAAAATAATAATAAGAATTTTATTCTTATTTATTAACATGCATCCGAGAGTTTCATGATTTGGCATGCAAAGATTTGTAGAATCTTTAATTGATTTAATTAATCTAATTAATTAAGTAAATTGAAGATTAGACAAAAATATAAGATTTTGATTCTTGTTTAATGAATGAGGATCCGAAAGTTTCTTCAACTTGGAGATAGACTTTTGGCTCTTGAAATTTGCAAGGCAAATTTTTGCTCTCAAAATTTTAAACAATTTTTGTTCTCTTGATCTCGAACGCAAAAAAAGTCTTCTATACTTTCTAGTGCAAGTTAGAAGAGGAACAAATATTCAAGTCGTGGACCTGATTGGGAGATCGAAGAACGATTGTAGGGATTTACAACAAGAGCTACGTCCGCTAATACCGGTGTAGTTGGAGCCAAGTGAATTAATTCACTAAAGGTATATTACTAAACATCTTATGTATGTTTGATTTTGAAAACCATACGAGTGTCCAAATATTTTTATTGTCAAAATAAAATAAAAATTTTAAAACTTCCGCTGCGTTTGGGCGTGTAGAAAACCGAGATCAAACACCAAGATCCACTCCACACCACCAAACTGAACCAAACTCACACACCCGAAATCAGAAAACAAACAGAACCGAAAGGGATTTGGGTTGTTGCTGTCCTAACATCTTGGGACGTGGCTCAAGCCATTTAAGGTCAACTTGACCACGTCCTAGGCTTGCTAGGGAAGGGTCCCAGCCGTGGCTACTGGCCCGTGGCCAGCCATGGCTCGAACTCTACCCCAAACAAACCATTGACAGCAAAAGAGTTTCAAAAAGTGACACTTGTTTATGCTTGAGGATTGGAGCCTTTAACTCACGGTTTTGGGGCATAAACCCTTGATCAAACTTGACCCTAACACACCCTAGGACATGACCAGAAGCAGCCTTGGGAGCCTGGACACGAGCCAACACCTGACACACGCAACACAAGCCAAACCGTGAGGTAGCAAGGGAAGTGAACAAAAAAAGTCTGTGCAAAATTTGTTGTCATATTTCTGTCAAATTTCGGTTTTCATGATTCATGCTCACATAATGGTTTATAAAAATATACATACAACTTGATTGAAGAGCAAGGGATGGTATATGCATGCCTGGAATTTCGTTTAAGGAAGAACACAAACTATACGACGGCACAGCGCGGCGGAGCCGGAGTTTTTTTTCTTTCTAACTTAATTCTCTTGCTGTTCACGATTTGGCTGCTGGTTTGTTCTGAGATTTCAAATGAGAGGAGGGGAAAGATACTCAGGAATGAAGGGGATGATACATGGAAAAATAAAGGAATCAAGGAGGGTATATAGATGGTAGATGCAAGAAATGAGTTGGATTGCAAATCAAATGATTTCTTTTCCTAAGCTGCACGAGAATTATGGGATTGTGGAGCTATGTGAGGGCCGAAATTAGCTTTTAGAATGCAAGGAAGAATATTGCTTAAATTATAAATTTTAGGTGATTTAAAGTGAGGGAATTAATATAATATGGAGAGCTAATGAGGGATGACTAGAAGGGAGGGTTACCAAACTTAATTACATGGGTTGAGGGGTGGCCGAAACTTGCTATGGATTTGCAAGGAAGTTGTTGATTAAATCTAATAAACTTTAATCCTTAATGCTTTAACAACCTATATATATTTTTAGTGAATTACTAATTTAAATTAGAATAATCATCTTGTATGGCATGGATGGGTCTTAAAATAATTATAAAAATGTTATGTTATAGTTTCTTGAATATATTAGGCCTAGGTAAATTTTTATACCAATTAGTGACACATTTTAAATTTAGGATTTTAATTAAATTAGTGGACATAAAAGAATTTATTTACTACTTATCTCAAATTAATTAACTAAATTCTTAAACTTTCTTTTTCATTAAAATAAATTATTCTTTGACTTAAATTAAATTTAGGAATATTTACTTATCATTAACTTTTATCTTAAAACTCTAACTCCGGTCCGGCCTCACTTATTTAACTGAAAAGGTAGTAATTAAACTACTGAAATAAAATAATTAAATTTAAAGAAAAGAATTTAAATACTCAAGCAATAAAAATCATTTTAATTTAAATACTAGGAATTATGCATGGCTTAAATACGTAGTCTAATTTACGGGTTCTACATGTAAGGCCGAGGCTCAGTGGATGGGTAAAACCGTCGCTGATGTTCCCGTCATCGGGTATCACGGTTATACGTAGATAGATCCATCTACTAGAGCTGATACGAAATTCACAACTAATGATTTGAATTCAATTAAGAAAAAGAATATGTATATGATGATACGATATGACATGATTTGATATGAATATTTTTACCTTTATGTTCATGCTTTTGAAAATCATGTAATTTATTTTGCTTACAGTACTTTTCACTGTTGCATGATATGTATATGTACTTTTTATAACGGTTCAGGTGTATTGAGTCTTTAGACTCACTAGGTGTGATTGATGCAGGGGATGTTATGTTTGAGAAGACTGGAGGCGCTGGAGACTGAGTAGGTTGAGCTGACGTGAAAAACCTAGGACCTTTCATTTCTTCCGCATAATATGATTATGAGACATGGGTTTAGCTGTATTTTTAAATGATTTTGAATCTTGTTTTGCGTTGTTGAGTTGTCAGACTTTTGGTATTACGCTCAAATTTTTCTTTTAAAACAGAAGACTAGGAGATTGATTACATTTTAAAATTTTGTGTAACTATAGTTATTTTTATTCAGTGATTGGTTGAAATTTAAAACGCCGGATTAAATTATTTAAATGTTTATGTGTATGATTATTTTCAATCACAGCTTTCAAAAAATATATTTCAGTAGAATTTTAAGGAGTAGACGTTTTAGTTAGTATCAGAGCAAGGTTTCTTGTAGAGAGTTGTGCCACCGCCAACTTCAAAAACTCATTCATCAACCCTTAAGTCTGTAATTTTAAATGTTTTAAATGTTTTAATGCTATCACCTGTATGTTTACATGATATACGTTTTGCAGTACATGTTTATCTGTCTATATGTTTTGAGATTAAATGCTTTAGAATTTTATGCATGTTACGACATTAAAAAAAAATTATATGATTTTTATGTATGCTGACTTTGTGATGGAATTGGACATGATTAAGAATTTGGCTAATGGGAGTTAAGAAAGGTTGAAAATGATTTGACTATATCGATTTTCGGTTAGTAGTACTGATGTTCTACTTTTTGGGTCCTAAGTCAGTCATGAAGATTATAAATGCTTTTGGGACATGTAGATTTTCTAAGAAAATACTGATGATTCGTGGTTACTAGTTTTGTTAATTTTTGAGAATTTCATATAAAGAATAATGATTCGAATACTACGACGATCTTTAGAAATATAAAAATGTATAATTTGGGATTTTAGGTATTGATGGAAATGTAAGATTGGTTATGAGAATTGATATTGGGTTTAATGAGCTTAAGATGATTGAAATTTATATTATGAGAAATTTAAAAAATGGAATTAAGAACGCCAAAAACTTATGGATAATTGTAGAATTTTTGAAATTAAGGATCAATTGGATAATATTCGAAGAAATTAGGAATTAATTTTGCAATTGTTAAGAAATTTTGGGACTGGTTTTGCAATAAGTGAGAATTGAATGGTTTAAATAATATGAATTTTCGATGATTTAGGCTTGAAAGGATAATTAGAACTTTGAAATATCTTGGTTATAATGTTATAAGGAATGGTAATCAAGGGCATTGTATTGTAGGATGAATCAATATTGAGCTTGAAAATCTAAGCGTTAGTGGAATAATGTTATGGCAAATTAAGAGTTTAGAGTGATGACAATTTAAGGTAAAGTTGATCAATTAGTTAAGTTATAGGGTTAGACATTAAGTTAACATATTTTCGGGAACTTAATTTTTGATTCACATGTATCATAAATTTTATTCATGATCTTAACAGTTAAAATTATACATTTGTTAGGGTTAAATTTTTTTTAGAAAGTTGCGTATGATTGATGATTAGGTTACTTGAGGGACGTATGTAAGAAGTGAATAGACACCATGTCTTGGGAAAATTACAAATGTTTGTTCTTAAAAGTCTAGTATTATTGTAGTATTTGGGAGTAAGTATATATGGTACACTCATGAACATTTAGATGTTATTCTTTATAAGGAATAAAGACACTTGAGGAATTTTTGAAAGTCATTAAGAAACTTGGGATTAAGCGGATATGTGTGTTGGAATTATGTTATTTAAAACTATTTGGGTTGAGTAAGTTTGAATTTCAAGTTTATGAGATAGGTGTTCATATGAAAATTTTGGGTGGAATAAAAATAAAAAGGAATTAGTTGTATTCAACATAGGTTACCAATGAACGAATATGAAGATTTTTATCGAGTAAGAAATCTAAAATCTTGTTATGTGGATTCTAGAATTCTACGGATTATAAGTGAAGTTGAATTATTGGAGTTAGTCAAACATTAACAGATAACTTATTAAGTTTTATACGCTAGTGTTAATTAAACATTAAAGATACGTCCGAATGCGACATTCGTTCCAATGAGAAAAGTCCAAGTGTCTTAGGCCTCAACTAATTGTAACTAGAAAGAAAATAGTTTAAGCATGTTATTGATACTAAAAGGGTTTTATGGATTAACGTTACTCGAAATTTAAGATTTGAAAAAAAAAATTATATTTAGGTTGTACTTATAAATAGTTAAGTTACGTTAGTTTAGTGCCGTAAGATAAAGATTTGATTCAAGGATCTTAGAATAATAATATTATGGGGGTTAAGATAAGTTTTAACTTTTAAGTTTATTACCGAGGATAGAAGTCGATTAGTAAATTTTGGTGCTAAGACCTTTTAAGTTGAACTACATAAATGCTAATATTTAGATTTAAAGCCTTAGCATATCTTGAGTTCAATAAATTTAAGAAATGATGCTTTTGAGATTTTAATATTGAAATATAATAGGTCGATGAACATTTTGGGTATAGTATAAGAAAAGTAAGGTGAGATAAGTTTGGACCTCCATTTCTAGTACTAGGAATTGCGAGAAAATTCGAAATTTGAGGTTATAGTAAAATAGAACTAAGTCACCATAATTTGTTCTAAGTTGTGATTCGCAAACGAGGATTTTGAAGGCAAAATTTAATTAGGATTGAAGAGACATAAGGACAGCCTAAAACATAACTCATCGGAGTGGCACATCGGAAGCGTAGATTATTGGGATACTAGAATTAAGAGTCAAAACTTTTTGATTATCCAGGATAAGTGAATTTCGGAGACGAAATTCAATTTAAGGGAAATAAATTGTAACGTCCCGAAAATTTGAAGATCCACGTGAACCACATGCATGCAAGTTATCAATTTTCTTATCTATTTTAATGCATTAAAAGCATGATTGCAACATGAATATGTGTTTTTATGACATGGCTCATTAAGATTGCAAGTTATAGGGCTTTTAACAGTATTTCATGCTCGAACGAGGAACGGAGACCGGAGACAGCTAAGGAAAAATATTTTCCTAAATGATTATTTTAGTTATTTAATATATGATGTAATTGATATGAAAATCTAAAAAATGGGCCATTTGCAGTATTTTGACATGTTGAACCGTATTTTTTAATCGGTAGACGATTTTTAACAAAATAGAGGACTTTTGAGAGTTCGGTTAATATTTTTGAAAACGAATTTAAACGAAATAATTTATGTGGATGTTATTGGGCTTGGCGGGCTTATTTTATTATATTTTGGGCCTAGACAGCTTCACATTTTCATTTTTAAATCTAAATCCCAAAAACCCTATTATTATCAATGCAAGTAGCCGCCGCTCAACTTTAATCCCTCCACTCCCTCTCTCAGTAGCCTCCTCTCTCAGAATTTCCAACAGATTTGGCTCCCATGTTTTCAAGAAAATTCGGTAGAAACGTCGCCCCGTCCTCCGGTGTTCGTCCCTCGAAATTTCTTGTTTGTGGCTTGATTTTGGGGCGTACGGGTAGTTCACATGTATTCGAGAGCATGGGGGTGAAGTTCATGGCTAGGGCAGTGTTGAAAGGTTTGGTTGTGGTCTAGGAGATGTTGGTTCAAGCGTGGTCGGGGCTGGTTGGGTGTGGTATAGAGTTTGGCTTCAAAGACGATTTTGGGATTTTTCCAACAGGGTTGGCACTGCGGCGCTGCCCCATAATGCCTAGGTGCTTACCTGCACTGCAACGCTACACTGCCAGCTCCTAGGTGCTAGTACTGTACATGTACTGTCAAGATTTTTGTGGATATTGCTCGTTTTGGGGGTTTCAGTAAGTTATATCGACATGTTTGTTGTTATAAATGGTTTAAGTTGAGTCATACGGGGTTTGGTCAGGAGTCGTTGAACTATGGTTAAATTTGATCAATTCTCGGGTTAATACGGGTTAAACGGGACTCCGATCTAAGCCCTGAAACGAAATATAGAGGTTAATACAGGGGTTCGGGATACGTTTAAGGAAATGACTAGAAGTATGTTTAAGGAGTTTGATAATTTTGAATGGGTCGAGTTAGCAGTCTTGGCAGTGCCCTGATAACTGAAAATACATATTTAAAATGTGTATGTTGATATGGAACATTGATTTTTACGTTACTGTTAGAAACACGTTGCAAGCTTGGTTTTAAGGAAATGTATGTATACTCATGAATTTTACAAGTGTTGAATATGATGACATGTTTTGAAGGAGGTTAGTTGGTTGTGACCAATACGAACATGAACACGGACACGAACATGTAAGGCCAAGGCTTAGTGGATGGGTAAAAGTGTCACTGATGTCCCCGCCGCCGGGTACCACGGTTATATGTAGATGGATCCATCGACTAGTGCTGATACGAAAGTCACAACTAATGATCTGAATTCAATTAAGGAAAAGCATACGTATATGATGATACGATTTGACATGATTTGATATGAATATGTTTACGTTTATGTTCATGCTTTTGAAGATCATGAAAGTTATTTTGCTTACAGTACTTTTCATTGTTGCATGATATGTATGCGTACTCTTTATAACGATTCAGGTGTTGAGTCTTTAGACTCACTAGGTGTGATTGATGTAGGTGATCTTATGATTGGGTAGACTGGAGGCGGTGGAGACTGAGTAGGCTGAGCTGGGGGTGCACGTGAAAACCCGAGGACCTTGCATTTCTTCAGCATAATATGATTATGAGACATGGGTTTAAGCAGTATTTTTAAATTATTTTGAATCATGTTTTGCGTTGTTGAGTTGTCAGACTTTTGGTATTATGCCTGATTTTCTCTTTTGAAATAGAAGACTAGGAGATTGATTAAATTTTAAGATTTTGTGTAACTGCAGTTATTTCTATTCAGTGATTGGATGAAATTTAAAACGCATGATTAAATTATTTAAATGTTTATGTGTATGAGTATTTTCGATCATAGCTTTCAAAAAAAATATTTTAGTAGAATTTTAAGGAGTAGATGTTTTAACTAGTCTTATCGGAAAAGAAGAAAGTCATCTCAATAAGGAAAATTGAATTTCTTGGAATATAAATCGATGAGTTGTGAATAATTCTGCAAGAATACATTGTGGAAAAAACGCAAAATTTTCTACAAAAAGTCAAAGACAACAAAAAGCTTCCCGGTTTTTTAGGAGTTGTTAACTTTGCTAGGATATTTATAAAAAATCAAGCTGAACAAAGAAAAGTGTTTAGTCCATTAACAATGCAAGATTCCTATGAATAAAAAAAATACACTAAATGATTAAGCAAATTAAAAAAGATTTGAAAAAATCTCCAGAAAATGGTTATTTCTCAAGATGATGATCTGCTATTATATACAGATGTCAGTGATCATTGGTGGGCAGTGGTTCTTACGAATCTCACACAAGAAGTAGAACAACCATGTAGATAGTGCAGTATACTATTCTCAAATGTAGATGTCATAATATGGCATATAAAAAAAAAAAATTTATGAAGTAAAATGTCTTTTGAAAAATGGTGATTATTTTTACTTTGAAAGAAATTTATCTTAAAGGTTTATAATACACAGTTAAAAGCTTTATTCAAATAGAATTGAATCTAAACCCGAGAAGGCTAGATTATTATGATGGCATGCCTTGTGTCAAAATTATATTTTTGATATTGTTATTATTAAATCTCGTGAAAATATTTTGCAGATTTCTTAACAAGAAATGAATTACACCGATGTCGATGTCGTCATGAAAATGCAGAGGCATTTGTGGGAACAACTTGAAATGCTTCAAACCGAGTTCAATAAGCTTGTCCTAAATGCAAAAGTTGAGGGTAAGCTAAAAAAATTTTATAAAAGCAGATCTCTGATCGAATAGCAGGTTGTTTATATGCTTATACTCAACGATGGTCTGTATTGCAAAAGCCGATCCTCCAGGATATTGACAAGCCACTTGTTTCCCAAATGGAGAGTTTTCGAGTACAGAACTCTACACCTGAAGCAGGGATTCAAGTACCTCTAGCACAAGTGCTAAGTCAAAATCATATTTAGATGAGTCAGCCAAAGAAAAAATTGAATATCTGGATCCTTATCTCGAGCTTTCAAGTCAACCCTTCAACTCGGGGATTGAAGAGGGATAGATCAACTTTAGACCTCAAACTGACCAGGGAAAATCTAATGCTGGTATTAATGAGCTTATAGTTTCTCAATTTAAGGTATATCAACATAAATGAGAGAAATTTAAAGCAAGAATGATACCCCATGGATGGGCCCGCTACCCCTGTCCCATCCCTAGCGCACATGGAATGCAGGCCCATGACAGACCCATGTATTTTCCTATAAATACCAGGTTTGAGTGTCTAATTCGATTCATTCAAGGATTCACTATATTATTTTTCAGCAACACCCTTAGCTACTCTCCACTTATATCCTCAGTCTCTGACTTGAGCATTGGAGGGACTATGCCGGGACACCTTTCCGGCCTCTTTCTTACGGTCTTATTTGTGATTTCAGGCTAAGGGCAATTTCAAAACCTGCGTCTGGACTAGTGACCCTTGCAGGAATCGGACCCTAAATTTTCTGTGAGTATCACATGGCGCCGTTTGTGGGAACTTTGAGCTGAGACGTAGAGATGGTAGGCCGGAGAGAAAGCAGAAGAACTAACTCTGTATTGTCCCGTCTTCAGATGAGACCCGAACAATCTTGTCTTGAGACGAGAGAGGAACAACCTCGTCCTGAGATGAGAGCCGAACAACCTCGTCTTGAGACGACAGAGGAGCAACCTCGTCCCAATGAGAATGTGTGGAACTTGACCTTGAACAATTGGGCCAGTTCATCACCAGGACAGTAGACGAAGCCATGAAGAGGAACCAAGAGTCTATGTTTGCTGAAGGACAAGCCACTTGCTAGGAACGAGATGATCATGTGGACGATCGTCAGAGCAGGGTTGAAGAGACGCGACCCCTCCCAAGTGAAGATAATCCGGAGATGGAAGAGATGTGGAGGAAGATACGGATGTTGAGGCAGCAATTGGAAAATAGTTCTGCAGCGTCCAAGAAAGAAAGTCATTTTTCCCTCGCCATTTTGGAAGAAGGGCTTCCTCTATTTTCCTACAATAAAATGTGGGAGAGTACGATGGACATACTGACCCAGAAGAACATTTGGGAAGGTTTGAGAACGCATCTCTGTTGCATTAGTATTCAGATGGAGTCAAATGTAAGGTGTTTGTAGGTACGTTGGTGATGTCAGCCCAGCAATGGTTAACACCTTGCAGCCCAACTCCCTACGATCTTTTGAGGAATTTTCTGCTGCTTTATTGCACAGATTCTCCAGCATCAAGAGGCACCAAAGAAATTATTTGAGCTTTTTGTGATGAAGCAAGAAGAAACTGAAACTCTGTGAGAATTTATCCGGCGTTTCAACGATGCAGCGCTGGACATACCAGCTGCTTCCCCTTACATCATGATAAGTGCCTTTACCCAAGGACTGAGGGGAGGTGAGTTCTTTAAATCGTTGGTCAAGGAACCTCCATCAAGTTATGCTGATCTGTTATCTCGGACGGAAAAATATGTAAATCTAGAAGATGTCCAGCGGCATAAGAGGATGGAGCAGCGGCATGGGGGAAGCAGAGTTTATGGAGTGGAAAGAGGAGGTAGGAAGAGAGGTGCGAGCGAGAGGGAGGAGGATAAAGCTGGGGGCAGAGGACAATTCTCATCCCATGTTCCTCTGGATAGGATTCATGACAATGTGATGGAGGTGAGGGAGCCTGAGGGGAGGTGGGAGAAGTCTCAAAGGGTTGAAAGCAGTGCTAGATTGCTTTCGCGGGACAGACGAGAAGGATCTTCATGCGGGAGTCGACAAAGGTCTCGTCCGTCCCCTAGGTGTGGTCAAGGCCCTCCATGGATAAATCAGAGGGGAAGGTCGAGGTCAAGATGTCCCTCAGGAGCCCGTCGAACCGAGGAGCAGAATGAATGAGGATAACCATCCTACGAGAGGAATGATTCATATGTTCTCGGGGGGTGCTACTGATGGAGACTCTAGGCGAACTCGGAAGGTACATGGGAGAAGGTTGGAGAACTTTGAGATATCTAGGGGTGCAGACTTACCACAAGACCCCGTCATCAGCTTTGGTCCGGAAGACCTCCGAGGTGTTGTGACTCTACATAACGATGTCTTGGTGGTGACGGTCACCATCGCCAATTATGAAGTGACGAGGATATTTATTGATAATGTAAGCTTTGTAAACGTCTTGTTCAAGAGCATGTTAGATCGAATGAAGGTGGAAGGATTTAAATTTGAGCTGGTCTCAACCCTGCTGTATGGGTTTGCAAGACACGTCATCCCGCCTTTGGGTCAGATTGTTCTTCCCCTATACTTGGGGACTGATCCTCGGCGGGTAACAAAAATGATAGCCTTCATCGTGGTGGATACCCTATCAGCGTATAACAGAATTCTAGGATGGCCAGCCCTGAAGGATTTTAGAGCCGTAGCTTCCACTTATCATTAGAAGTTTAAGTTTCATGTGGGAAAAGAAGTTGGAGTCTTGTGCGGGGACCAAAAAGTCCCGCGTCGGTGTTATGAAGGGGCAGTGAGGGAGGAGGAAAAAGAGCGCGTTTGGAGGTTAACATGATTAGGAAAGGAAGAAGTGAGTGACTTGGTCTTGTTTAAGGTACAAGAAGAGCAGATGGTAAAGTTGGACCTAGAGTGGAGAGGTCTTTTAAGAATGATTGAGAAATTTAATTCTGGAGCTTATTACTTGGAGAATGCTCAAGACAAGCCTTTAAAGAGGCCGAGAAATACTTACCATCTTAGGAAATATCATTTTGGATTTTATTGTTGATATATTTCATCTTTGAATTTTCCCATATAAACAGTTGGAATTCAATAAAATCAAGTTATTTTTTTCATATCATGAATGTTGTTGTATTATGAAAGTGAGAAAACTTTATTTTCCTACTAAGGCATCGCCTAGTAGAGGAGCAGAGTCGAGGAGAAAAATTTTAGTTTCCTATTAAGGCATTGACTTGTAGAGAAGTAGAGTCGAGGAGAAAAATTTTATTTTCTTATTAAGGCATCGCTTAGTAGAGGAGCAGAGTCGAGGAGAAAAGTTTTATTTTCCTACGAAAGCATTGCCTAGTAGAGGAGCAGAGTCGAGGAGAAAAATTAAATTTTTCTACTAAGGCGTTGCCTAATAGAGGAGCAGAGTCGAGAAAAAAAATTTATTTTTCTACTAAGGCATCGCCTAGTAGAGGAGCAGAGTCGAGGAGAAAAATTAAATTTTTCTACTAAGGCATCGCCTAGTAGAGGAGGAGAGTCGAGGAGAAAAATTTTATTTCCTACTAAGGCATCGCCTAGTAGGGAAGAGCAGAGTCGAGGAGGAAAATTTTATTTTCCTACTAAAACATCGTCTAATAGAGGAGCAGAGTAGGGAAGGAGAAAAATAAAATTTTTCCTACTAAGGCATCGCCTAGTAGAGGAGCAGAGTTAGGAAGGAGAAGAATAAATTTTTTTCCTACTAAGGTATCGCCTAGTAGAGTTGCAGAGTTAGAAAAAAGAAGAATAAAATTTTTCCTACTAAGGCATCGCCTAGTAGAGGAGCAGAGTTAGGAAGGAGAAAAATAAAATTTTCTTACTAAGGCATAGCATAGTAGAGGAGCATAATGGAGTAGAGACATCTTTAAATTTTTCCTACTGAGGCACCGCCTAGTAGAGGAGCAGAGTGGAAAAAAATATTTGAAATTACCTACTTTGACTGAGCCTAGTAGAGGAGAAGAGTTGAAGAGGAAAAAAATTAAATTTTACCTACTTGGCTGCTCCTAGTAGAGGAGAAGAGTTGATGAGGAGAAATTAAATTTTACTTACTTGGTCTGAGCCTAGTAGAGGAGTCAGGGGTGAGGTGGTGAAACCTTTATTTTCCTGCTAAGGCATCGCCTAGCATAGGAGACTGGGGTGAGGAGTTGAAACTTTTATTTTCCTGCTGGGGATCGCCTATCAGAGGAGTCAGAGAGTGAAGAGTTGGTAATTAAGTTTTTTTTTTCCTGATGAGGCATCACCTAGTAAAGGAGTCACAGGGTGAGGAGGTGGAAGTTTTATTTTCCTACTAAGGCCCGGCTTAGCATAGGAGTTACGAGATGATGAGGTGAGAGTTTTATTTTCCTGTTAATGCATCGCCTAGTAGAGGAGTCAGAGGGTGAGGAGGTTGAAGTTTGATTTTTTCTGCTAAAGCCCGGTTTAGCAGAGGAGTTATGAGATGATGAAATGAGAGTTTTATTTTCCTACTAAGGCCCGGCTTAGCAGAGAAGTTACGAGATGATGAGGTGAGAGTTTTATTTTCTTGCAAGGCATTGCCTAGCAGAGGAGTTAGTGGTTGAGGAGGTTGAAGTTTTATTTTTCCTGCTAAGGACTATTTTAGTAGAGAAGTCAAGGGCGCGGGGAAGTGGAAATTATTTTCCTTCAAAAGCTTAGTAGAGGACCTTGAAGATGAGGACGACGAGGGTGTACCCTGCTAGAAAAATTTATTTGGTTTGTCGATAACGAACGATATTTACGCCCCCAAAAGCTCTTCAAAAACTACACAATCATTCGCAAGGGGCGAGCGTGATGACTTAGCGAGCGCGCGAGAGGGACTGCTAGTGGAGTGGCGAGGCTGGTCTTGGCGACAGTGGCTGCTGGTTGCGCGAGACGAGGCGGTGGATGGCGAGGCAAGCGAGGGCAACGCTGTCGAGGGGCGAGGGCTGGTGATGCGATCGTGGTTGATGGAGCTCCAAAGAAGGCATGGGAGTCTCTGGAGTTGCCCGAAGGACCAATAACGAGAGGACGTAGAAAGAAGTTTAAAGAAGCACTTCAAGGACTCATGGTGAGCTACCAAAGAGAGAAAACAAATTGGATGTCCACATTAGAGGAGCTTGGGGAACATGAAAGTCTTTGGAATATCATTCAAGTGCAAAATAATAATGAGGACAGCAGCACTCGCGCACCCGCGCCTAATCCCGTGCACCCGTGCACGAAACACTGAAGTTGGGCAGAACCCCGCGCGCACCTGTGCCAGAAGCGGCGCGGCCACCCGCCCAAGCATGCACCCGCGCCAAAACAGGCGCCACTGCACACCCCGCGCTGGCCCGAGACAGAATGATGCGTGCAACCATGCGAGTTCACGCACACATGCGCGCCGCAGCACAGATTTTGTTATCGCAAACCTAGTTTCGGATTTCTTGCTTTGTTTGGTTATTTATTCATTGTAAAACACTATGAAAAATTAATCTTGAATTTTATAAAAATATTTTGAGTTTTCTCTCAAACTTTTCAAGGCTTTTGCTTTGTTCTTAAAATCAAACTTATCAAAGATTTCATCTTTGTGGCGTTTGTCAATTGTTTTCGCACGGATTGCCAAAGACGAGTTCTTTGAAGGTTCGTCTGAAATTCGATTGTTTCTATCGTGAATATTTGTTGCTAAGTTTTCATTGCTTAGAGGTGAATATCACAAAACTGTTGCTTGTTTCAAAATATAGGGACAACCCAACGTTTTTTGTTCATCGAATCAAGGGCATGACTCTGTTTTTGAGTACGTTTGCTTTTCGTGATTGAAGAATCGTATCAGCTGGCGAGGCTAGCTGTCGAGAGGAAAGAAGGTGAGGTGCAGGGGGGGCAGGCGTGGTTCGACGAGACTGCAGGGCGAGAGTGGAGAAAGAGAGGCTGGGAGAGAGGAAGCTGGGAGATGCTACGTGCGGTGAAGGCGAAGGCACGCTGTGTATGCGAGAGCTAGGGAATGTGGAGGGGCGAGGGCGAGGCTGAGGAAGGGCGTGGGCGAGACGAGACGCTAGTTAAGAGGAGCAGGACGAGGCGGCTGTGCGAGGGGCGAGGGCAGGGGCTGGCAGGGAAAGGACGGGAGCGGACGCGCGCGAGGTTGTGGAATGGTGAAGGGCGAAGGTGCTGGCAAGACGTGGTAGGCGAGGGTGAGGTTGTAGCTGCAGGGCGAGAAGAGGAGGAGGTTGGCGAAGGCGTGCAGGGAGAGGTTGTTTGCGGTGGGGAGAGGAGGTTATGGCGGAAGGGCAAGGGCGAAGGCTGGCGGAGCGCTTGCGGTCGAGGTTAGTGAGTATGGGCGTGGCTGTTGGTAAGGTGATCGGGCAAGGAGAGGTTGGCGAGGGTGAGGGTAAAGATGCGCTAGGGCTAGCGCGCGAGTGAGGCGTAGGCAGGGGAGAGCTAATGAATGAAGTGTAGAGGAAATACTGTGTTAGGGAAATGAAAATAAAGTGGGGAATGGATGACTATTTTTAGTGGAGCCCCGCACAGATCTGCCACATCAGAGTGGGAAGGTGATTTAATTTGTTTCCAAATTTTTGGAGACTAGTGAGCAGCAGAGGACGAACACACAACTCACATGTTATAAACCGAGGACAACACAATTAATCAAACTTTGAACCTAAGATTCAGTTCGACTCGAGAGGGGGAGACTGGTGATATCCCTTGGATGGGCCCGCTACCTCTGGCCCATCCCTAGCCTAAATGGAAGGCAGGCCCATGATTGGCCCATGTATTTTCCTATAAATACCAGTTTTGACTGTCTAATTCGATTCATTCACGGATTCACTATATTATTTTTCAGCAGCACCCTTAGCTGCTCTCTACTTATATCCTCAGTCTCTGACTTGAGCGTCGGAGGGGCTATGCCGGGACACCCTCCCGGCCTCTTTCTAACGGTCTTATTCGTGATTCCAGGCTTAGGGCAATTTCAAAACCTGCGTCTGGACTAGTGACACTTGCAGGAATCGGACCCTAAATTTTCCATGAATATCAAAGAATTTATATCAACCCAACCACAATCTGAGTTGATGTAACATGAAAGTATCCTAGGATATGGATGAAACCAAATTCATATCTCAAGGAGAAACAAGTATAGTATGAATTTAGGGCTCTTTCTTCAGTTTATACTACATCACCTAGCTTCCAAGAAATCTCATCACTACCAAAATGGATCCAGGAAGCTGATCATGAGACATAGGCAAATAATTATTATTTGTGAACATGAGATATTCTGGAGCTTTACTTTTTTAGTACAGCACTAGAACCAGTCGGGAAAGGCACGAATGAATCCTTTCACTTCATTAAGTTGAGAAAACCAAACATGAACATTCAGAAGTTCATCAAGGATCCTCTGGAAAAAGAAACGCCTCTTGTTTCTTCACTCACTGAAGACGATATCTTCACTAGATGAGTATGGAGATTATGGGTCTGTCTCACAGAGATTGACAAAGTCAAATTTTTATTTAAGTTTTATCTAAATTCTGAAAATTGATTTTTTTATATTAAATATCATAACAGGAAAAACTTGAAGCTTTGTAGAAAAAATATTTGAAAAGAAAAGAAATATTCTGTGGAACAGCAAGCTGCCAGGTAGTAAAGAAATTCGACAGAAATTTTATGCTATGGCTCATGTGAGAAAATGGTCCGAATGAATCTGCCCAGAATACCGAAACAGAAAGAGCCAGAATTCGGCAAATGTTTCCAACCTAGATATGACCGAAAACATAATGCTGAGACAAGTCCAAGTGGTGAAGGTCCACACAAGCCATGTTTTTCTTAGGGACCATACAAAAGAAAAAGATTCTCGGACGAAGGCAAAATAGGCATGTGATCCAACTACTCCATTAATAGAGGATGAACCAATCAACCACCGCAAGATGACAAACCACTAACTAGTAGTACACCAATTAAAAGATGTTGTCGGCCACAAATAGCAATACAATTCACAAGTTTGAAGTCATGATTTCAAATCCACCTAGACTTCTACATATATCACGACAGAAGGAAGATGAAGACATCATTCAACCTCTTCATTTTTCTTTCAAAATAAAATTTTGATATTTTAAATATATGAGTGTTGTAATTCCAACTACTTAAACAAGTTTCTCCTCCTCTACTTGAGGTTACTATGTAATAATATGTTGGTTGTTTGAATAAAATAACCAAGTGTTATGATCCTCTCATGTATTATTTTCAAAATTAAACTTCTTTATTATACACCTTGAGGTAAGAAACACACCGAATCGTGCTAAGTGTTGGGATGTATGTCAGGAACCATATGTTACAACTGCGTGGTTAGGCTGTGAAGAGCAGTATGTAAAATCCGCTTTATACAATCCGACAACATTCTGGTCAAAGAGGTAAAAATTTTAATTTATTATGCGGATGCATGATGGGCTATAAAAAAACTATAATTCATGGTATATAGGCTGAAAACCTTGCGTAGCACTATCCCTTTTGACAAACTCGATAATTATAACAACTCTTTGTACCAAAAAAGTGGTTCAATGATAATTTTGCAAAATCTTAAATATAGTAAGGGGTTAAACTAACTTTTAATGAATAAGAGAATAAATTTTTAATAAAATTAGAGTTTGAGAATTTATTTGAAATTTACTGGTGTTCAAACCTATTTAATTCATAATTTATATTTGAAATATCCGGGATTCAAGTATGTGTTAGGTGAGGTGTGGGGCCCACACATTAAATAAAATTAAAAAAAAGGTGCTTTCTAACAATCCCACATCGAAAAATTATAAAGCTGGACGAGGAAATTAATTATAAATAGAGCTCAATTCCTTCAGTTATTGTATCCTAAAATCAAAAGCTTTTTAGCTCTGATAAAAGAGAGTGCATAGAAAATAAGAGTGTATTTTTTTTTCTTGAGTGCGGGAATTCCCTTGTGTGAGTTAGAGAAATTATTTTCTCGGTATACTCAGGTTGGGAGTGTGAGATATTGAGTGTATTGGTGTATATACTTGTTGTAATATTTCTTCCAGTTATAAAAGTTGCAGTGCTCCGTGGACGTAGCCTATCTTGGGTGAACCACGTAAATCTTTGTGTTCTTGTTGGTAATTTTATTACGCAATTTTTGGGTACTATATTATCATCGTGGTCGGCATCGCTTCGGTATAATTTCCCAAAAACTGGTATCAGAGCCTTGTTGTGAAAATTCTTATGAATTCTGAGTATGCTCTGTGATTGCAGCTTTGTCTGATCTTCCACATCAGAAAAGATTTTTTAGATTTTTTGCTAAGGCTAGAGAAGTGATGGCCGGAGATAATGGATCGAGACCGGGAATCAACAAGTTCGATGGAACAGATTTTTCGTTCTGGAGGTTACAGATAAGAGATTATTTGTACAGTAAGAAGCTGCATCAACCTCTATCAGGAAAGAAACCGGAAAAGATGGAAGATGATGATTGGGAGCTCTTTGACCGACAGGTTTTAGGTGTCATACGATTGACCCTAACAAAGAATGTGGCGCATAACGTGGCGGAGGCCAAAACCACGGAGGAGATGATGACCAGTCTGTCAGACATGTACGAGAAGCCATCAGCAAACAACAAAGTACATCTCATGAAGAAGTTATTCAACTTGAAGATGGGAGAAGGTGCTTCGTGGCAAAACACATAAATGAATTCAACACGATTGTCTCCTAGCTTACATCGGTGGACATCAAATTTGATGATGAGATTCGGGCACTTATTCCTCTGGAGTCTTTACCAGACAATTGGGAACCGATGCGGGCAGCGGTTAGCAACTCTGTTGGAAAAGAGAAACTACAACTCAATGATGTTAGAGATCAAATCCTTGCTGAAGAAGTTTGTAGGAAAGACTCGGGTGAAGCAACATCATCGAGATCTGCTCTAAATCTTGATAACAAAGGAAGAGGCAGGAGTGGTGAAAGGAGTTCCAACCGATGGCGCGGTAGATCCAAGGCAAGAAATGGAAAAGACAAAAACATCTTTGAAAAGAATATGAAGTGCTAGAGCTGTGGTAAGACTGGTCACCTGAAAAAGAACTGCAGATCAACGAAGAATAATGCCAATGCTGTCGCTGAGGAAGTACATGATGCTCTGCTATTATCCATGGAAAGCCCTGTTGATTCTTGGGTTATGGACTTGGGAGCTTCGTTTCATACCACCGGTGATCGCGATGTATTTGATAATTACATCGCTGGCGATTACGGAAAAGTTTTCCTAGCTGATGGAAAACCATTGCAAATTGTTGATATGGGTGATGTACGGATGAAGATGTCAAATGGATCTGTCTAGAAAATCAACAAAGTCACGCATGTACCAAAATTGACACGCAATCTGATCTCGGTGGGACAGCTCAATGATGAAGGCCACAATGTGACCTTCGGTGAAGGTTCCTGGAAAGTGAACAAAGGAGCCATGATTGTTGCTCGAGGAAAGAAAACTTGAACACTATATATGACTTCCAGTTACGGAGACACATTTGCAGCTGTGGATGCTGGAGCCAATTCAAGTCTATGGCATTATAGACTTGGACATATGAGTGAGAAAGGAATGAAGATGTTGGTGTCAAAAAGAAAGCTACCAGAATTAAAGACTGTTGAACACCAACTATATGAAAGCTGTGTCTTTGGAAAGCAGAAGAAGGTGAGCTTTTCAAAAGGCGGTAGAGAACCGAAAGCAGCAAAGTTGGAGCTGGTTCATACTATGTATGGGGACCATCTCCCGTGACATCCCTTGGAGGCTCGAGATACTATGTCACTTTCATTGACGATTCAATTACAAAAGTTTGAGTTTATTTTCTGAAAAATAAATCTGATGTTTACGAGACCTTTAAAAGATGGAAAGCCATGGTGGAAAATGAGACCAACTTGAAGGTGAAGTGCTTACGGTCTGACAATGGTGGAGAATATGAAGATGATGAGTTCAAGAAATATTGTGCACAGAACGGGATCAAGATGGAGAAAACGATTCCTGTTACACCTCAACAGAATGGTGTAGCTGAAAGGATGAACGGGACCTTGAATGAACGCGCAAGGAGCTTGAGATTGCATTCTGGATTGCCAAAATCATTCTGGGCTGATGCTGTTAACACTGCAGCATATCTAATCAACAGAGGACCTTCGGTACCATTAGACTACAAAATACCCGAAGAGGTTTGGAGCGGCAAAGAAGTAAACCTTTCTTTCTTGAAAGTATTTGGATGTTTATCCTATGTTCATATTGACTCAGCAAGCAGAACAAAACTTGATCTGAAATCAAAGAAGTGCTTCGTTATTGGTTATGGAGATAATGAGATTGGTTACCGTTTCTGGAATGACCAAAATCGGAAGATCATTCGGAGCAGGGATGTAATCTTTAATGCAAGGACAAGTCAGACATTGGAGCTGGAGATGAATGTCCTAAAGTCATGAAGACTGATGAAGTGCCATTGACAAATATTCCTGTGAATGAATCGAAAACTAGTAACCAGGAAGATGAAGAAGAAACTGCACAAGATGATAACCCACAAACTCCGGTGATTGAACTCAGGAGATCCTTGAGTACCATTAGACCACCTGATAGATACTCACCTGCACTTCACTATATTTTGCTGACAGACAAAGGTGAACCGGAGACCTATGAAGAGGCAATGCAAAATGATGATTCAACCAAGTTGGAGTTGGCCATGAAAGATGAGATGGATTCACTGTCTTCCAATCAGACGTGGGAGTTGACAGAAAAAGAAGAGCACGATGGTAGCAAGCGGTACAAGGTAAGACTTGTTGTAAAAGGCTTCCAACAACGGGAAGAAATTGATTACACCGAGATTTTCTCTCCGGTGGTTAAACTAACCACTATCAGGACTGTACTTGGACTAGTGGCAAAGGAAGACTTACATTTGGAGCAGTTGGATGTAAATACTGTGTTTCTTCATGGTGACCTAGATGAAGAAATTTATATGGAGCAGCCACAGGGATTTAAAGTACGGGAAAAAGAAAAAATGGTGTGCAAACTTCAGAAGAGATTGTACTGTCTCAAACAAGCTTCAAGGCAGTGGTACAAGAAGTTTAATGGATTCATAGTGAAAATGGTTTCCTAAGGTGTCAATCTCATCACTGCTGTTATGTGAAAAAGTTTGACGGTTCTTATATCATAATACTACTATATGTAGATGATATGTTGATAGCTGGAGCTTGTCTGAAAGAAATTGTTAAACTCAAGAAAGATTTATCAAAGGTATTTGCAATGAAGGATTTGGGTGCTGCAAAGCAAATCCTTGGAATGAGGATCTTTAGAGACCGGGTGAATGGATTCTTGAAATTATCTCAAGAAGAGTACGTGAAAAAGGTAGTTAGCAGATTTAATATGGATGAAGCTAAATTTGGGAGTACTCCTTTGGCTAGTCATTTCAAACTAACCAAAGCACAATCACCATCGCCGGAGCAGGAGCAGGCTTATATGAATAAGGTTCCTTATGCTTCTGATGTCGGAAGCCTCATGTATGCAATGGTGTGTACGAGACCAGACATAGCACATGCAGTGGGAGTTGTGAGCAGGTTTATTAGTAATCCAGGAAAGCAACACTGGGAAGCAGTTAAGTGGATTCTCAAGTATTTGAAAGGTAATGCTAGTTGTTTTTTATGATTCATGAGATCAAAATTTGGCTTACAGGGTTTTGTCGAATGGGTGGTGACCTGGATGGCAGGAAAAGTACTACTGGAGATGTGCTCACATTAGGTGGTACAGTTGTAAGCTGGGTATCTAAGCTGCAAAAGATTGTTGCGCTTTCGACTACTGAGGCTGAGTATATTACAGTTACAGAAGCTAGTAAGGAGATGATATGGTTGAGATCCTTTCTGGAAGAATTGGTTCAGAAACTTGAGAGTAGCAAATTATACTGTGACAGTCAGAGTGCTATTCACCTAGCAAAAAATCCTGTTTATCATGCTAGGACAAAGCATATACAGGTTCGTTACCATTTCATCAGATCAATTCTGGAAGATGGAGTCTTGAAGCTTGAGAAAATTCCTGGAAGCAAGAATCCTGCTGATATGCTCACGAAGACAGTAACCACTGACAAACTGAAGTTGTATTCTACTTCAGTTGGTCTTCAGGAGTAACATTGGAGATATGAGCTGCTGCACTGATGATGTGAAGACATGATTGAAATCAATTCTTCAAGTGGGAGAATTGTTAGGTGGGGTGTGGGGCCCACACATTAAATAAAATTAAAAAAAAGTGCTTTCTCACAATCCCACATCGAAAAAATTATAAAGCTGGACGAGAGAATTAGTCATAAATAGAGCTCAATTCCTTCAGTTATTGTATCCCAAAATCAAAAGCTTTTTAGCTTTGATAAAAAGAGAGTGCATAGAAAAAAAAGCGTATTTTTTTCTTGAGTGCGGGAATTCTCTTGTGTGAGTAAGAGAAATTATTTTCTCGGTATACTCGGGTTGGGAGTGTGAGATATTGAGTGTATTGTGTATACACTTGTTGTAATATTTCTTTCAGTTATAAAAGTTGCAGTGCTCCGTGGACGTAGCCTATCTTGGGTGAATCACGTAAATCTTTGTGTTCTTGTTGGTTATTTTATTTCACAATTTTTGGGTACTATATTATTATCGTGATCGGCTTCGCTTCGGTATAATTTTCAACAATATGATAACGAGTGGTGTGAGTACGAGAAGCAAGCTTTTCTTCGTCTCTTCATCTCGAGGGAAATGTCTTATTTCATTACATTAATAGACTTGTACTATCTACGAGAGAGAGTGAGTGTGACATGCTGCCCCCGCCCCCCCCCCCCCCCCCACACGATTTTTATTTAAAACTATCAATTTCCCAATTTTATTTAAAAACAAATGCTTCCCAGAATATCAATTAAAGGCTTCCTTTTATTTTATTAAATAATTGTTATTTATGTATTTAAATATGTAACATGATTTGGTATTTGCTACAAGCCCATAAGAAACCCACGTGGTCATATTTTTTTTAATTATTATTATTATTATTATTGTTGTTGTTGTTGTTATTGTTATTATTATTATTATTATTATTATTATTATTATACTTCGAATGGTCATAAAACGAACATACAAAGATGGCACAAGTTGATATAGATATTATGTTTTATTTTGTGATCTTTATTTCATATTTTCGATACCATTATGTTAGACAGTTCTTCCAAGTTTTAAGAAGGTTCATTTTATTTGTTGGATGAGTAAAGATCAGAATTTTTTTTCCCATAATTATCTTGAAATAAAAAAATATATATATTCATCAATAAACAATTAAAACGAAAAAAATTATCAAAATGGATATCGCTGTCATCTTCAATCTCTCTCGTTTTTGAAACCGATTGATTCATCCTAATTTACGTTATTGTAGTTCAAATTTGAAAAATAAGAATATATAATTTTAAATATTATTTACTTTTTAAAAAAGTAAAAAGTTAAATATTTTATTATATATATATATATATATATATATTCAAATTATATTTAAAAATTAAAATATTTAATATTTGAATATCCAACGGTCAAATAAAATTCTTATCATAGATAATGAATAAGTGGAACATGAAGTTTATATGATAAGAAATGTCCAATACATAACGATTGGTCTAAACTTTGATATCTTAAAATCACAAATTTAAGTTTAACTTCACCTCAAAAACTAGATTAAAGGGATGATATAAATGTCCAAGAATGAACAAGTTCTTTCACATCAATGATATAAATTTTACCAAAAACTCTAAAAGATATACAAAATATCATTCTTTCACTACTAAAAAGATTTTTGATAGAAAAAACTTATAAAGTCTAAAATTTGTTTGATACATTTTTCAAAAACTAATTATAAATTAGAGTAGGTCTCTTGTGAGACGGTCTCACAAATTTTTATCTTTGAGACTAGTCAACCCTACCGATATTCACAATAAAAAATAATAATCTTAGCATAAAAAGTAGTACTTTTTCATGGATGACTCAAATAAAAGATTCGTCTCAAAAAATACGACCCGTGAGACCGTCTCACACAAGTTTTTGCCTATAAATATCTTCACACATTTGAATAATGTAAACAGTTTATATTTTTAGGAGTTCATTTATACTTTGGAAATCCAAAAATTAATATTTATCTATATCATAATTTAGTATTACACTTTGTCTTCTTATTTCTACTAAATATCAATTTGAAGTTTTAGTAATATCTTTTCCTAAATACTTGATATAAATTGAAGGATCGATTCGGGTATTCTTGAAGGTGCTTCAAACACAATATTCTCCATGAGTTTCAATAGATCATGTTCTAAGAATTTATACACCAATAAAAATAAATCGATTTTGGTGTTAAACCAAACGGAAAATACTCGAAATAATCCTTCGTTAAGAAAGCTGACTAATTTGAAAGCAATTTAACTTGTGTAAACTGATTAACTGAAGTAAAGGGAATCAGTTCTTACATATATCAGTTCAGTTATGGTATGAACTAAACAGATAATTGCTTGAACTGATCAAATCAGTTTTAAAACGAAAGTTAAGTAGTTAAGTACACAAGATATGTTTATTAATGTTTGGAAACTTCAACTACCCCTACGTCACCTCTTTTACCACCTCGGATAGGATCCACTAGAAGAATTTGATTTATACAAAGCTTTGTATAAACCTTCTCAGCTTAGGACTTACTCTACTGCACTGAACTGATCCTAATCTAGACTAAATGCAATACCTTCCAGCCAACACTTGTCTTACGTCTATGTGTCAAAGACTACATACACAAGTTTTACATCTTTGTGCAAGACCCACTCAGCTAATCTATAAGCTCAACTTTGTGTATTTGTGAGTGGTGGCACTAGTAGAATTTCTTTGATTTACTTCGCATATTCAATGAAGTCATAGGTAGATAATTGTTGAAGTAGACGCACGTGAAGTAATAGTGTGACATTTTACTTCGCATTATAACTGAAGTCGTATCCAAGAACTTAGCGAAGTATTCGGTCGGTTCAATGAGAGAAAATCGGTCCGGAATTATACCGATGCCGAAGTAAAACAACGTCTTTTACTCTATCAATTTCGTAAAGTGTAGAAATAATAGCTTATTGCGACGGTTTTAGTGCGACGGTGTAGAAATAATTAGCGACGACATTTGTATACACCGTCGCTAATTAGCGAGCGACGGATTTTGATATATTCCGTCGATAATTATCCACGGTGTATATTTCTAAACCGTCGCTAATTAGCGAGCGACGGATTTTGATATATTCCGTCGATAATTATCCATGGTGTATATTTCTAAACTGTCGCTAATTAGCGACAGTTTAAGTAAAACTGTCGCTATTAATTAGCGACGATGTTATTAAACCGTGGCAATTTTATAAATGGCGACGATTTCAACAAAAACTGTCGCAAAATTTTGCGATTTTTAATAACCATCACTAGCACCTAAATTTTTTTTTTGTAGTGTAACTTCATATTTTACATTGATTGACGAAGTAAATGTTCTGTATAATTTCACAGGTTTTGTATTTTGGTGAAGTAATTGATGCGAATGACTTTGTTGTTATGGAACTATGATGAAGTAATTATATTCTATAAATTCATCATAATTTTTATTTGTTGAATTATTTTGTCACTTCACAATTTACATTTATTGATGAAGTATTCGATTTGAAAGACTTCATTTTTTTTAATTTTATTGAAGTAATTAATAAAGAACGACTTCACTATTATTGAGTTGTATTAAAAGTTAACTATCGGTTCATCTTTTACAAAGTAATTAAAGGAAATTAAAAGTTAAGTATGGTTCATTTTTTTACTTCACTAAATATAAATTTTAATTTTTTTTAACTTTTTACTTCATCAAAACTACTCTGTCGAATTAAAATGTTACAAAGAATTAAAAGTGAAGTCCGTGTTTTTCAAATTTTGAAGTAAAAAAATAATATTTTACTTTGTCGGTGTTATTATCGAAGTTGATTGATATGTACAACTTCATAATTAATAATCGCCGAAGTAACCAGTGACGAAGTAAAAACCAAAAATTCTACTAGTGTGGTGTGTGTGTGAGTGAGAACTGAACAGTGAATACAACGGGAAGATGTTCTCACACACTGAGGGAAATAAGCTTCTAAACTAAGCCGATATAACTTTTATGTATTCCCTCGACTAGGTTGATTGCTTCCTTGTAAGTTGATATGCAATATGCGTGCTCTTTGTTTTCTCTCTTGTTTTTCCACACTTCCTTCTCATTGAACTTCATCTTTTATTTATAGGCGGGAAGCTTGATCGTACAGTGAGACTCAATAATTGTATCCGTTGCAGCTTGAATGCGTTCATTGAAATTTGTTTCTCGACTTTTCCGACAGCCATTCTGGAATATTTTGGCTTTAATCTTTTCTGCAACGTCCATTATTGTACTATTGATAGTACAAATGCTTATGTATCGTTGTGCGTAACTGGATTCCATTAGATAAGCTTGTCGTGTTCTGCAAACTGATTGATTCCTAACTAATGTTTGAACTGGTAAGTTGAACTGGTACGGTGAAATCAGTTGACTCGTCAGCTGAACTGATTTCACTGATCAGTTGAACTGGTCAGTTTGACTCTCCATCAGTTGAGCTCTTCATCAGCTGGCCGGACTTCTGAAGGTCTTCTGCTGAACCACATATCAACTGACCTATCAGTGGAACTGTTATTGATGCTGCAGTTGGATTAGTTCAGTTTGGGCAATCAGTCGACACTTTCAGTTTGCTTCTCGAAAGCTTCAGTTTTGGCTCGGTTAATTGATTAGTTCGAAGCCTGATCAGTTTCAGCTTCCTGCACACTTCGATAAATCATTAGAAACAAAATAATAAGTTTTGATAACATCGAAATCAAGAATGCGAATATGAAATGTTCAAACACTAGTGATGTTCAAACTTTGGTATAAATCAAAAAATCTGAAACTTAATCCAACCAAAAACTAGTATTTTTAACTTTTGGATACAAATTTTAAAACCGAATTTTACATGGTTTGTTTTTTAGATTATATAATGTAAAACTGAATCGACTGAAAAACCAAAGTTAAGTTAGAGCAATAATTTTGTTTATAATTTCATTGAGATTATACGTTTCATAAAATGATAACTACAATGCTAATATATGTTATTTTTTAAAATATAGTTTAATTTTTTTAACAAAAAATATACTTTAATTACTCATTTAAATAATTATCAAAATCTATAAAGTAAAAATCCGAAATAAAATTGTAAAACTAAATCGAACCTAGCTATGAAGATCTATCGATATGGCAATTAGACATGAATGGGGAGTCATAATTACAAGATTCCTACTTTATAATAATTTTTAGAACAAAATGTTTCTTTTGTTGTGAAAAAATAAAAATTTACGGTAAAAAGTAAAAATCTCAAACTCTCAAAATTATCACACTACACACTTTATAATATTTTTCTCTCAACTCAATTGTGATTTTCTTCACAAATGAGAGATCTATTTATAGAAAATCTTTACAAATAATCCAAAAATAAAGTAAACCATTACCTTCATCATCACACACAAATTTCAATATTCAACACATAATTTTACCTAATTTTCAACATTCAACATTATAATTTTCAAC
This sequence comes from Primulina huaijiensis, assembly GCF_012295235.1. Classification (NCBI taxonomy): domain Eukaryota; kingdom Viridiplantae; phylum Streptophyta; class Magnoliopsida; order Lamiales; family Gesneriaceae; genus Primulina; species Primulina huaijiensis. The sequence continues at coordinate 8,581,345 of NC_133314.1, forward strand.
ACAAATATTTCACATTTTCAACACTCCCCCTTGTGATGATGATCATAATGCAATGATTGTCTTCATTACGTGTTTTCATACTGCCTCGTTAAAAACCTTACTAGGAAAAACCCATTGGGATAAAAACTATAGTCGGAAAAAGAGTGCAGTCACGTAAACTCCCCCTCACTATGACATGAACAATTCTTCACAAATTTCGTAGATTGCGCATTCCAATATTATATATGTACTTTCTGAATATTGTCGTAGGAAGTGCCTTTGTGAAGATATCTGATGAATTTTTACTTGATTGAATGTGACGAACATCAATATATTTATTCTTCTCAAGCTCCTCGGTGAATGCGAAGAACTTAGGAGGAATATGTTTAGTTCTGTCGCTTTTTATGTATCCTTCTTTCATTTTAACAACACATGCAGCATTATCTTCATATAGTATCACAAGCTTCTCGTCTAATGATAATCCGCATGAGATTTGGATATGTTAGGTCATTGATTTTAACCACACACATTCACGGCTTGCTTCATGTAGTGCAATAATCTCGGCATGGTTTGATGAAGTTGATACGAGTGTTTGTTTCTGTGAACGTCAAGAAATTGCTGTGCCTCCACGAGTAAATACATATCCAGTTTGGGAACGTGCCTTGTGTGGATCAGATAAGTATCCAGCATCGGCATAACCAATTATACTTGGATTAGCATCTTTTGAATACAAAAGTCCCAAATCTGTCGTTCCTCGTAGATAACGGAATATATGTTTAATTCCGTTCCAGTGTCTCTTTGTTGGATATGTGCTAAATCTTGTCAATAAATTTACGGCAAAAGATATATCAGGCTTTGTACAATTTGTAAGATACATAAGGGCACTGATAGCACTTAAATATGGTACTTCTGGACCAAGAATATCTTTATCATCTTCACATGGACGGAATGGATCCTTTTCTATGTTTAATTATCTAACAACCATTGGAGTACTTAAAGGATTTGATTTATACATATTAAAACGTTTAAGGATGAACAAATATTCCACATTCTTTTTATTCAATTTGTAAACCCAGACAATACTTGGTTTTTCCAAGATCCTTCATTTCAAATTCTTCCTTCAAGTATGAAACAACTTCTTGAATTTCCTTATTCGTTCCAATGATGTTTAAATCATCAACATATACAGCAATAATTACGCATCCGGATGTTGTTTTCTTAATGAAAACACAAGGGCATATTGAATTATTTACATATCCTTTTTTCATCAAGTGATCACTTAGCCGATTATACCACATTTGGCCGGATTTCTTTAACCCATATAATGATCTTTGTAATTTCACAGAATAACATTCTCTGGGTTTTGAACTTTGTGCTTCAGGCATCTTAAATCCTTCAGGGATTTTCATATATATATTATTATCAAGTGATCTATATAAGTAAGCTGTAACAACATCCATAAGACGCATTTTTAAATTTTCAGATACCGCCAAGCTAATCAAATACTGAAACGTAATTGCATCCATCACGGGAGAATACGTTTTTTCATAATCAATTCCACGCCTTTGAGAAAAATCTTGTGCAACAAGTCGAGCTTTATATCTTACTATTTCATTTTTCTCATTTCGCTTTCGAATAAAAACTCATTTGTATTCAACAGGTTTTACACCTTCAGGTGTAAGGACTATAGGTCAAAAAACATTACGTTTATTTAGCGAATTCAATTCAACCTAGATGGCATCTTTCCATTTTATCCAATCCTGTCGATTTTTACATTCACCAAAAGATTTTGGTTCATGATCTTCATTATCATTTATGATGTCTATTGCCACAATATAAGAAAATATATCATCAATTTCTTCTATATCTTTTCAGTTTAATATTTTTCCAGTATTAATATAATTGATAGAGATTTCACGATTCTCGTCAGTTTGTGGTTCTGACAGAACATTTTCATCATCATATGTTTCTTTTGGAACATCATTCTTTATTTTGTGATCATCATGTGTTTCTTCAAGAACATCATTCTTTATTTTGTGATCATCGTGTTTCTCTATGAATTTTCTTTTCCGAGGATTTTAATCCTTGGAACCGACTGGCCTTCCACGCTTGAGGCGTTTAATGACATCATGAGTATCTTCAATTTTTTTCTTCGGAATTTCATTTCGAGCAGGGACATTTGCAGCATGTATATATGATTTAGTTACCCCTTTTGTGTATGAAAATGCATCTGGTATTTGATTTGCTATTATTTGCAAGTGCACAATTTGTTGTACATCTTTTTCACATTGTTTTGTTCTTGGATCCAGATGTAACAATGATGATACATACCATGTAATTTCCTTTTCGGTATGTTTCTATTCTCTCCCTGACATTGGAAAGATTTCCTCATCAAAATGACAATCAGCAAAACATGCTGTGAACACGTCGTCTGTCTGAGGTTCAAGATATCGAATGATTGATGGACTATCATAACCGATATAAATTCCAATCTTTCTTTGAGGTCCCATTTTCTTTTGTTGAGGTGGTGCAATAGGCACATACACTATACATCCAAAAATTCTCAAATGAGAAATGTCTGGTTCTTTACAAAATCCAAGCTGCAATGGGAAGTATTTATGATATGCACTTGGTCTGATGCGAATTAATGCAGCAGCATGTAAAATTGCATGTCTCCATATAGAAATAGGGAGCTTTGTTTTTATAATCATTGGTCTAGCAATCATTCGCAGACGTTTAATCAATGATTCAGCCAATTCATTCTGTGTATGTACATGAGCAACAGGATGCTCAACAATGATTCCCATAGACATACAATAATCATTGAAAGTCTGGAAAGTAAATTCACCAGCATTATCAAGTCTAATTTTCTTGATTGTATAATCGAGAAATCGATTCCTCAATTTTATTATTTGAGCAAGTAATCTTGCAAATGCAACATTTTGAGTTGACAATAAACATACATGTGACCATCTGCTGTAGGCATCAATCAATACCATAAAGTATCTGAATGGTCCACATGGTGGATTGATTGGTCCACAAATATCACCCTGAATACGTTCAAGAAACATTGGTGATTCAGTTTGGATTTTGGTTGGTGGTGGTCTTATAATAAGTTTTCCAAGATAACATGCTTTACATTGAAACTTATTATTCTGAAAGATCTTCTGGTCTTTCAACGGATGACTAAGTGTATTTTCTATAATTCTTCACATCATTGTTGAACCAGGTTGTCCTAATCGAGCATGTCAATTAGTTAATATTGAAGAATTATCAACTACCATGTTTGATTCAATGGGACTTATATGTGTATAATGTAATCCAGTAGGGAGCATTGGTAGTTTTTCAATCACATATTTCTTTCCTGATTTATATGTGATAAGACACATATATTTCTCATTCCCTTCATTTATTGTTTGAGTGTCATACCCATGTGAATATATATCATTAAAACTCAACAAATTTCTTTTCGATTGTGGTGAATACAAAACATCATTGATCAAAAATTTTGTAGTATTAGGTAACAAAAATTGTGCTTTACTTTAACCTTTAATCAAGTCTACAGGACCTGATATTGTATTACCATTGTTTTTGTTGGTTTTAGTTTCAAGAAATATCTTTTATCTCGGAGAATAGTGTGCGTTGTACCACTATCAGGTATGCAAACTTCCATGAGATTAGTTCCTTGTTTAGCTTTGTTCATGGCATTTTCCATACTTGAACTTCAAAAATATGCAATGAAAAAAATTACTGACAATAAATATGTAAATATAACACATGTCATAATTGTACAATAAAACATTATCATATGAATACAAGAAAAATAAATTATTGTACATTTATATTCCACCAGTATATTGTTCATTTTCAGAGAAATCATTAAGAACAGCATCAATATTTTTCATTTATATCCCACCAACATATTGATCATTTCCAGAGAAATCATTCAGAAAATCAGCAGCATCAAAATGAGTTGAATTACTCAAACGGTCACTGCGTTCAGTGAAGTTGGTCTCTTTTTCTTCCCCTTTATCGATTCTTTATAGAGCTTGCAAAGGTGCTCGGGGGCTCGACAAATACAAGACCAATGTCATGGAGTGCCGCATCTGAAACAAGAAATTTCAAATCTTTTCGAGTGATTTTCATTAACACTCATGTTCTTTTGATGCCTTTTCAGTGGGTAGTTCGTGACGCCCTTTTGAGATGAGTTATAAAAATAACTATCTTGATTGTTTTCAAAACCACGGCCTCGACCACGACCACGACCAATTCCACGTCCACGTCCACGACCACGACCTCGACCTCGACCAAAACCTTGACTTTGAATTTGATTTTGGTTTCCAGGTTTAAATTCATTTTTACTTACAGCATTTACTTCTGGAAATGCTGTTGATCCAGTGGGTCAGGACTGATGATTTCTTATTAATAGCTCGTTGTTCTTTTCCGTCACAAGAAGACATGCAATAAGTTCAGAATATCTCGCAAATCGACGCACTCTATATTGTTGCTGTAGAGTTATATTTGATGCGTAAAATGTGGAAAATGTTTTTTCAAGCATTTCTGATTCCGTAACCTCATGTCCACAAAATTTTAATTGCGAGATTATTCGATACATCGTGGAATTGTAATCACTTACTTTCTTAAAATCTTGGAATCTCAATATATTCCATTCATCACGGGCGGTCGGAAGTATAACTTCCCTTATATGTTCAAATCTTTCTTTTAATCCTTTCCACAGAGCCATGAGAACTTTTTCGATGAGATTTTCACATTTCAAACCTTCATCAAGATGTCGACGCAAAAATATTATAGCTTTTGCTTTTTCTTGTGATGAAAATATACCATTTTCTTTAATAGTCTCGCTTAGACCTAATGACTCAAGATGCATTTCTACATCTAGAGTCCATGTCATATAATTTTTCCCCGTAATGTCGAATGCAACAAATTCGAGCTTTGCCAAGTTTGACATGGTGGTACTAAAAAAATTATGATGCATTTTATTAGTTAATGAATATTGCAATACAAAGTAATGGATAAACAACAAATACAAGCATTCGTAAAAATAAAGAAAACACACGAGAAGGATATTCTCCGATAAATACAAGATTAGTGAGTATTATAACCAAAATAATTAAAAATAATCTTGAGAAAGCCATCTTTTTTTTCTTCGAAAATTTGATGAAGAATAATTTTTAGAGAAGAAGAAAAAGTTGGAGTGATTGAATGTGTTTGTGAGATCATATTTATAGGGCAAAAACTATCCGTTTTGTTACCGTTTATGACCGTTGGTATACAAAAAAATAAATGTATGTATTTGTATAATTTTATGGTAATAATATGGTGTATATAATATTAGTCATGTTTAAATAATTATGTATATCATATCACATTATTATAATGAGGTGTCATAAGATATTTTGTTTAAAAATCTTATAGGCTTTTATACTTGTCGTATCCCTTACCGGGAGTGTGGGATGTCGTCTTCACATCCTCCCAGGATTTATAACAAGTTTTTTGAAAAATTTATTTTTATTATTTATAATAACATTATATTATATATTAAATATATACACAATAAATAAATAAACAATAAAATAAATATTATTACTTTTGTTATCTTTTTCTTCTGTTTTGGAGCTTGAAAAATATGGAGGACTTTTAGAGCTTCGTGCTGATAACGTGTTGTGAAAAAGTAAAAATTTACGGTAAAAAGTAAAAATCTCAAACTCTCAAAATTATCACACTACACACTTTATAATATTTTTCTCTCAACTCAATTGTGATTTTCTTCACAAATGAGAGATCTATTTATAGAAAATCTTTACAAATAATCCAAAAATAAATTACATCATTATCTTCATCATCACACACAAATTTCAATATTCAACACCTAATTTTACCTAATTTTAAGGTTGTAAATGGCGGGAGGCTGTGGCGGGACGGTCGGTGACCGCCTACCGCCTCAGCCGCCCACGCGGTTGAATTTTTTTAAAGTAATTTTTTATGAATAATCATAAATAATCATGCAATACAATCACAAATAATCATCATTTTTTATGTAAGATGTGTAATTAAACAATGTTTAAATATAAATAAGCTTCATACAATATAATATCATCTAGATAATATGCAAATAAGTATATAATTGCAAACTAACAAAATAATTAATAAAGATTTATCATCTTATTAATGTATGATAACAAAGTAATATAATTATTTATACCAAAAAACGAAGTTTAAATTTCAAAATTTCAATCCATTATGAGAACAAGTACTAGACTAAACATAACTAATCTTTCAAATCATATACATGTGCACCATCAACTACATTCATAATCTTCTCATCATCGGACTCAAAATCAACATCTTCTTATTTTTCCTCCTCCGATGTATCTAAATCTTCGTCAAGTTCTCTCATGAGGTTGTTCCTTGTACTCCTCCTTAGTTTGATAGTAAGGAGTGAAAACCAAAAAAAAAAAATATCACGGTTAAATTCCAAAAATTTTAAAATAACTCGCCTCGGCCGCCTGGCCCGCTTGGTCCGCCCGCTGACCGCCTCCACCCGCCTCGGCCGTCTGTCCACCGCCGTATATCTTGGACCGCCTTAAACAACCGCCTCATGCGTAGGCGGGGCGGTCGAGGACCGTTTACCGCCTCGACCGCCATTTAGAACACTTTATAATTTTCAACATTCAAAATTATAATTTTCAACACAAATATTTCACATTTTCAACATTTTTATATATATATATAATGATTTTAAATTATTTTTTTATTTGAGTGCGTCCGTGCACCATCCCCATCTCCGCTCGCCCACACACACACACACGCAACAACAAAAAACCAGGCAGCCATACGAAACGATGATCTCATCTCTTACACAGATTTAGCCCCAACACGCACAACCCTCTCTCTCTCACACACACCCAAGTACCCATCAACAAACAACGAGCGGAGCACGAAACCCTGTACTGCTCATCCTCCCTCAACAAACTCACATTACTCCATTTCACTCACCAAACACACACTCATGCATTCATGAATACGGTCTTTACACTCTCCAATCACCAACTCGATCTCTTGGTGGCGGTCACTGATATTCTTATCCTTACAAGAAAAGGAGTGATTTTGTAGCTTTCCCCCCCTCTTTTGTTGAAAATGGGGTGCTTAGTATCTCAGATGGCTGCGAAATTTGCGTTCTTCCCACCAACGCCTCCCACTTACCAGGTCAAGAAAAGGGACGGCGGAAAACTGGTGGCTGTGTCGACAGCTTCGTGTTTGCCTATAGCCATTGATGATTCTTCGCTCGATGTGTTGTGTATTCAGACGAAAAGGGGTAACAAGATTGTTGCCTTTTATTTGAGGAATCCTTACGCCAGGCTTACGGTTCTGTACTCTCATGGAAATGCTGCCGATCTTGGCCAGCTCTATGACTTATTTGTTCAGCTTAAAGCTAATCTTAGAGTTAATCTAATCGGGTTCGTCATTCTCTCTTTTCTGTTTTCTTCTCTTTTTTTATTCTGGGTTCCTGAGTTGTGGAAAAATCAGAGATTTTTAGACGCATGTGTCCGATTTTTTTTGTTTTACTTGCAAAATAAATACATGGGTTTCTTGACGATTCGTAGGTTTCCGGGTAGGTAGTTTAAATTTATTTATGAAGTTTTTTTCTCCCAATATACTGCTTATAGGGTTGTTCCTATTTCCTTTATTTGGTTTTTGATATATGATTTCTAGTTTGTTTAAGATGATTCCAGAGTAATCTGTGGTAAACTTGACTTCAATCTTGTTTTGTAAGTTTTTGTTTTGGATGTGGTGAAAATTTTTTCTGTACAAAATGCTAGTTTTACCTCTATTTTGGGTAGTGTAAATCACCCATACAATAGAAGTGGATAGATAAAATCTTCATAGGCTGGTATAAGTCCCCTACTTCAAACTCATGTATTCTAAGGTTCCCTCGGTTTCTTTCAGGTGAAGAGGTTTGAAATTTCTATGTTCTTTTGTAGTGTGATTTCATGTTTCTTGTTCTTATGTCATGAGCTCAGATCTGTGATCTTGTATGTAGTCTGGGTTCAAAACTGTGGCAATCCAGCCTAAGCATTTTCTAAATTTCATTAACTTCAAGATTATATAGATTGTTCAATGGATATTTCATTTTTACAACTATATAGAAGCTCAGAGAGTAATAATTTTATATTGTTTCCAGTCATTTTCGAACCATATAATTTCTTTTTCAGATCGTTCGAAAGATATTGGTTTTACATATGTCTGTGCCGACTCATTCATTAAATGTTAGAAAGCTATTGGTTTTACATATGGCAGTGACATTTATCTCTACTTTCATGCTACTCTGTCCATGTGCATTTGATTGCCCATGTGCATTTAATTTTTTTTAGTCATATGCTATGACTTTTGGATCTTAAATCCTGCACAGTTGTGTCCTATTCATAGTATTGAGAATATCGAGCTTGTAGTTTTTGGCGTATAGTCACTCATTTTCATATTAACAATTTGTCTGCATCATGCTTTGGACTTATATATATGTTATTTCTCGAGCTCTTGGATGGGGGAAAGGTGATTAATTGGCTATTAGTCGAATAAGTTTTTCGAAAATTTAATTTTTGGGACAATGTCTAATGTCATTCCATTTTGTTTCTATTATGCAGGTATGACTACTCGGGTTATGGAGCTTCTACTGGTAAGGTAAACTTCGATCTACCAGTATCGTGTTAATCTATATTTGACTTTTCATGTGACAAATTGTAATTTGTCTGTTTCTTTTATCATTTTTTTAAAGTGAAAACCATCATTTTAGGTGATGGTTGATGTTTGATTTCAATAAAAAGTTTCTTAATTCGGCATCTTTCTTTGTTGTCTTATATATCAATTCTTCACTAAAATTTTGGAATGCTTCCAGCCGAGCGAATATAATACATATGCGGACATTGAAGCTGTATATGAGTGTCTTCAAACTGAATACGGGATTAGCCAAGAAGATTTAATTTTATATGGGCAATCTGTTGGAAGTGGCCCCACGTTGCACTTAGCGGCTAAATTGCCGAGGTTGAGAGCCGTTGTTCTGCATAGTGCCATTCTTTCTGGCCTTCGAGTGCTGTGTCACGTGAATTTCTCACTCTGTTGTGATATTTATAAGGTCAGCGGAGTTAACTTTTTGAGAGACAAATAATGTATTCTATAGTTGATAAAAATCTAATTAAATATGAATTAGAGCTCTGAAAATTCTAGTTATTGTCTTTTTAAGCTGTTGACTTTATCTTTAAATGCAGAATATAAACAAAATTCGGAAGGTGAAGTGTCCTGTTCTTGTAATACATGTAAGTGCTACTGGTATTACAAGCATTTGAATTTAAGTTTCAATCACTCATTAATTATTTCGGCAATGAATCTTATGATATATACAACAGATGTGTAAATTTTGCCTTGCCAGTTTTGACATTTGATACATCATCCATATTTGGTATTCACAAAGATACTAGTATGTGACATTTTAAGAGGTTGATGGAAGTCAGATATTTTATTTGTGTTGCATTCTGAAGTTAGAATTTTAGTATTTAAGAATCTCTGCAAGAAAAAAATTCCGTAGTGTCTTACTTTACCACTCAGATGCAAAACCTGCAGAAAAAAAATCTTTCACAATATTTTTTCGTAGGAGAGAACATATCCAGGTTTCCTAAATGTCATCATTTGCTGCGTAAACTACGATTTTGCCAAAAAAAAAAAAGAATTTATGTTAAATATTTCATTTTTTTCCACCCTTTCATCTTTTTCGTGTGAACGTGTACATGAAGGATGTATCCTTTACCACATGACTTCATCAATATGGATGCTCTTTGTCGAATTTCGAATGATAGAAATGTAGTGAACTGATAATGCAAGCCAACAACATAGTATTTATCTGGAGAGAACATATCTAGGTTTCCAAAATGTCATCATTTGCTGCGTAAACTACGATTTTGCCTAAAAAGAATTTATATTAAATATTGAATCTTTTTCCACCCTTTCATCTTTTTTGTGTGAAGGTGTACATGAAGGATGTAACCTTTAGCACATGACTTCATTTCGAATGATAGAAATGTAGTGAACTGATAATGCAAGCCAACAACATACTATATATCTAGGTCGGGCAATAAGGCCTTCATTTACTGTACAATGCTTAGGAGACTAAAATTCTCTTTAGTCATTATCAATCTCTATTAATTAAGATTATAACTATCAACTATTTATGTAGGTGTGAGTTCAATGGCGGCAAATAAAAATATAATATCTGGTACCAAAATACATTCTTCGATTTCTAACACCTTTTATGCTTCAGCGATTTCTAACACCTTTTATGCTTCAGCGGTTTGCATTTTGGTGTTTTTTGGGACAACAGTGAAACTCTATGGTGCATGGATACGAGTACGGGTATCGTATCGAATATGATACGGATATGATGGTACGAAAAATTTTGAAAATATAAGACATGATACGGCTAGAATACAACAAACATTAATATATATA
>NC_133314.1:8599800-8635150 GCF_012295235.1 Primulina huaijiensis
TATATATATACTGTCCTGTCCAAGGTCTATTCTAGCCGTGTTCAAGACGAATTCGATTGGTCAAATATACAAAAAGTTAACGACACAGATTTTGATATATCCGACACGTTTATCGGCTTGTTGCATCCGTATCGTATATGTATCCGATACTTCAAAAATTTTTTTTTTAGGAGTTTCCCTGCTGCATAGGTTAAACTGGAATTTATTGCATTTTAGTTTCTGCCTTGTGGTTATGAAACGTCCACTACCTTTTCACCTTAAAATCGTACAAAAATTTTTATTTATATATATTTTTTATAAACTTCGAACCATTCTATTAAAAATATCATCCAACATTTGAAAATCCTAAATGCATAAAAATTCATAATTGTCAACCACCAAACTCATACGTCAACATTTTAAAAATCATTCAAAATTGAACTTCAAAATCGAGCATAAATCTCTAAATAGAAAATCCTCAAAATCTTTTCGTAAACTTTAAATACTAAATAAGTAAATGAGGAATATCAATGTCCCTCAGAAATGTACTGCTGAACTCTATCCACCCAAGCGTCAGCGTCTCCCTCAATCTCATCCTCATCTGCAACCATCCAAACCTAGAGAGTCTAATGACTCAGCACGTTCTAACCATGAGTAAAAAGTATTACATATACAAGCACATGCACAAAAATCATACTTTTATTTAAAATAGCTAGCATAAATTTGTAAGCAGAAATAAATCATAAATCATTAAATCGTAAAGCTTTCCATCATCGTATATTATTTTTGAGTGAAGTTTGATCTTTGAAAGTGACTAGCTGTAATCGTATCATCACGTGAGTCGACTGATCAGTCTTAGCCCACCATTGCACATGGGAACGGGCACTAGGCCTCGTCGTAAGTGGAAATACGATCGTCGGGCTCCTTCTTGGCCTTTTCCCGTAAACGAGCTCCATCTGGGGCCTTTTCCCTCACTACATATCATATCATATCATGTTTGTCACAGTGAATTCACATCCTTCAAAATATTTTTTTCCTTTTTATTCATAAAATATCATGTCCTTCAAAATTCGTAAAATAACATTTTTCCAGGAAAAATCGTACAACTTTAGCATTTATTGTAAAATACCATATTTTCATCATAAACATTTTAAAATATCTTTAGCATGTATTATGATTCTTCGGGGCATTCCAAAGCCTTCAGTACTATCCGAGACGCAAAATGATCATTTTACCCCGGGACTCCAAAATTCCCGATTTTGACTTTTTCTTACCGTCATTGACTCGAGCATATCCCCATAATATCATATAAGTTTAAATTTGACTTCTAATATTTTACTTAGACGATTATCCGAGTCTTTCGATTTAATAACTTAATGACTAAATCATGAAGCGTTTTTAACCCGAATAAATTTAAAACTTAATATCTTCTTCCCAAATTTTAAACATAAACTTTTTATCTCTAACTTAACATGACACCTTAAAATACATACATAAACATTTTTTAGACGTAAAATTAAGCTCCTCAACTAATTTTTCAATTTGTTTTAAAACTTAACCGTACGTCCTGGTTTTAACCTGTATCGACTCAAAACTTTACCAAACTTGAAGCATAGCCTATTAACACCTAACCATATCTTATACAACCCAATTCAAGTCATTTAAGACCCTTGATCAAGCCTAGGAACCTTCTGAAATTTTCTGTACATAAAAACCTAACCCTAGTTTGTACGGACCGTAGCTTGCCTCGACTCCAGCCCTTAACCACCATGCCCAGACCTTAGTTGTCCCTCCTAGGACCATGACTGAACCCTAGACAAGCTACTGGAACAGAGCCCTTGCACGAGGACGGCCCCTTAACCGTGACCTAAGCCTTACGCGCGTCTAGCTTCCCCTAAAGCCCTAGGCCTTGCACCAGCCTTCCTCCAAGCCATCTAGGACCTTGACCTAGCCCCCTTAGGACCCCTGGACGTGCCCTAACAGCAGCTAAGAGCCGTGTCCTTCTAGGAACCCTAGCCGAAAACTCTAGCCCATAGAAACTCAAATTTTTGTTCATGTTGCTACCCTATCTTGTCCAGCCCTTAAACATGCATCTATGGACCCTTAAACACATTAAAATTCATCCCTTCCCATAGCTCTATCATGGCAGCCCCTTTGTGCATCATAAACAAGAGTTTTAAAAGATGAAGACTCTAGTTTTATCATGTTTATGTCATAAAAACGAAAATAAAAAGAGGGTTTCATTTTATTCATGCAAACATGATTAAACACACATAATATGGTTTGAATGGTGCAAAAAGAAAGTTTAGAAACGTGCCTTTGCGTTTAAAACACTCGAAATACGAATACCGAAGCGGTAGAACGTCGGTGACGAACGGAGGACGATTTCTATTTTTTTCTACATTTTTTCTTGTCAACCCCACCAAAAACCTACCTTGTGATGTAAGGAAGTCGGGTGATCATTGTTGGAAGGAAAAACGAGGAAGAAAATCGAAAAACGAGGGAGAAAAAAATCGGAAATTCCCTTGCCAAGGAACCCAAGGTTTCGGCAGTTCTTGCCCACTTTCTTTCAATTGAATTTACGTAAATGTGTGTGTGTGCGTGTAGGTGTGTTTAGGTGTTTTTGTGTGTGTGAGTTTACGGTTTAGGGCTTATTTATTTTAAAAAAACAAAAAGGTTTTCTTAATCAACTTAATGAATGGGCTTAATCAACCCTAGTTTTTTTTATTAATAAATTAGGCCCATTTAAGATTAATAAAATCACTAAGCCTCAATTTAAAAGATTTAAAAACACTTATTTCCAAAAATCCCTTATAAATTACATAAAATTCTTTGATCTCACTAATTAATTTAAATTTGACCTTAAAAATGCAATAATCCTTAAAATATTTAAAATAAATATTTTCTTAACTAAAAATAAAATTTAGCTTTTAAATTTTTAACATTTTAATTGTCTCCGGTCCACCGATATTCGTCTGAAAATCTTTAAATTATGAAACCAATCAAAATTACACAATTAATAATTTAGTCACTCAAAATATATCATTCACGCATCCAAAATCATTTACTTCAAATATTTTAGCAATTTAACAATATTCAATAATGCGGTCTACGTGTACTGATTTTCGAGCGTTACGGGTTATTTCTTTGATCTTCCAGATAATTTCGTTTGAATTTTGGTTTTTAGCTCGAAGTATGATCCCATAAAATTTTGTGAGCTTGTGGTACTTTTAAAACATAATTTTTTACAAAGTTCTTTGAATACTTTCAAGTTTCAGTAGCATTCCGAGTACCAATTTTTAGGTCCAAATTCCAATAGATGATTATATGATTCTCACATTAGATATTTTGAACCGGCACGTTCATCCTTCCATACCACGTTGTTTTTGTCTCTATTAATCCCTGTCTGCTTCTAAGTTCTCAAGGATGGGAATATCTTAGGTTTACTAAAGGTGCTAGGTGTACATGTGCTGTTGAGCTTAGGCTCAAGACACAACCCCTCACAGTAATGTAAACTAAGGAATTCTCTTTTACAATTGAGATGTATGGTAAAGAAAAATGTCATATAGCATCTGATATTTATTTTAAAATGAAACAAATACTTTTTCAGGCCTTAAGAAGGTATTGATTTTTGGGAAGTAATAACTGATCCTGCTAGGAGAGCGTTCAAAACGTGAAGTTTGGGTTATTGTACCTTAAATGACTGGAGTTGCACCATTACCACTAGTTTTAACTTTTTGTAAAACAACAAGAACTCGATAGTGTACTCCAAGAAGTGTAATTATTGGGAGAGGATTGTTGAGAAACAATAATTGCTTATGTTAAAGTGATCGAAACATGGCGTTTGTATTGCTAAACAATTTAGAATATTGGAGTTGTACTGTTAAAGCTGCAAATGTCCGATCTTATTAGAATGACTTTTACATTGGATTAACCTAAATTATATGATCCTTTTGTTTCATGCTTGTTAAATGAGACTTGAGCCTTTAAGGCCCACCACTACGCATGCGCTTAGTTGTCCACGTGGTCACATTACTGCAGTTCTATGCCTTGGCATGTCCGTAGGCGCAGAGGCCGAGCCTTGCTGTGGTTTGAGCATAGGTGAAATAAATTTCAGTATGAAAATGACATGTCCTCTGTGCAAGGTAACTTCCATTGTGTAAACATTGATTAGCTTTCGTCAGACTATTGTTTCCTTATAAGACATTAGCGTATTTTCGCTTTACCTCACTATACGTGACCAGAAGTATAAAATCAGAACGATAATGTAAAGAGTCTGATTTATTTACGATTACCATTGCAACTTTATAAACTCTAATCCATTCAAAGTTGTGTTTTTATCACGGGGTATTTTGCCGCAAGGGAAAATTCCTCGAGGGTGTGGAGGTAGTCTTCATTTTAAATCAACTCATCTAGATCTTCTCAAACTTCTGATTCCACCCTTGACTACTCTGCCTTGTATGATGGTATTCTATTACGCAATTTACAGGGAACAGAGGATGACGTGGTAAATTGGCTTCACGGCAATGGTTTATGGAAAATGTCCAAGGAACCTTATGAGCCCTTGTGGATTAAGGGAGGTGGGCACTGCAACCTTGAGCTTTATCCAGATTACATCCACCATCTTTGCAGATTCATTCAAGAAATGGAGAATGTAACCACTGCAGTTCGACTCAAAAAGATGCTTCAATCACTTCGTTCGCAGAGAAAGACTCGTAAATGCTGTAAAATTAGAATAAGATATCCCAAATTCCCAAGTTGTCACAAATGCCCACACTGTCCGAATCTTAAATGCACAGATTGCTACTGGTGGCGGCCTAAATGCCCGAACTGGCAGCCAAAGTTCACAATATGGCGACCAAAGTGCCCCGAGTATCTCAAACCAAGCTGCACTACATGTACATGCCGGTGCATGAAATGCACTTGTGGGTTCACGTTGTGCTCGTGTTTGTGCGGAGCTAAATGTTCGTGTTGCTGATACGAAA
The DNA here is from genome assembly GCF_012295235.1 of Primulina huaijiensis. Classification (NCBI taxonomy): domain Eukaryota; kingdom Viridiplantae; phylum Streptophyta; class Magnoliopsida; order Lamiales; family Gesneriaceae; genus Primulina; species Primulina huaijiensis. The sequence goes on from NC_133314.1 coordinate 8,604,765, forward strand.
CGGAGGGTATGCGAAGAGGTTTGGATGAAGAGTAAGAATGGTTTTATTTTTGTACAGATTGGTGAAAACTTGGAGATGATGTTTGAGTAGTTTGTGACATTGACTAGTTTTAGGATTTTGAACATGTACAATGACATTTGTGCTTGTTTTATAGTGGTGGTTACTTTTCTCAACTTTCTAGTATTATTTTTTTTAAAAGAAATTTTCTTGCATTATTCAAGGTGCAACGATTTGTTGAAATTTTGTTGGGCACTGAAACATGATGTTTACTTGGAAGCAAAATAAAATTGAATTTATTTTTTTATTTTTTAAAGAATTTGGATTTGATATGGATTTAAAAATTCCAAAGATTTAAAACTTAAATTAAATAAGCATTTGGGGTTTCAAGTTCGTTTTATGTGTTTGGTTAATGTTAAGGAAAAAAATCATTCATACGTATCGTTTCTTAGTCGAAAATAAAGGGATATGAAGTATATTTTGATAAAAGGTGATTTCTAAAAAATGTAGATTAAGCGTGAAACGTGAATGACAATTTCATTTTCAGTTAAAAGCGAAGAAAAAGTAGTCAACTTGAGGTTTGACCACATTAAATGTGAAAAACGTGATTAAGAACGATTAATTTTGAGTTTTTTATATAAAATTTTAAGTTAACTTTATTTTTTAAATTTTATGTTAATTTTTATTTTATTCTTTACATAAATTTTATATTTTAAATATTTTACAATATTCATGTTTAAAAAAAAAACATTAAAGACGTTTAAATGTCCTCTAATGGTTACTTTTGATACTAAAAAAATTTAGATAAGGAAAAAGATAGAATAGAATTGTTGATCGGGTAGAAACCCTTGATGCTATTGAGGTCGATGGACTGATAATATTAGATCCAAAAAGATAGACGAGTCGAAAATGGTGTGGAGGGTGAGACCAACAGAAGTCGGAGGATTTCATGGTTAATAATCTGCCACAGTATCCAAAAATATTTGCAGAGGCGGGTGCTCGTTTCCAGGTAGACCTGGCCAAGGCCGGATCGAACCCAGAACTAATCCATGGTCAACGGATCAGTTAATGGGTCAACCTGTTTGACCCGCAATCGTAACCACCAACCTAGGGAGATCCGGTAATTGTTTACGGGTGTAATACCCGTTGACCGGTCGAGTTGGACGGGTTCCACCCGACGAGTCGGTCAATTATTATCTTTATATATCTTAAATGAACAGCCAAGATCAGTTGATAAAGTGACCGTTGAAGATCTACGGTCATGATTATGTGACTGTTGTCGATCTGGTGTGTTGAGGCCCGTGTTTCGTACTTGAAAATTTGCGGAATAATTTAAAATTTTTTTTTCTCTTTAATTAAATAAAAAGCATCATTTATAAAATAAACTGATAAAAATGGTTCAACGTTTAAAGTAGCAGCGGAAGTAAATATTTGTTTCAAAGTAACAACAAAAAAAATTTAAACAAAATAAAAACTGAGTTTGGAATAAAAATAGTAAGTGGTGAAAATGAGGTCATCGGGTTCCTACTACTGCCGACCCACGATGGCTCACTGGTCCCCGCCCTCGGTCCCGACCTCATCAGTACCTACAACAATCAAGTCTAGTGAGTCTATGTAAGGCCCGAGATGTTATCAATTTTGTAAGACACCGAAAAGCAAATAGTATTGATGGCATTTTTGTAATTAAGTGGAAAATATTTAATTTAAATTTGATGGCAATTTTGTAATTAAGTGGAATTGATTTAAATTGGATGACAATTTCGTAATTATTGGATGGCAATTTCGTAATTATTGAGGGCAGAATTGCAAATAGTTAAGAATTCACAGGCTAAAGTGCAATATTGGATTGAGTGGGACACTTGTCACCACCATACAACTTGTTATATACATTTGCAATTATCTTTAAATCTTCAACAAAGAACCGAGACTTCCATGAATGGAAAGTCCTGAAGCTTCATTTTGCCTTAAAAATTTGATTGTACAAGATCCGGTTATCCGAATTTCGATCCGAGCACAGTTTTGTGATCCTCTCGTCGATAGCTACTACAGGATGTAAGTTTTATTGAGTTTTGTTATCATTTGATATTATGATATTGGAGAAATTATTATTTGATCATTATTATGTGTTCTGGGAATACTACACATCGTAGAATCGAAACCGGATTGAAGAACAGATTGATTATGGAATTGTTATGATTTTCTGATTATAGTGATTGAGATTGGACAGATTTGAATTATGAAGTGATTACAAATTGTAGCAGATATGTGTTATGATTTGTAATTGATATCTGTTGATATTGTATTGACGGGATATCGGGATTGTGCCGTTATGCCGTTGAATTTGAAATAAATTCAGATTGATCAGATTAAGTATTGAATTGGGAATGGAATGTGATATTATTATTTTCGATATGTCATTTCAGATTGACAGAGACAGTCTTGAATTCAGAACTTCCAATTCTTCAGACCGAGACTACGAACGAAAGGTATAAGTCAATGTTAACCGGGAGATTAACTTGAGTCAGATTGGACTCTAGTTTTCCTAAAACCACATACTTTATTTTATTTCTATTGTTTGGCATTGATATGATTAATCTATTGAATTATAGAGAATAGAGAATAGCCGATAGCTATTGAGCGAGAGTCATTGACAGAAGGGCCAGAGTGTGACAGAGTGGTCATTGGCCCATTGCACATTGTCACAGGATAGGTTTGGCGGATATGCCAAGTCTGTGGCGGATATGCCAAGACACTGGATTATTGAATTATATCGATATTGCTTAGGGGCGGATTGACTCATATCGCTGAGATTCGATATATGTGTCAATGTCCAGAAACAGGGATCCCTAGAGTAGAAATGAGTTGAGTCGGATTGTTTTATCTGTATTCACTAATGTGTCATAAATTACGATTCATGTTATTTGATACATGATTTATGCTTTTGTACATGATTTTATGTATTGCATGTATACATGTTTTATACTCGAATTATATTCTCACCGAAATTATCCGGCTGTTGTCGTGTTTGTATGTGTGCGAGACAACAGGTGGGACAGGATCAGGGTCGAGGAGATGAGGAGAGATCGTGATTAGAGTGGAGACTACGGATTTTGATGTTGATGTAAATAGGGTTGGAACACTTGACAGTTAGTTGTTGAACCTGATTTTAAATGGATGTTTGTTGTACAAGACTTGTACTTTTATACTGAGATGTATATGAGATTGATTTCACTACGTTCCGCATTTGAAGAAATTTTTTTTTTATGACCCAAATTACTTGATTAGTAAATTGATCCTAATGATGATTAAGAATTGAATTAGCGTCCGGGTCCCCACAACAGGTGGTATCAGAGCTGTAGGTCCCTTAAACTGAGATAGAAGCTAGTGAGCGGGTTAGATTGAGTTTTCTTTCCTTGCCTTTGAATGCTAGCATGTTTTACTGCTTTGAAATACATGTTACTTGATTATCTGATTTGATATGGTAATGTGTATTATTGAGAATGAATCATAACCGATTCTTGATCAGCAGTAAGATGATCAGAGGAGGACTGAAACAGGTTTGTTGTATTGGGTTCCTAATCCTTTTGATAATCAGATATGCCTCCCCGACGAATTGCAGAACAGGGCAGTACATTGAATCCTCCAATGGATGTGACAGCAACACCGATGGAAACATTGCTGAAGAGATTTTAGTCATTTCATCCATCGACTCTGAAGGGTACTGAGAATTCAGTTGATTGCGAGAGTTGGCTAGATGACATTGAGATGCTGTTTGAGTCCTTGGATTATACAGATGAGCGGAGAGTGAAACTGATTGGGCACCAGTTGCATGACGTTGCAAAGTACTGGTGGATTACAACGAAGAGAGCATTGGAGCATAGAGGTATGAATGTTACTTGGAATGTATTTAAGACTGAATTTTATCAGAGATTCTTTCCAGTGTCATGTAGAAAGGACAAAGGCGCAGAATTTGCAAATCTGAGACAGGGTCAACTGAACATTGAGGAATATGTGACCAAGTTCTCTACATTACTACGATTTGCTCCACATGTGGCCGAGAACGACGAAGCTGTTGCTGATCAGTTCATCAATGGCCTGAATCCTGAAATCTTTACAGTGGTGAAGATTGGACGATCGAACAACTTTGCTGATGCCCTGAACAGAGCAAAGGGAGCCGAAGCTGGTCTGATTAGACAGAAAGGAGCTTCGTATGTCGCACCAGCACCGAGACCACAGCAACCATCCTCAGCTCAGTTTCCACAAACTCCTCACAGATTTGAGAATGGCAGTAGCAGCAGTGGAAAGAGAGATCAGTTGAAAGCTCGAGGGAAACAGTTTAAGAGATCTGGAAGCAGTTCATCCAGTTCTAGTGGCTCACGACAGACTGCCCAGAGCCAGAGTTATACCGGAGCTTATGGCAGCATGTGTGGAGGGAGACATTCCACAGAGCAGTGTCGAGGAGGGTTTGGCAGTTGCGTATTTGCGGACAGCAGGGACATTTTGCTAGAGTATGTCCCCAGAGAGGTTCTCAGGGATCCCAGGGAGCAGAGTCATCTGGATCAGTGGCTCAGACAGCGAGACGACCATCAGCTGTTCATTCTTTCCGGCCAGCACCATCTACCCAGTCACAGCAGAGGCCAGGAGGAAGCCAGACAGTGAGCCAGCCTCCTAGACAGCAGGCCAGAGTATTTGCTTTGACCGAGGAGCAGGCACAGGACGCACCTGATGATGTTGTTGCAGGTAACTGTTTTATTTCTGGTTACCCTGCTTATGTATTGATCGATACTGGTGCATCTCATACATTTATTTCTGAGAGATTTGCATTGATGCATGCATTGCCTGTTGAGTTCCTATCTACTATAATATCTGTTTCTTCTCCTTTGGGGAAAGGTTTGATATCCGTGACTTCGGTTAGATCTTGTGTGCTACAGTATGACGGACATGAGATTGAGCTAGAATGTATTGTACTTGGGTTGTCTGATTTTGACTGTACTATCGGTATTGATATGCTGACCAAGTACAGAGCTACAGATGATTGTTTCCACAAGATTGTGAGATTCAGACCTGACATGGCTGAAGAGTGGAAATTTTACGGTAAGGGTTCTAGAGCTAGAATTTTTTTAATATCAGTATTATCTATGACTCGATTATTGCAGAAAGGAGCAGAGGGGTTCCTTATCTATTCAGTTGATTTACTGAAATCGAGCCCATCATTGGCGGATTTGCCAGAGGTGTGTGAGTTTGCTGATGTCTTCCCAGATGAGATTCCGGGTTTACCTCCGATGCGAGAGATAGATTTCAGCATTGAATTGATGCCAGGTACAGTTCCAATCTCTAGAGCTCCGTACAGAATGGCACCAATTGAATTGAAAGAGTTGAAAGAGCAGTTGGAAGATTTATTGGTCAAGGGGTACATCAGACCGAGTGTTTCTCCTTGGGGTGCTCCAGTATTGTTTGCAAGGAAGAAAGACGACTCAATGAGACTCTGCATCGATTACCGGCAACTGAACAAGGCGACGGTAAAGAACAAATATCCCTTACCTCGAATAGATAATTTGTTTGATCAGTTGCAGGGTTCTTTAGTATATTCCAAGATCGATCTGAGATCTGGATATCATCAGCTGAGAGTCAGGGATTCTGATATTTCCAAGACAGCGTTCAGAACCAGGTATGGACATTATGAGTTTATTGTTATGCCGTTTGGTTTGACCAACGCTCCAGCTGTATTTATGGGATTAATGAACCATGTGTTCCAGAAATATCTCGATGACTTCGTGATCATTTTTATCGATGATATTTTGATTTATTCCAAGAATATGATTGAACATGCTGAGCATTTGAGAACTGTTTTGAGAATTCTGAGGACTGAGAAATTATATGCTAAACTGTCGAAATGTGAGTTTTGGTTGAGACAGGTTGTATTTCTGGGTCATATTATATCGAGAGATTGTATATCAGTTGATCTCAGCAAGGTTGAGGCCGTGATTTCTTGGCCGAGACCGACATCAGTGCCAGAGATACGCAGCTTTATGGGTTTGGCAGGATATTATCGCCGATTTATTAAAAATTTCTCCAACATTGCTAAACCGATTACTCAGTTGACTCAGAAGAATGCTCCATTTGTTTGGTCTGAGGAGTATGAGTCTAGTTTTGTTGAGTTAAAGAAGAGATTGACAAGTGCTCAGGTGTTGACTATCCCGTCAGGTACTGGTGGATTTGTTGTATATTGTGATGCTTCTCACAGAGGTTTAGGATGTGTTTTGATGCAGCGAGGGCATGTTATTGCTTATGCTTCGAGACAGTTGAAGCCGCATGAATCTCGCTATCCAATTCATGATCTTGAATTGACAGCCATTGTATTTGCTCTGAAGATATGACGACATTACCTCTACGGTGAGAAATTTGAGATATATTCTGATCACAAAAGCTTGAAATATCTGTTTTCACAGTCAGAGCTGAATATGAGGCAGCGAAGATGGCTTGATTTATTGAAAGATTTTGATTGTGAAATCAAGTATTATCCAGGAAAGTCCAATGCAGCAGCTGATGCACTGAGTTGAAAGTTATGTTCTTTGTCCTTATCGACGATAGGTGTTTCAAATTTAATAGAAGATTGCTGTTTGTCTGGATTGATATTTGAGACAGATAGTAAACCACTGAGATTATATGCCATTCAAGCTGAACCAGAGCTGATTTTGAGAATTAAAGCGACTCAGAAAGTTGATCAGAAAGTACAGGAATCAATTGAGATGTTCAGATCATGTCATCGGTCAGAGTATTAGGTACATGATTATGTACTGTATGTGCATAATCGGATTGTTGTGCCAGATGTTTCAGATTTGAGACATCGGATATTGTCAGAAGCGCACGATAGTCGATTCAGTATTCATCCGGGTGGTAGAAAGATGTATAATGATTTGAAGACATAGTTTTGGTGGAAACAGATTAAATATGACGTTACAGAGTTTGTGTCAAAGTGTCTGAATTGCCAACAGGTGAAAGCTGAAAGAAAGAAACCAGGAGGTCTACTGCACAGTTTGTCGATTCCTGAATGGAAATGGGATCACATTTCCATGGATTTTGTGACGCAGTTACCAAGATCTTCCAGAGGTCGTGATGCGATTTGGGTCGTGATTGACAGATTGAACAAATCAGCATGCTTTATTCCATATCAAATGACATACAGATATGACCAGATGGCTAAGATCTATGTCAGAGAAGTGGTCAGATTGCACGGAGTACCAAAGTATATTGTATCAGACCGTGATCCTCGGTTTACTTTGCACTTTTGGCAGAGTTTACAGCAGGCTCTAGCTACGAAGTTACATCTGAGTACCGCATATCATCCACAGACCGATGGACAGTCAGAGCGGACTATCCAGACATTGGAAGATATGCTGAGAGCTGTAGTACTTGATTTTAGCACTAGTTGGTAGGATTCATTACCACTTTGTGAATTCTCGTACAACAACAGTTATCAGACGAGTATTGAGATGGCTCTATTTGAAGCATTGCACGGTAAGAAGTGCAGATCCCCTCTGTATTGGGATGATATCTCTGAAGTTCCTGAGATTGGACCTGAGATGATCAGAGAGATGACAGAAAAAGTGAAGCTGATTCAGAAGAGAATGAAGACAACTCAAGATAGACAGGACAAATATGCCAATGTTCGACGCAGACAATTGGTATTTGAGGCAGGAGACCGAGTATTCCTGAAAATTTCACCTTTCAGAGGAGTTGTCAGATTTGGCAAGAAAGGGAAGTTGTCTCCACGTTTTATTGGGCCGTATGAGATTCTCGAGAAGATAGGAGATCGTGCCTATCGACTTGCATTACCGCCTTTTTTATCTAGAATACATGATGTCTTTCATGTATCTATGCTGCGGAAGTATCTCCCCGATGATTCTCATATTATTCAGCCAGACGAGGCCGAGCTTGATGAATCTCTGAGTTATATCGAAAAACCGATTCAAATTATTGATCGTAAAGAAAAGAAACTCAGAACAAAGAACATCCCACTTGTGAAAGTCCAGTGGACTCGTCATGGCATTGAAGAAGCTACTTGGGAGACTGAATCAGATATGAGACAGGAGTTCCCAGAATTATTCCACTGATGTGAGTTTCCTATTTCAGTTTCTGTTATTTCTGATTTGATTGCCATTGCTTGAGATTTCGAGGACGAAATCGTGTCTCAGAGGGGGAGAATTGTAAGGCCCGAGATGCTATCAATTTTGTAAGACATCGAAAAACAAATAGTATTGATGTCATTTTTGTAATTAAGTGGAAAAATATTTAATTTAAATTTGATGGCAATTTTGTAATTAAGTAGAAAAATACTTGATTTAAATTTGATGGCAATTTCGTAATTATTGGATGGCAATTTCGTAATTATTGAGGGCAGAAATGCAAAAAGTTAAGAATTCACGGGCTAAAGTGCAATATTGGATTGAGTGGGACACTTGTCACCACCATACAACTTGTTATATACATTTGCAATTCTCTTTAAATCTTCAACAAAGAACCGAGACTTCCATGAATAGAAAGTCCTGAAGCTTCATTTTGCCTTAAAAATTTGATTGTACAAGATCCGATTATCCGAATTTCGATCTGAGCATAGTTTTGTGATCCACTCGTCGATAGCTACTACAGAATGTAAGTTTTATTGAGTTTTGTTATTATTTGATATTTTATTATTTGATCATTATTATGTGTTCTGGGAATACTACACATCGTAGAATCGGAACCGGATTGAAGAACAAATTGATTATGGAATTGTTATGATTTTCTGATTATAGTGATTGAGATTGGACAGATTTGAATTATGGAGTGATTACAAATTGTAGCAGATATGTGTTATGATTTGTAATTGATATCTGTTGATATTGTATTGACGGGGATATCGGGATTGTGCCGTTATGCCGTTGAATTTGAAATAAATTCAGATTGATCAGATTAAGTATTGAATTGGGAATAGAATGTGATATTATTATTCTCGATATGTCATTTCAGATTGACAGAGACAATCTTGAATTCAGAACTTCCAATTCTTCATACCGAGACTACGAACGAAAGGTATAAGTCAATGTTAACCGGGAGATTAATTTGAGTCAGATTGGACTCTAGTTTCCCTAAAACCACATACTTTATTTTATTGCTATTGTTTGACATTGATATGATTAATCTATTTAATTATAGAGAATAGAGAATAGCCGATAGCTATTGAGCGAGAGTCATTGATAGAAGGGCCAGAGTGTGACAGAGTGGTCATTGGCCCATTGCACATTGTCACAGGATAGGTTTGGCGGATATGCCAAGTCTGTGGCAGATATGCCAAGACACTGGATTATTGAATTATATCGATATTGCTTTGGGGCAGATTGACTCCTATCGCTGAGATTCGATATATGTGTCAATGTCCAGAAACCGGGATCCCTAGAGTAGAAATGAGTTGACTCGGAGATGACGAGTCAGATTGTTTTATCTGTATTCACTAATGTGTCATAAATTACGATTCATGTTCTTTGATACATGATTTATGCTTTTGTACATGATTTTATGCATTGCATGTATACATGTTTTATACTGGGATTATATTCTCACCGGAATTATCCGGCTGTTGTCGTGTTTGTATGTGTGCATGACAACAGGTGGGACATGATCAGGGTCGAGGAGATGAGGAGAGATCGTGATTAGAGTGGAGACTACGGACTTTGATGTTGATGTAAATAGGGTTGGAACACTTGACAGTTAGTTGTTGAACCTTAGTTTAAATGGATGTTTGTTGTACAAGACTTGTACTTTTATACTGAGATGTATATGAGATTGATTTCACTACGTTCCGCATTTAAAGAAATTTTTTTTTATGACCCGAATTACTTGATTAGTAAATTGATCCTAATGATGATTAAGAATTGAATTAGCGTCCGGGTCCCCACAGTATAAAGACTCAGCATGCATATATCGTAAATAACAAGTACATTTATCATAAAATTTCATGCCATGTAAAGATATCATGTCTTAAAATGTAACGTGGAAATATCGTGTCATAAAGCGTATCATGAAAATCGTGTCATGAATAATTATAAATACGTGCATAACTGAACTGAAAATCGTAAGTGAAATGTTTGCTCCGTACAGCCCTGTCATGAAATAGCATGTAATAATTTTCTGTTGAGATTATGTTCTACGCAAGTGGCCCATGAACTGAACTGAATCGCCTGATCAGACTAAACCACAGTATACTGGGCGGTAGAGATCATCACAGCCCTTGGACTGGATATCCGTACCAATAAATGAACATGAACCGATTAGTGACCACCGGGTGAGGTAATAATCCTATGATAAGCTGCAATCCCATGATAGTGAGGTGGCCACAAGCAATATCGCATAAATCTCAAAAATGAATATTCTATATTTCTATGCACGTAATATAATTAAATAACATAATTAAACATCATGTATTAATTTACCAAATGGGTTGGATCATTCTCAGGCTTGCTGCGCCCTAATTCTAACATGAAAAATATGCAAATGATTTAACCTGACCAAATCTTCGTAATTGAACCCAAAAACGAAACAATTACGCTCAACGACTTAGTATTTAACCATGACTCCGTGTCAACCCGAACCACCACCGAACCATCATTTAGTCATGATTAAATTACCTCTAAAATGATAAAATAATGCTCCTAAAGTTGTACAAGTCGAAATTTTGGTGAATGGAGGCCAAAACATGAAACGCTCTTTCGAGAGTCACTTTGGCACATTGCACCGTAAATTCTCGTACGACCTCTAAACTTGACCGAATCACGAACGGCCAAAAGCATGACCTTCTTAACTCGATTAGGTACTGTCCAGTCCAAGGCCATATGCTAAAAGCCAACCAAGTACTCGAAACACACCTCTAAACCGCAGGTACAGTTGCTGTCAAAAATACAGCAGCTGTTGGTACGTTTCCTTGCGTTGTTTTCGGGACTATTGGCCATTGGGGCTTGAACAACACCAGCAACCACTCAAAGCTCCCACCCGAGAATGCATATGCACGCGTGGGGTGTCTCGCTTGTTCCTGCTGTCACGGACCATTCCAGTGGTCATTTGATTGACTATGGCATGATCTAGACATCAAGAGGTATGGTGTGAACCATGGCTAAGGACCAAGAGCCAGCCAAGATCCACACCAACACCATAAAGCCGAAGTTACACGTGCATAAATATGAAGGAGATCGAAGGGGGCTATTCTTATTTTATTTGAAAACCGATGCAACCATGGACCAAGCCTTGAAAGGCCGACTTGGTATCGTCTTAGACATAACAAGGAGATGTTCTAAACATGGCTATAGCCCCTAGGGCAGCCAAGATCAGAAACATCATCCTTGACAGCAAACTGAAAATCGAAACTCAATATGACATTGGGGGGGGGGGGGGGAGAGTTGCTGTCATTTCTCAATTCCTACATGCATGGGGCTTGAATTAATGTACCAACATGGTCTTGACACACCCTAGTAAGTCCTAGGTGCAGCCTTGGGAGCCTAGGGTCGAGCCAACCACCTGAAACAACACAAACATGGAACCCGTGAAGGCACAGAGGAAACCATAAAATTCTGTACATAATTTTTGAAAGGTGCTGCTGAAATTTTCGGTTCTTGCTTCATAAACTCATGATCATGAAATGTTTAAAATCATATTATGGCTTGATTGAAGAGTGAAAGAAAAATATAGACATGCCTGGAAATAGTTTGAAAGGAAAACGAATTAATACGACGATACGGCGCGACGGACGGAGTTGTTTCACTTTCTTGTTTTTTCTTTCTTGTTTTCTCCCTAGCAAATCTCGATTTTCTCTACTGAAAATGCTCTGAATTTTCGAAAATGGAGAGGGAGAGAATGGCTAGGAATGAGGGAAAAGTTTACAAGATAAAAGGGAGAAATGAATCTTGCTATCTTCCTAGTTTGTGAGATAAGGAATGATTTGATATCAAAAGATTTTTGAGGGATAATTAAGGGTGCACATGGTCGAATTTTTGGTCTAGGAACAAGGAGAAAATTGCTTAATTATTTAATTGTTGGTGATTTAAAAGTGGAGGAAATTATCTACCTAGAAAAGATTAAGGAAAGATAACAAGGAATGAGTTGTCCAACCAATTTAAATCTTTTAAAGGAAGGGATGACCGAATTTTTGTGGTAAATGGGGATGGAATATTGCTTGATAAACAAGGTAGAAATATTGCTTAAATGTTAATTAGTGGTGAATAAAATTTAGGTGATTATCTAATAAGAAAAGGATTAGGAAAGAATCAAAGGAATGAGTTGTCAAATATTTTTAAGTCTAGAAGGGAGGGGGGCCGATTTTTATCTAGTTAAATGAGCTAGGGAAATTGCTTAATTATTAATTATTGAAGATTTAAAGTTGAAGGAATTATCTATGCCAAGAAGGGATAAAGAAAGATACCCAAAATTGTGAGTTGACAAATTTAATTCCTACAAAAATGAAATGGCCAAAAATTATAATAAAATGGAAGGAAAAATATTTCTTAAATCTTGTATTTTAATTCTTTAGAGTTTTATCTACCCACTAAATAGTTTAGTGAATTAATAAATTAATTAAGGGATAACATTATCTTGCATGCATGACTAAATCTATAAATTAAATTACTAACATGTTAAATTGAAATTTCATAATTAAAATAAGTCTAGATTAACTTATCTCAATTGGTCACATATTTTAATTTAGGCTTTTAAATTAATTATTGGAAATAAAAGAACTTATTTACTACTTATCTCAAATTAATTAAATAAATCCTTAAACCTTCTTTTACATTAAATAAATTATTATTTGTCTTAAATTAAATTTAGGAATATTTTCTTATCATTAAATTTTATGTTAAAACTCCAACTCCGGTCCGACCTCGCTTATTTAATTAAAAAGGTAAAACTATGCTCATGCGATTTAAAATAAATAATCATGACTAAACAACTTTAAAATGTCTTAAATAATAAAGAAATCATTTTTTTAAAAAAAAATACTAGAAATTATGCATGGCTTATACGTAGTTTGATTTAACGGGTTCTACATGGTGGGTCAACCCCACACATCTTTCATATTTTTCACACAATTTTTTTTTTCAATCTCAAATTCTCAATTGTTTCTGATGATCCAAATATTTTTTATTATTAGTTTATTGTCACTTATTGAATTATTTTCATAATTACTTTAACATCATATTTATACAAAAGCCCGAAGCAATATCAAGTCGTAGAAGTGGAATAGTAAAGGGAAAGGACATCATGTCACCTGAGTTCGAGCATCGCTATTGTTAGGATAGGTTTAGGGGAAAATCATTGAGCTATTGAACATCGATAAATTAAATCGAGTTTGATTTTCAAACCAAGCGGAAGACACTCGAAATAATCCTTCGTAGAAACCGATTAAACATTTTTTAAAGCATTTAAAATATATGCAAGTTGAATGAGTAAAAAATATTTTAGTTAAAGCATTTTATCAAACACTTGCAATAATTTGGTATCTGAAGAACACATAAAATGCTTCAACAATGCATCTTTAAAATACTGGAAATGATAAGTAAATGCAATAAATAAATAGACATGAATTTGTTTATGGATGTTCGGAGACTTCACATGCTCCTACGTCACCCCTTCTTCTCCTTGGGAAGGATTCACTAGAAGACTTTGGTTTATACAACTCGTTGTACAAACCCACTCCGGAAGGACGACACCCAACTAGAACTCCTAGCACTCAAGATTGCAGATAGCACCTCACAATCAGAATATTGTTTAATGTCTCATATGCAAAGACTACAAACACATTGTTTTACGTCTTTGTGTGAAGACTCACTCAACTAATATTTGAAGTTCCACTCTCTTGTATATATATGAGTGATTGTGTGTGAGGAATTTATCCTTTACATTGTACATCTTAAATGTTCCTCACACAAGGGCTTGTGCTCTCAACTAGCTGATTTCTTCATGCTAAATGCCCATGTTTTGAATCCTCTTCAAAAGCTCTTGTTTAATTTTCAAGATGTTTTATTTATAAGCCCAAACAATGATATATACGTTAGACACAAGAATATTTCTGTTTGGAAAGTTTCTGTATTGTTTCTGATATTGCAACGGTCGAATTCGCCTTACTGGACATTTTCCCGACTGGTCAACTCTGGTCAACTCAACTGGTCGTTCAGTTCAACTGGTCAGCAGCTGGTTCAGTTCAGTTCAGTTGGTCAGCTGCTAGTTCGGTTCAGTTCAGCTGGTTCAGTTGGTCTGGTTCAGTTCAACTGGTTTAGTTGAGTTCAACTGGTTCAGTTGTTCAGAAGCTGGTCTGGTTTAGTTGGCCAGCTGCTGGTTCAGTTCAGTGGGTCAGCTGCTGGTTCAGTTAAGTTGATATGCTGAAATCAGCCTAGCTGATTTTAGTTTGTGCAGAACTAGTAGTTTCATTATCATTTATCAATATCTTAAACTTCGATTCAGACTTTAACTTCAGAAGATGATTTGTAGATCATCGTCTTATCTTTCAAAATAATACTGAGTTACTTCATTCCAATAAACGAGATGAGATATATGACCAAAATACCACAACTGCTCATACCCAACTCATTGCTATTTTCGTGCAATCAGTTTGGTAATTCAGCTATCAGTTAGACCTTGATAACATCCGATTTTCCTAACTGACGTGAAATACGACTTGTTTCAAATTGATTTTCTGATCAGTCAAGTTGGCGGATTGTCATTTGAATCATCCAGTTGAGAGATATCATCAAAATACTGAAGCTTGCCAGAAATTCAGTTTGTGCAAAATTCAGTTTCAGCTTGCTTCTTGTTTTAATAACTTCACACTTGAGTAAATATGTTAGAAACACAATAACAAATTTTGATAACATCAAAATCAAGATTGCGAACATGAAATGTTCCAATAATCTCCCCCTTTTTGATGATAACAAAACTTGGATAAACAATCGATTCAAATAACATATTTCTCTCCTTTTTTGTGTGAATTAAAAAATCATGTTTTCAAAACATTTTAAACAAAATTTTCTCCCTCTCAATATTTAAAAATAATATCTCCAATCATAATGAATTCTCTCCCTATATTTCTGATATTTTGAAAATTATAAAAGAAGAGGGATAACTAATCAATTTTCTCCATGGCTCATTTTCTGCTGCAGCACATATGCTCTGCCTTCAATTAATAAACTACTTTTTCTCGGGCATAAATAGGCTGCAAATTTATACCGCTGTAAACCTCTATGAGTCTAGTTTGCAATGCAAAAAGCGGTTTGTCATTTGGATACTCGAACAAGGAGATATGTCATTTTTCCCACGGTCGCTGCAAGCTGCACGAAAATTCAGTTTTGTATATATATGTTTAAAAAATCTGAAAATTTCGAATTTTAAACATCAAAATCAGTTTCAATGTTCTTTCAAGAACAACCCGCTCTGATACCACTTGTTAGGATCAGTTTGGGGAAAATCGTTGAGCTACAATAGCTCGGTTCTTGAAATATTGAACACCAATGAATTAAATCGATTTTGGTTTTCAAACCAAGCGGAAGACACTCGAAATAATCCTTCGTAGAAACCGATTAAACATTTTGTAAAGCATTTCAAATATATGCAAGTTGAATGAGTAAAAAATATTTTAGTTAAAACATTTTTTCAAACACTTGGTATGCAATATTTTTGTATTTGAAGATGTTCGAAGACTTCAAATACTCCTACGTCACCCCTTCAGAAGGATTCACTAGAAAACAGTGATTTATACAACTCTTTATACAAACCCACCCCGAAAAGGCAGCACCCAACTAGTACTCCTAGCACTCAAGATTGCAAGCAACACCTCACAATCAGCATATTGTTTAATGTCTCATAAGCAAAGATTACAAACACATTGTTTTACGTCTTTGTGTGAAGACTCACTCAACTAATATTTGAAGTTCAAGTCTCTTGTATATGTATGAATGATTGTGTGTGAGGAATTTATCCTTTACAGTGTACATCTCAAATGTATCCTCACACAAGGGCTTGTGTTGGAAACTTAATTTCGATGTTTGACAAAACGTAAGCCAAATTGATTAAATCAACTGATCAAAAAGACCGATCTCTTAACTGAAAGATCAATGCGAAGTTTATCAAAGGCAAACTGAAACAAGCTTAGCTGAACGTCACAAACAACTGACTGATCATTTGGAAACTGATCAGTCACTACAAACAGTTGTAAATTTATCGATCAGCTGTACACATCAAGAAAAAGACGTTCAACCGACAACAATACAAAAACAGACTGCAACAGATAGTGGGAACGCCGCAATTCATCTGCAGTGTACGAATGTCAGAAAAATGTTGACATGGCAAACCAACAGATAAAAAGATTCAAATTCTATTAAATGTTACCGTTAAAGAGAAGCCTATAAATAGCAGAGAAGAGCAGCTGAGAGATAGAGATAACACATAAAATTCTGAACATCTAAACTTGTCTATTCTTTGAAAAATACGTTGTTACTCTGCTGCCATAAAAGCTCACGCTTATCGCATATATTCGTAGCAATCAAGGCTACTCTTTCGAGCTTTCTAGCACAGTGTTATCTTCGTAAAACTCGATCTTGTAAGAGATCAGTTGTGCTAAATTCAGTTGTATACTGTAAAGCATTTTGTAAACTAAGAGTTTCAGTCTTGGCAGTGTTAAGTCCAAATTGAAGTGGGTATGTACGAACTTTTGTATCGATCAAAGTTGAAACGTCTGCAAACTTTTATTGCTTTAAAGGTACTTGATTTTTTTTTAAAACTCTTGATGATTCGGCTGATACATATACATATATATACAAAATATTTTTGCACCATTTTAAAATAAAACCAACCAACTAGTGTTTGAAAAATCCAAAGAATAGTCAAAACGTCAAATCATCTAACACATTACCAAACCTAAAAAATAATAAATTTGAAAAGTATAGCCCATACTAAATCTCTCAAGAGCATAAATAATCTTAAAAATCTTTAACGTGAATCATAAACGTAAATCATAAGTGCGGAAAAGTAGAAGCGCTGGTCCTCGAGTTATGTGCACCTTCAGTCTAGTCAGATCAACGATCAAGTCCTCCATCAAACTCATCTGCATCCATCACATCTAATGAGTCTAAAGACTCAACACACCATTATCTTTATAACAAATAATACGTATAAAACCACAAGCAACAGTAAAAATACTTTTACGTAAAAATAACATTTTCATGACATGGATAACATAAAACTCAACACTTTTCCTTTTCCTCATTTCATAACATATATCATTTTATCATAATCATAAACATTTTCTTTTTTATTTAACTCAGATCGTTAATTGTGACTTTTCTCATCCTCAAAAAGTCGAGGGATCCATCTACATGTAACCACAGTACTGGGCGGCGGGGACACTAGCAACACTCTCACTGGTCAACTGGGCCTTGGCCTATCCTTATCAAATGAAAATACGATCGTCGGGCTCTCTTTGGGGCCTTCTCCCATAAATGGGCTCTCTTTGGGGTCTTTTCCCTCACGATATTCCCATTCTTATCCTCATATCCTCAATAGTCACAGTTACTTCACTTCCTTCAACATTTTACATTTTCATCACTTTATAAAAATCATGCATAACATATCTTTTTTTTTGTTTTTGAAATCAAGCATGCAACAACCGAAAAAGAAAATTTGAAAAAAACACAACCAGTCAGGCAAGGAGAAGCTGTCAAAGGAAAAGTTCCAAGAAACAACAATAAAAAGTGTGGATATTGTGGATTACCAAATCATGAAGAAGAAAAGTGCTGGAGAAAAGGTGAGAAATGTCTTATTTGCGGAAGTGAGCAACACCGTATTCAAGATTGTCCAAAAAGAACGCAGAAGACTCAACCCACAACAAAGCCAAAGATACCTGCTCGAGCCTATGCCCACTTAAGAAACAAAGAGGAGGAAGTTGACCCCACCGCAGTCGTAGAAGGTACTGTTACCATATTATACAGTTCTGCAAAAACTTTATTTGATCCAGGAGCTACTCATTCTTTTATCTCAAAAGTTTTTGTACATAAATTACCACTGTTATCGGAGTAGCTGCCATATAGCTTCGAAATTAGCTCACCTTTAGGGACAACAATGATTACTGACATCATTTACAAAAATTGTCCCTTAAACTTCCAAGAAAAAGAATATCTAGCAGATTTGATTGAATTACCTATCAAGAACTATGATATTATTCTTGGAATGGATTGGTTATTTAGACACCAAGCCCAGCTCAATTGTTACACAAAAGAAGTTTATCTTCAAACTTCTCATCCAATCATTTCCAAAGCTAACCATACCATGGGAATAGTATCAACAGTAGAAGCTAGGGCTATACTAAAAGACAACGGACAAGGATTTCTAGCTTATTTGATAAATAAGCCAAAAGATCAACTCAAGATCTAAGAAATCTCAGTTGTACAAGAATTTCCAGAGGTTTATCCTGAAGAGATCAATACTTTACCTCCTCAGAGAGACGTATAATTTTCCATTGATCTATTACCTGGAGCACAACCCAGATCTAAAACTCCATACCGAATGGCACCTTCAGAGTTAAAAGAATTAAAACTTCAATTACAAGAGCTCATGGACAAGAAATATGTCCGGCCTAGTACATCTCCATGGGGTGCTCCTGTATTATTTGTCAAAAAGAAAGATGGAACTCTAAGGATGTGCATTGATTATCGAGAACTTAACAATGTTACTATCAAGAACAAATATCCTCTACCGCATATCGAAGAATTGTTTGATATCTTACAAGGATCTCAAGTATATTCAAAACTTGATTTGCGACAAGGATATTACCAATTGAGAATTAAGGAGGATGACATCTCCAAAACGGCTTTTAATACCCGTTATGGACACTATGAGTTTGTGGTAATGCCATTCGGATTAACCAACGCTCCTGCAGCTTTCATGGATATGATGCATCGAATATTTCAACCATTCTTGGACAAATTTGTTGTCATATTCATAGATGACATTTTGATATTTTCAAGAAGTCATGAGGAACATGCTCAACATTTACGATTGATTCTCAAAACTTTGAAAGAACATCAATTGTATGCCAAATTCACTAAGTGTGAATTTTGGCTAGAAAAAGTGTCATTTCTTGGCCACTTTATCTCTAAGAAAGGACTGGAAGTAGATCTTGCAAAAATAGAAGCCATATCTCGCTGGAAACAACCAATCAACATCACAGAAATTAGAAGTTTTCTCGGCCTAGCAGGATACTATCGAAGATTCATTAAAGATTTTGCGAAAATTGATGTTCCCCTGACACAGCTGACTGGCAAAGGCAACCCTTTCTTGTGGAACGATGAGTGTGAGAAAAGTTTTTGCAAATTAAAAGAAATGCTTACCAGTGCACCTATATTAGCTTTACCAGAAGGAACAGAAGGATTTGTGGTTTACACAGATGCATCCAAAGAAGGCTTTGGATGTGTATAATTGCAAAACGATAAAGTTATTGCATATGCATCTAGAAAATTAAAGAATCACGAGTTAAATTGTCCCACTCATGATCTGGAATTAGGAGCAATAGTGTTTGCATTAGAAAAATGGAGACACTACTTGTACAGTTCCACTTTTGATATTTATACAGACCACAAAAGCTTGAATTATTTATTTACTCAAAAAGAGTTCAACATGAGGTAAAGAAGAATTGAATTTTTGGAATATTACGATTGTTCCATTCTTTATCAATCAGTCAAAGCTAATGTAGTGGCTGATGCTTTAAGTAGAAAGATTAGCATGGCTTGTTTGGAAATGAAAGAAGTAAGAGAATGGGTACACATCCATTCTCGTGGGCACTTGGCTGGATTGAGAATCGAACCTGAATTTCATTCAGAATTAAGCAAAATCAAGAATTGGACCAAGAAGTTTCAAAACTCCGTACTAATACATATTTCGTCACCAATTCACAAGGAATACTATTATATCGTGACCTTATTTGTGTGCCTAGCACAATGAAAAAGGAAATAATGGAAAAATCACATCAGTCTCGGATCAGCATTCATCCAGGAGGATCTAAGATGTACCAAGAGATTTAAAAACACTTTTGGTGGAGAGGAATGAAACGAGATATTGCAGATTTCATTTCACAATGACTATCTTGCCAAATGATAAAGGCTGAACATCAAAGACCAGCAGGTCTTTTGCAACCACTTCCTATACCAGAATGGAAATGGGATCAGATAACTATGGACTTCGTGACCGGATTACCCTAGCCCCCAGGAGGTTTTAATAGCATATGGGTGATCGTTGATCGCTTGACCAAGTCAGCACATTTCATACCCATAAGTCACAAATATGGGGTGGAAAAACTGGCTGAACTCTATCAGAAGGAAATTATACGACTACATGGTATCCCCACTACCATAGTATCTGATAGAGATCTGAAGTTTACGTCAAAATTATGGAGAAAACTTCAGGAATGCCTAGGTACAAAATTAAATTTTAGCACAACAGCACATCCGCAAACTGATGGTCAGTCTGAACGAAGCATTCAAATATTGGAAGACATGCTTCGCGCATGTGTGCTGGATTTCGGGGCAAACTGGGGGAAAACATTTGCCTCTAGTTGAATTTTCATACAACAATATTTATCAATCCTCAATAAAAATGGCGCCATATGAAGCATTATATGGAAGAAAATGTCGCTCTCCTCTTAATTGGGATATGGATGAATGGAGAGGCACAAAGAATGGACAAGAACGAGCAATCAGGCCTGACATTATACAAGAAGCTATCGACAAAATACAACTTATCAGGCAACGAATACAAACAGCTCAAAGTCGACAGAAGAGTGATGCAGATAAAAGGCGGAAAGATTTGAAATTTGAAGTCGGAGATTACGTATTGCTAAAAGCATCACCAAGAAAAGGAATCAAGCGTACTGGAAAGAAGGGAAAGTTGCATCCTCGATTTGTTGGACCCTTCGAAGTGATAGAACGAATAGGCACTGTGGCTTATCGTCTATCTCTACCCGAAAATATCTCTGGTATACATAACGTGTTCCACGTATCACAATTAAGGAAGTGCAAAGTAGACTCAGCCCAATTGATTGACCACCAACAGATAGATCTGGAAGAAAATCTAACATATGAAGAACAACCTGTGAAGATTTTGGACCAAAGAATAAAGGAACTTCGTGATCGACCAATTCAGTTGATAAAAGTCTTATGGAAAAACCATAACATTGAAGAAGCANCAATCACTATTAGGTTCCCATTCCAAAATCAAATACCCAAAATATAATAAAATATTATAATATATGCTAAGTAATTAAGTACAATAATTATTAAGCTCAATGTAAAATAATTTATAATTAGGTTCAATACATAGGTTTAATATAATATAATAATTAGATACAAGAATATAATAATATTAAGTTTTGATAAACATAACATTTTTTTAATAAATAAATAATAAAATAAAATAAAATAAAATAAAATAAAAAGGGATAAACATGAAGTTTCGGCTATAAATATAGCCGAACCTTTTCCTCAATTCACACAAGACCAGCCGAGAGAAAGGAAAAGGCAAGAAGGAAGAGGAAAGGAAGAAGAAAAAGAGGAAGAAAATAGAAGGAAAATCTATACCCCTTTCCGAAAAATTCCGATAAATCACCAACTATTCACCTCATAAAGCAATATAGCATTGGAGGTGACATAAAAGGATCGCTCAAAAACCAGAAAATCAAACAAAGATATTCCGAGAAACGGTATCGGAATTATGTTTCAAGCAAGGTAATATACGCTTATCTTTCTTATAGCTACACACCAAACTAGAGGTCGGCTTGAACATAAAAGTTGTGCCTCTTGTCGCATAGATGAGGTAAATACCGTCGTCGTCCCAAAATATTGCCGGAACTAACATTTTCGGAATGCCGAAGTACCTTAGTTAACCATACGACAATATTTAAATCTGGTATTGATCGGGTAGGAATTTGAAAATACTGTCAACATAAGAATTCAAGATGATAAAAAGTTACATATTCTGGAAAAAAACCGGCCGTGCGTGGCTGCAGGAAGGCCACTCACGCGCTGGAACCGTCGGCGCGTGTACTGCACGCGTCGCCGTATCGCCGGTTTTCCGGCGGCCGAACTTTCCTGGGGATATTTCCTACTTTTTGGCCAACTTTCGTAATGTTTGGAGATATCTTCTAATTAATATGAATTTTGCAAACTTAAGTAAAATCAACCGGGTTAAATTTTGAACAAAAGATAATCTGAAAATGATCAGCTAGTTACTTAAAAACTCTAACATATAAATATCAATCATAATATATTTTTAGGACTTGCTCCAGCAACTCGGATTATTAATCAAGCCTAAACTGTAAGTTATCAGGTGATGATATTACTATTCATTCTTCTATTAAGCCTTTGGCATTTGCCCTGAAAATTTCAATAGCATTTATTTAATGTTCAAATCATCCACAATTCATTTCGATTACTGATGTATTTTTCTTGCATATTTATGAATGGATTGATATATAGTTAATGAATGGAATCATGGACAACGGATTTCAGTCCGGAAATTGAGTCCACTGGACAACGTGGCTTCGGTCCGGAAAATGAGTCCAATGAACAACAGGTCAAAATTCCCGGGTATATGGTTCATCTGAACAACGTGCACCGAATATTTCGATCTGGAGAATGGTTCACCTGGCTCGTAAAAAGTGCTCAATTAGAGCCACCAATGTTAATTTATGAAATTTTCATTTATCTATTATTCCATTGCATAGCATTCATAACATCTAAATTGTTATGCATATTACTTCATACATAATGAAGCGCTATTTTAATTTATTTAAAAATTATATACTAATTTAAACTCACTAAGTCCTCAAAGACTTAACCCTCTGTTTCTTTTCGTCTATTGTAATTTCCAGACACAGGAACCTCAGAATTGGAACAAGAGGAAAATAACTGAAGCTGAAATATGAGCATTTGAAAGTTGGGATGATCTGTTTATAAATAAATGTTAAACTTCCGCTGTAAATAATTGAACATATTTGAAATAAGAATGTAAATGTTTGTATATAATCTTTAAATAATAGTAGAAATATTTATCTACAATATCTTTTTAATAATAATAATAATGGTAAAAAGAAGAATAGCAGTTCAATAAAGAAAGATTGTAAGAAAATGTGGCACTCAGTAAGGGAATAATGAATTCCTAAACTGGGTGTCACATAGATGGTATCAGAGCCAGGTTTCTTAGAGTCTAGAGACAGGAGCCTAAGGTTTATTATAATATCATACGTTAATCTTTATGTTTTTTCTCATAATTGAAATGTCTCCTTTCAGGATGCTGGAGTCTAGTGGGACATCAAAGAATAAACAAACTATAATCATCAAACAAATGGAGGAAGAGATAACAAAATTAAGCAAAGAAAACTCAGATTTGAAATGCCTAGTGAATATGTATCGGGAGCATTTTGAAACCTTTGGAACAACTGAAACTTTTCATGGATTTATTGAAGAATGGATGAGGGTTGATAATCTAGCATATCAGGGAGAATTGGGTCATGTACTGTATGAAAGAGACCACACTCTTATATATTTACTAGACATGCATGAATTCTATGACCGAGGTTTGATTAGTTTCTTAAAATGAGTATCACACCCTTCGATCCACATTGACCACTTAATCATGCATGGGCGTGAACTGGTTTATCAATCTATCCACGGAATGGAACCTGGTGTTATCGATCCATCTTACACAAATCAAGCTAATCAGACCATAGCTCCTACCATCACTAACACATTTGAAACCAGAGTTAGTAGCTTGACTAACAATATTCCACTGTATGTACCAGCCCCTTTTGTAGAATATCCTGGAGTCATGAACACAACAATAGATCAAAACCCCTTTATGGTAACAGATTATCTGTTGCAGTCACCGGAAGTTGAATTTCTTCCTGACCCAATGTGGGAAAACTTTGTATTTGGAGTGGATGAACTTGTTCCAATGACTATCCTACCTGAAAGTGAAAATGAAGGCTCGAGCCACACAACTTTTATAGATCTCTCAGACGACGAATGAAGACAATGACTATTTGGCACTAGTATATAACTTGTATTAATAATCATCATCTTTTGTAGGTGTGATGATTATCAAGGTCATCATTTTTTGTAGGCATGATGACCCAGTTTGCTAGTTCTGTTTGTATTATGCTTGGGTATTGTAAATATTTGAAACATGTCTTGTTTATAAATAAAACTGACTGTTTACCCTCCGACATAACTATGTACATTTATGATATATATATATATATATATATATAATGCTAGATATGTTCATATTTTACATTTATGTGTTTAGAATGACGTCTTCACAAAATAGTACTCAAGCCAGAATTGGACAAGACATTCCTCCTCAAGATGACCACAACTCGGCAACTGGTGGAAATTCCAGAAACGCTCAACACAATCCATCCCAAGAACAAAACATACAAAATATGTATGAAATAATGCATCAATTTGTACAGTTTTGTCAGCAAAATCAACCACGACCTCATGATCAAGCTCAAGAACATCACATTGAGGCAAATGATCGAGCTCTTGAGAGATTTTTGAGATTCAAACCGCCAAAGTTTGAAGACAAACCAGATGCGTATCAAGCAGAGTCTTGGCTAAGCAAAATCAACAAAATATTCTTCATTCTTAATTATTCTGAAGACAAAAGGTGAATTTTTCCACTTACTTATTTGAAGAAGCAACTCATAACTGGAGGCGTACGATGGAACATAAGTGGACAAAGAATCACACCCCAAAACGTGGGACAATTTTCTGCAAGAATTTGAAGGTAAATATATAACTCAAGTTATATTAAATACCCGAGAACGTGAATTTATGGATTTAGTCCAAGGTGACATGCTCGTAGCTCAATATGAGGCAGAATTCCACCGTCTTATACATTATGCACCATACTACATGGAAGATGAGGTAAGAAAAAGGAAAAAATTTGTTCACGGATTAAATCTAGATATTCGTTGGGCAACATTGTCCACAGAAGTTGCCAGTTATGTTTCTGCTGTTAATCAAGCTCTACGTGTGGAAGAAGATATCAAGGCACTTCTTAAAAAAGAGGAAGAAGAAAAGAAAATCAGGAAGCCCAACCTTTTTGAGGATAATAACCGAAAAAGAAAATTTGAAAAGAAAACACAACCTGTCAGGCAAGGAGAAGCTGTCAAAGGAAAAGTTCCAAGAAACAACAATAAAAAGTGTGGATATTGTGAATTACCAAATCATGAAGAAGAAAAGTGCTGGAGAAAAGGTGGGAAATATCTTATTTGCGGAAGTGAGCAACACCGTATTCAAGATTGTACAAAAATGTCATTTTGTGCCCATGTTAGCGAGGGATGCCGCCCAGAAGCTGAGACATTTCTTCGATGGACTGAGACTTACTCTTCACCAGGACGTCATGCTGATGAGGCCGGCAGGTTATGATGAGGCCACGGCCTGCGCTTTTCAGGCCGAGCAGGCACTGTGAGACATAGACTTCGAGATGCAGAGGAAGAGGCATCAGCCTCAGTCCAGCTCTCAGCCTCAGAAAAAGCAGTTCTCGGGGCCGCCGAGACAGCAGGGTCAGCAGAAGCCCCAAGGAAAGTTTAGGAAGCCACAGCAGCAGAGACCTCCTCAGGCGCCAGGGACGCCTAAGCCAGATGACAGGTTCGATAAAACAAGAATAAACTTGGCGTTGCAAATGAGATTAAGATGATTCTTGGACCTGTAGAAAGTTGATGATAATATCTACAATATTGGTGACAAGCATGAGATAAAAATCTTCTCACAATTGGGATAAAATTAAGCAACAAACAAAGTTACCAAAGGAGTGGCAGTTTTACCATGCTCTAGTATTTTGACCATATCTCTCAAACTACTTGGTCAAATGGTTAAAATAAAATACCACAATTCAAACAACTCAATTATCCACATGTTTTATTTTATGTGGAGAAGCAAAATTGGATGGGAAGATTTTCAAAAGTGATGTGTATTAAAATATAATTTCTTGGAACACCAATGAAGACTTATGTGTAAAAAAATAATATTTTATTTGTGGTTGTCTCCCCAAATTTGGCTATAAATAGGGGTGCATTGTAATGAATTGAGATATCCCTCATTCTATGAACAAATCTTTGAGTTCATAATATTTCTCTCTTTATTTTTCCTTTATTTCATCATTTAAAAATAATTAGCATGTTAATTTCATATTCAAAGTTTTATACTTTGAATAATGAGTAGCTAACTTCCCAAGGTTGAGATGAAAAGGTGAAGCTCTTGGTATGATAATAAGGTTATTAAAAGGTAATAATCTATGTTTTATATTATTTAATCATTATTTATTGTTTATGTTATATTTATTTCTTTAAGCATTTTTATACCCTACTTATAAATGGGTGTTTTGATTTATTGTTGTTATATGTTACACTAAATTCTTGATATCATTTAAATGTTTGTTTGGTTTTACAAACCATTTAAAGTGGAAACCTTGATTTAGTGTTTACAAATATATATAGCACAATAAATACTTGACAACATTTATAAGTTTTGATATATATTTTATACTTATAAGAAAATAGTATATAACATAATATAAATATGATTATTTAATATATTGGAACCATTTTATTAAGTGGATTTCAATAATGTTCATAAATGTTAACTTTATTAAAATATTAAGAGTGGATCCTCTAATCTCAACTGCTTAAATTAAAAGTTGATCAATTAAAAATTACCAATTAAAGATACAAACCATTAAAAGAAGAAGAAAAACAAAAACAAAGACAAACACAACAAGACATTGTAGTGGACTTGTAATTACCGTAGCTTCCCTGTGGATACGATATCGAATTCACCGAATTATACTACTTGCGGACAGCCTGCTATTGGGAGTGCAACAATCAAAGTCACAACCAGTTTTTGGCGTCGTTGTCGGGGAAGTATAATTTAATTTCAAGTCTATTTAATTTTCTTTCTTTGAATTTTTTATTGTTTTTGTGTGTTTTTCTTTTTTTTTTTTTTTTGCATTTGCATGAGCATTATTTGGTCACGTACACTTAGTGGTCGATTCATTCGAAATAACCCTTTATTTTTACAAAACATGGCGGAAGAACCCATCCAGGAAAATGAAGATGATATTCAATCTCAACATGATCATGATAGGCGAAGAACACTTAGAGCTCACATGAATCCTACACGTACTAGTGCACCTTCATGTCTCGTTTTTCCCCTTGATGCATCTCATTTCAGTTTTATGCCTGGTATTATCCAACTTTTACCCAACTTTCATGGCTTAGATTCTGAAAATCCATACATGCATTTACTAGAATTTGAAGAAGTGTGCAACACATATATGATAGGGGATCGATTAAGGTCCCGAATGCGCAACGGAAGTTTAAAAATTGTTTTTCATAATAAAAGTCGAGCACCCTCAAGACCATGATGTGTAGCAAATACAAAAACACCAAAATGACATTCATAGGGTGTTAAGAAAGTACCTATCAATCACAAGGATTGATGTAATGGCTCCAACTAAGATGTTGAACACCTTAGCTCTTGAATGGCAAGACAATCTACAAGCTTCCTTGTTCTTGAAATCTTTCCTTCAAATTAGGTCCACCACCAACAAGCTAAATTCACTCTAATTTTGCACTAGAAAAATTAGAGCATTTTTCATTTGAGACGAGAGTGTTCCCTCAACTATTAAAGAACAAAACTTGGGAGAATTTGTGCTCAAAATTTCGTCCAACATGAGGGGAGGAGAGAAGGAGGAGTGTTTTTCTTGGTTGTGGAAAAGTTAAAGCAAAAAAGTTGCATGCCAAGCCTTGAACATTGAAAAAATTGTCTCCCAACTCTTCACCTCCCCATGCACATTCTATTTGGACTTGTAACAATTACAAGGCCCATGGACTTTAATTTAATTGTCTCAAACAAATTTGAGACCAATTAAACCTTACTTGATTTTACTCAAACCCACTAGTTTAATAATTATTTCTAATTGGGCTCTACAAGGCCCAATGTTGTTTAATTAATCCAACACTTGAATTAATTTAATTAT
The DNA here is from genome assembly GCF_012295235.1 of Primulina huaijiensis. Lineage (NCBI taxonomy): Eukaryota > Viridiplantae > Streptophyta > Magnoliopsida > Lamiales > Gesneriaceae > Primulina > Primulina huaijiensis. The sequence goes on from NC_133314.1 coordinate 8,632,869, forward strand.
TTGGACTCTACTAGGTCCACTAGTGTTTAATTAATTCAACACTTGAATTAATTTAATTTAGTCCATAATAATGTATATGAAAATCACAATTTTCAAATACATTACTCGTTCGGTCAACTTGTAATTTTGGAACACTTCCTCAAATTAAAAGTTACATTCTCCTTATAGAAGTCATACTTCTATTTTATTTACACTTATAAACTCCTTTATAAGCCGTTCAACACATTGAACTATTTTACTTCTCAACGGGATCTAGAAAGCTAGTACTTGTGTGGCCCTCAATGGTTCATTGATACAACTAGCCGTGGGTTCACATCTCCATGTGATTCGGACTAAACATGTCCTTATATGAGCATACCCCAATTGCTCCATTCTTATTTATCAACTCCTTGATAATAAGAACGTCAGAACTCAAGTCTGATAGTACCCAACCAATCATGTTAAACGCCTAGCAGCATCGCTTACATGATTCCCTAGGTATCAAATGATAGTGCCTGCAAGAACCATTCAATTATGGTTAGCGTACAGTACGGTCCCTTCAACTCATATATCCCGACCGATTCGACAACCATTGGTATATCGAGAGTTGTCAATGAATCGATACTATGTGTCATGTTGTAGTTGCATCGATGGTGTAATCTATGAAACCCCTTTCATAATTACCATCATACTCTGATCAGAGATTTCATACTACATACACATAGGATATCCATACCCGAAGGTAAGCGGTGAATCCCCGACTACAATGCATCGACTCCTATATGTTTTGACAAAACACCCAACCTTGCCACCTGATGACCCCTTGAGAGTCGGTAAACAAGTCAAAGTGCAATGCTAGCATATAGAGTCTCAATGTTGTCCTGAGTCATAAGGACTAATGGTGTACAACCATAAACTAGGACGTTTCCACTTGATAAGTGAGAACCACTTGGAAAGTCCTTTATGGAGGGTTGTTCAGTGCACTCTACCAGGAGCACCTATCTGCATGCTCGGACATCACAATGTCCCCTACCAATGAAACATGGTACTCACATCGCAGATACTAGTCACGAACTCGAGCGGCCTATATCCTTCTTAGCGGCGGCTGAATCGACTAGGAACTATTTAGAATATACAGTATTCCAAATATGAGTTTCATGATACTCATCATATGAGCATCTCAAATTCTTTCTACTATTTGTATATTCAAGGCCTTTATATATGCAACTAGCATGGGTATACAGATAAAGATGTGCCAAAATAGTAATTTCAAATATTATTAAAATAAAGATTGCTTATACATAGAATTTTATTGTGAACACTCGGCCAACATTTGGCTCGACGGGCACCTACTCTAACAATCTCCCACTTGCACTAGATCCAACTACCCAAATGCTTCAAACCCTTCGATTCGCGATGCTTCTCGAATAATGGTCCAGGTAAAGGCTTAGTTAGCGGATCAGCAACATTATCTGCGGAGCCGACTTTGTCAATCGAGACATCTCCTCTTTCCACAATCTCTCGGAGGATGTGGTAATTTCTCAATACGTGTTTGGATTTCTGATGAGACCTTGGCTCCTTCGCTTGAGCTACAGCTCCCGTGTTGTCACAAAGCACCGGGACAGGAGCAACTCCATTAGGAATGACGCCCAACTCTTGGACGAAATTCCTTATCCAAACAGCCTCCTTTGCTGCATCTGATGCAACAATGTATTCGGCCTCTGTGCTGGAATCCGCAGTATTGTCTTGCTTGAAACTCTTCTAAAAGACAGCAGCACCATTGAGCATGAATACAAACCCAGAGGTTGACTTCGAGTCATCGATATCGCTTTGGAAGCTAGAGTCGGTATAGCCTTCCAATTTCAGTTCTCCACCCCATAGACCAAGAACAACTTATTGGTCCTTCTCAAATACTTGAGGATGTCTTTCACAGCTTTCCAGTGTGGAAGACCAGGGTTCGATTGATATCTACTCACTACACTTAGTGCGAAAGCCACGTCAGGACGTGTAGATATCATCCCATACAAGATGCTACCAATCGCAGATGCGTAAGGAATGCTTGTCATCGCAACTATCTCTGCATCAGTCTTGGGAGACATAGACTTGGATAGGGACACGCCATGAGACATTGGTAGATGTCCTCTCTTGGACTCACCCATCGAGAACCGCTTCACGATGGTATCAATGTATGTGGACTGGGTGAGACCAAGCAATCTTCTTGATCTATCTCTATAGATCTGTATTCCCAATACAAAAGATGCTTCACCCAAGTCCTGCATCGAGAACTTACTTGCTAACCATAC
>NC_133314.1:8635504-8645219 GCF_012295235.1 Primulina huaijiensis
CCACACTTGGTTCGAATGCATGGAATTCATCTCAGATTCCATTGCTTCAAGCCACTTGGATGAATCGGCATCAGATAACGCTTTCTTGAAGGTCCTTGGATCACATCCATGGATAGGCTCATCATGGCCCTCTTCAAGAAGCAGACCATACCTCATAGGTAGTCTCCAGACTCTCTCGGATCTTCTAGGAGCTTGTATCTCCTCTCTTGGCTTTTCGGGTGTGGGTTCTACAATTGTGGGTGTCACTCGAATCTCTTCGAGTTCTATCATCTCCCCTTTTCTCTCAAATAGAAATTCCTTTTCTAAAAAGGTTGCATTCCTAGAAACAAACATCTTTGTTTCTTGGGGATGATAGAAATAATATGCAACTTAATTCCTTGGATATCCCACAAAGTTACATAAAATGGATCAACAATCCAATTTTATCTCCCACTACCTGCTTCACATAAGCAGGGCCCCCATATTCTAAGACAAGAATATTTGGGAGACTTACCCATCCATATCTCATATGGTGTCTGCCTTTAAATGGACATTTAGTGGAATATCTTTCAATTTTAACTTATAGAGATCGTTTTCAAGTTCACCAGTACCAATCAAACATTCATTCTTGCAAATATTGCAAACACCTTTGCCAAATAAACAAGAATATCCATCTTTATCAACATAGAAATGGAAACAATGTTTTCTTACCAAATCAGGTACAAACAAAACATCTCTTAAAAATTAACTTAAAATTATCGTTCAACAATAAGTAAACATCTTCCAAGCCTTGGCAGCAACTCTTGTCCCATTGCCCATCCTCAAGAAGGTCTCACCTGCCCTGAGCCTCCTACTTCTTCCCATCACCTGCAACTCATTACAGAGATGTGAGCCACAGCCGGTATCTAATACCCAAGAAGTAGAGTTAATTGAAATGTTTACTTCGATAAAGAACATACCATTTCCAGAACTCTTCTGGGCAAGATATTCCCTGCAGTTACGCCTCCAATGTCCAGGCTTCTTGCAGTGATGACTTCTTCAGCAGTCTTGTCAGCCTTAACTGGTGTGGCTGCCACAACGGGATTTGGAGATTTCCTCATCAAGGGCACGTTCTTCTTGGGACGTTGGAAAGAACGCTTCTTTCCCTTCCCATGTGGATCAATTTTCGTACCAGATGAAGAACCCACATAAAGAACCAGCTTCTCTTTCTTGATGGTGGCCTCAAAGGTCACAAGCATGTTCACCAACTCCTCAAGGGTCGGCTCCATCTTGTTCATATTGAAATTCACCACAAAAGGATCAAACGAGCTAGGCAGTGACAAGAGTAACACGTCAGTAGTCAACTCCAAAGGCAACATCAAATCCATGCCAACGAGCTTGTCCACGAGCCCAGTCACCTTTAGGCCATGCTCACGAACCGAGGCCCCATCTCGCATGCGTAAAGTGATTAGCTCCTTGACGGTAGCATGCCTAAGAGGCCGTGTTTGCTCTCCAAAGAGCTCCTTGAGATGCAAATGAATGTCAGCAGCACTCATTGCATCCTCAAAAAGGCTCTGCAGCTCATCATTCATAGAAGCGTGCATATAACACTTGGCTTTCAAGTCATGGTCACACCATTCCTTGTAAGTCTGCAATTCCTCAGGAGTGCAGCTAGTCGGAGCCTCAACAGGGGGTGACTCAGTAAGTGTATATGCTATCCTTTCCGAATTCAAGACGATTTTCAGGTTTCTTAGCCAAGTGAGGTAATTAGGTCCAGTTAATATATGTTTGTCGAGTATTGCAGATAGCGGATTGCAAATCGAACACATTGTCAAATTGTACTGAAAAGTAAGAACAGATAGATGTTGATGACTATTTTAAAATATTTAGTAAGATATGAAGTATGGACTTTTACTTCATAAATATTTGCTCCCACTGTTTTGACATCTTTCACTACCCTCTAGTGAAAACGGGAAACTCCTTTCCTCAGTAGGTACGCAAGGTCCAATTAGCGAATTATGATCCCGAATAATATCAGCCAATCACAATTCCTAAAAGGTAGTTTCCAATTGCATCTCCATGCAACCCTCTACGTAAACTTTTGTCTCACGTTTGATTAGGACCCAATAATATGACGTCGTTCATCTTCACGTGTCAAGCCTAACCCATCGATATTGAACCTTAATGGACGGTCGCCATGAGTTCCCTCAATAATATGAGCCGAAATCATGGGAGTTCCACGTAGTTCACATCACCATGTCAATGGATGTCACAGCTTTCCGGCACCCAAGGCCCCCCCAATAATATGAGCCGAGCCCCGAGCACGGGTAGCGTTCATCATGCACCCATTGTCGATGGAAGACATGGAAATTATAAACAAATTTATAATTCCCCTTTTCGGGCTTGATATTAATTTTGAATCTTATTCAAAATGAGGGTTTTTAATTTTGAAAGGTCTCATCATTAATTTTATTTAAAAGCTCGCCATGTTTGATCGTATGTTTGCCGGATTCATGCAACTTTGTTATTATCATAATAATAACACACATACTCATTATTTTTAACATATCATGCATATATTATAAACAATAAACAAAACAAGGATGATCAATCGCCCCAAAACTAACGGCCCGTGTGAGCTAAGCACGGGCCTAGGTCCAATCCTAGGGAAATGCATGGGATGCAAATGCAACAATTACATATGCTTCCAATATTTATATGTCTTCGATCTTCATAATCATCAAGGCCACCATCTTCCAATCTTGATCTTCCACTATACTAATATTTCCAAATAAATATCCATGGCAAATAGGGATACATCTCATGGGGTGGGAACGGGCCATAAACCAAGCCCACTTTAAATTTGATAATTATTACAATCATTAAACACAAAATATCCTAGCATACACCTAGCAAATTGGGCTTGGGCTTTTGATCATCCTTCATGCATAATATCACATATCATACATCATCAATTAATTATCACAATAATTAATTGATCCAATACTATATATCTTGATCCAATCACTAACCGCCACGATTATAAACTAAATTAACAAAGTATACAAACACCTTTGTCTACTTTCTAATTAATTCATTTATAACCGAATTTCTTGTAAATCACCATTTACTATAAATAATTAAAGTCCAACTTCAATTATTTATTTCATGAGAAAATATTTCCAACCTTTTGTAAATTTAAACTTAAGGGCCCAAAAAATCATTTTTCACCAAAAAAATTTTGACCCATTTAAATTTCACAAATATGTTAGCCATCCAATGGCCCAACAACTCAAGGCCCATGACACTTTGATATTTCAAAACACCTTTTGAAACCCTAGTCGTCGTAGCCGTCGCCGGAACTCCGTCGCCGGATTCCGGCCAACATGCCAAAATTTTATTTTTTTTATTAAATTCATAGTNGTGTAGCAAATACAAAAACATCAAAATGACATTCATATGGTGTTAAGAAAGTACCTATCAATCACAAGGATTGATGTAATGGCTCCAACTAAGATGTTGAACACCTTAGCTCTTGAATGGCAAGACAATCTACAAGCTTCCTTGTTCTTGAAATCTTTCCTTCAAATTAGGTCCACCACCAACAAGCTAAATCCACTCTAATTTTGCACTAGAAAAATTAGAGCATTTTTCATTTGAGAAGAGAGTGTTTCCTCAACTATTGAAGAACAAAACTTGGGAGAATTTGTGCTCAAAATTTCGTCCAACATGAGGGGAGGAGAGAAGGAGGAGTGTTTTTCTTGGGAGAAGTGTTTTTCTTGGTTGTGGAAAAGTCAAAGCAAAAAAGTTGCATGCCAAGCCTTGAACATTGAAAAAGTTGTCTCCCAACTCTTCACCTCCCCATGCACATTCTATTTGGACTTGTAACAATTACAAGGCCCATGGACTTTAATTAAATTGTCTCAAACAAATTTAAGACCAATTAAACCTTACTTGATTTTACTCAAACCCACTAGTTTAATAATTATTTCTAATTGGGCTCTACAAGGCCCAATGTTGTTTAATTAATCCAACACTTGAATTAATTTAATTATTTGGACTCTACTAGGTCCACTAGTGTTTAATTAATTCAACACTTGAATTAATTTAATTTAGTCCTTAATAATGTATATGAAAATCACAATTTTCAAATACATTACTCGTTCGGTCAAATTTTAATTTAGGAACAATTCCTCAAATTAAAAGTTACATTGTCCTTATAGAAGTCATACTTCTATTTTATTTACACTTATAAACTCCTTTATAAGCCGTTCAACACATTGAACTATTTTACTTCTCAACGGGATTGAAAAAGTAAGCACTTATGTGACCCTGAATGGTTCATTGATACAACTAGCCGTGGATTCACATCTCTATGTGATTCGGACTAAACATGTCCTTATATGAGCATACCCCAATTACATTTCTATCATAGAAGTCATACTTCTATTTTTCCTTACGCCTATAAACTCATTTATAAGCCGTTCAACACATTGAACTATTTTACTGCTCAACGGGATTGAAAAAGTAAGCACGTGTGTGAGTCTGAATGGTTCATTGATACAACTAGCTGTGGGTTCACATCTCCATGTGATTCGGACTAAACATGTCCTTATACTAGCATACCTCAATTGCTCCATTCTTAATTATCAACTCCTTGATAATAAGATCGTCAGAACTCAAGTCTGATAGTACCCAACCAATCATGTTAAACGCCTAGCAGCATCGCTTACATGATTCCCTAGGTATCAAATGATAGTGCCTGCAAGAACCATTTAATTATGGTTAGCGTACAGTACGGTCCCTTCAACTCATATATCCCTGCCGATTCGACAACCATTGGTATATCGAGAGTTGTCAATGAATCGATACTATGTGTCATGTTGTAGTTGCATCGATGGTGTAATCTATGAAACCCCTTTCATAATTACCATCATACTCTGATCAGAGATTTCATACTACATACACATAGGATATCCATACCCGAAGGTAAGCGGTGAATCCCCGACTACAATGCATCGACTCCTATATGTTTTGACAAAACACCCAACCTTGCCACCTGATGACCCCTTGAGAGTCGGTAAACAAGTCAAAGTGCAATGATAGCATATAGAGTCTCAATGTTGTCCCGGGTTATAAGGACTAATGGTGTACAACCATAAACTAGGATGTTTCCACTCGATAAGTGAGAACCACTTGGAAAGTCCTTTATGGTGGGTTGTTCAGTGCACTCTATCAGGAGCACCTATCTGCATGCTCGGACATCACAATGTCCCCTACCAATGAAACATGGTACTAACATCGCAGATACTAGTCACGAACTCGAGCGGCCTATATCCTTTTTAGCGGCGGCTGAATCGACTAGGAACTGATTAGAATAAACAGTATTCCAAATATGAGTTTCATGATACTCATCATATGAGCATCTCATATTCTTTCTACTATTTGTATATTCAAGGCCTTTATCTATTCAACTAGCATGGGTATACAGATAAAGATGTGCCAAAATAGTAATTTCAAATATTATTAAAATAAAGATTTCTTATACATAGAGTTTCATTGTGAACACTCGGCCAACACTTGGTTCGACGGGCACCTACTGTAACAATATAATGATCTAAATTGTAGTATGAACACCATTCGACTTAAGCTTTTTCCTTTTTCTTTAAAAGATAAAGCTAAAACTTGGCTACAAAATCTTAGATCGGGATCCATTCGACCTTGGGATGAATTGCAACAACAATTTTTGAAAAAGTTTTTTCCATCTCATAGAACAAATTCTTTCAAAAGGCAAATCATCACTTTCACTCAAAAACAAGGAAAAACTTTTTATCAGTGTTGGGATAGATATAAAGAATTGCTTAATCTTTGTCCTCATCATGGTTTTGAAATTTGGAGAATTGTTTCTCAATTTTATGAAGGCTTAACACCTAAAGATAGGCAAATGGTTGAATTTATGTGTAATGGAACATTTGAAGATAAAGATCCAAACGAGGCAATTGAGTATCTCGATTCATTAGCTGAAAATGCTCAAAATTGGGACACTATAGGTACAATCGAACCATCAAACAAGATTCAATCTCCCACATCTGGTGGAGGTATGTATACCCTCAAAGATGAACATGATCTGCAAGCTAGATATACCTCTTTGGCAAGAAAAGTTGAAGCACTTGAATTGAAAAAGAATGGTCAATTAAAATCTGTTCAAGAAATTGCGTGTCACATCTGTGATACAAGTGATCATTCTACAAAAGATTGTCCCACTTTGTCCTCTTTTAAAGAATGTCTCCATGAACAAGTCAATGTTTTGAACAATTTCAAAAGGCCAAATTTTGAACCATTTTCTCAAAATTACAATCCAGGTTGGCGAAATCATCCAAATTTTAGTTGGAAGAATGATAATGCTGAACAATTTTCACAATCACATTTCCAAAATCAACAAAATTTTCAAAATTATGAGCCCAATGTTCCTACACCTAAAAGGAACTTGGAAGATATATTGAATTCTTTCATTGCAAAGCAAGATTCTATCAATACTCAAACTACTCAAACCACGACATATTTGAAAAATACTCTTGCTAAATTTGCATCTGCACTTAATGTTCATGAAAAAGGTAAGTTTCCTTCACAACCACAGCCTAATCCCAAGGATCATCATTCACAAACCGTAACTTCTGGAACTCAACCGATGGATCAGGTAAAATCTGTTATTACCCTTCGCAGTGGTAAGGTAGTGGAAAAATCCATTCTTGAACCTTGTGAAAATGATGATAAATCAACTCCAAAGGGTAAGGAAGTGGAACCCATAACTTGCGAAGAAGAGGATCAAAAAATAGTGCCACCACCATTCCCTCATGCATTGAAAAATACAAAAAAAAATCAAATTTGAATTTTGATATATATGATATTTTTAAACAAGTAAAAGTTAATATTTCTTTATTAGATGCAATAAAGCAGGTACCATCATATGCCGAATTTTTGAAAGACTTGTGCACCGTGAAAAGAAAATTGAATGTGAAAAAGAAAGCATTTTTAGCCGGACAAGTAAGTGCAATTATTCAAAATAATAATAATTTGAATTACAAAGACCCTGGTTGTCCTACTATTTCATGTATTATTGGAGAACGAAAGATTATGAAAGCCTTGCTTGATCTTGGAGCTAGTGTGAATTTACTTCCATATTCAGTTTATCAAGAACTCAATCTAGGTGAGTTAAAACCTACTTCGGTAACACTTTTACTTGCCGATAGATCTGTTAAAGGGCCAAGAGTTATGGTAGAAGACGTGTTGGTCCAAGTTGATAACTTTGTATATCCTGTCGATTTCATAGTTTTAGATACACAACCTATAGACGCTTGTAATGCAATTCCTGTAATTTTGGGTCGTCCATTTTTTGCAACTTCTAATGCTCTTATAAATTGCAGGAATGGAATAATGAAGTTGTCATTTGGTACCATGACCTTGGAGCTTTATGTTTTTAATCTTTGTAAGCAACCACATGACAAAGGAGATGAAAGTGAAGATGAAAATCTTATTGAAACTCTTGTGGAAGAAAACATTTAAGAAGGGAGTACTCGTGACCAATTAGATATTTGTTCAATTGATACTGTTAAAAAAAATATTGAAATTGATCTTGATGATTTTATCAGGTATGACTCGTTACCAGGATCAGAGAAAGAATTTGAGTTAAATATGAGAACAAAGATGAACCACCCATATTGGAGTTAAAACCCTTGCCAGAAGAATTGAAGTATGCGTTTCTTGGAGAAGATGAAACATATCCGGTGGTAATTTCTTCCAAACTAGCAAGTGATCAAGAAGATAAATTAGTTGATATGCTTAAAAGACATAAAAATGCAATTGGTTGGACATTAAAAGATCTCAAGGGCATTAATCCACTAATTTGCACTCACAAAATTCATTTAGAAGAAAATGCTAAAACATTTAACAACCACAAAGGAGATTAAATCCGCACATGAAAAATGTTGTGAAAACTGAAGTTCTCAAACTACTTGATGTTGGAATTATCTATCATATTTCTGATAGTAAGTGGGTACGTCTAACACAAGTTGTTCCAAAAACAATCTGGCATCACAGTGATAAAAAATGAAAAAGGTGAATCATTAACAAGTCGAGTCCCATCTAGTTGGCGTATGTGTATTGATTACAGAAAATTAAATGATGCGACTTNTTTTATCAGGTATGACTCGTTACCAGGATCAGAGAAAGAATTTGAGTTAAATATGAGAACAAAGATGAACCACCCATATTGGAGTTAAAACCCTTGCCAGAAGAATTGAAGTATGCGTTTCTTGGAGAAGATGAAACATATCCGGTGGTAATTTCTTCCAAACTAGCAAGTGATCAAGAAGATAAATTAGTTGATATGCTTAAAAGACATAAAAATGCAATTGGTTGGACATTAAAAGATCTCAAGGGCATTAATCCACTAATTTGCACTCACAAAATTCATTTAGAAGAAAATGCTAAAACATTTAACAACCACAAAGGAGATTAAATCCGCACATGAAAAATGTTGTGAAAACTGAAGTTCTCAAACTACTTGATGTTGGAATTATCTATCATATTTCTGATAGTAAGTGGGTACGTCTAACACAAGTTGTTCCAAAAACAATCTGGCATCACAGTGATAAAAAATGAAAAAGGTGAATCATTAACAAGTCGAGTCCCATCTAGTTGGCGTATGTGTATTGATTACAGAAAATTAAATGATGCGACTTGAAAAGATCATTTTCCATTACAATTTTTGGATCAAATTTTAGAAAGAGTGGCAGGTCATCCCTATTACTGTTTTCTTGATGGATATTCAGGTTATTATCAAATTCCCATTGCAATTGAAGATCAAGAAAAAACTACATTCACATGTCCTTTTGGAACATTTGCATTCAGAAGGATGCCATTTGGTTTTTGCAATGCCCCAACAACATTTCAAATATGTATACTAAGCATTTTTAGCGACATGGTTGAGAATTGTTTGGAGATTTTCATGGATGATTTAACTATTTTTGGGAGTACATTTGATAATTGTCTTGAAAATTTAGAAAAAGTTTTAAAAAGATGTGAGGAAAAAGGTCTTATTTTAAATTGGGAAAAATGTCATTACATGATTAATTCTGGGCTTGTTTTGGGACATATTGTGTCATCTCATGGAATTGAAGTTGATAAAGCAAAAGTGGATGTCATTGCCAATTTACCCCGTCCAAAAACCATTAAAGAAATTCGTTCATTTTTGAGACATGCTGGATTTTATAAGAGGTTTATAAATGACTTTAGTTTAATTTCTAAACCCATTTGTAACCTCTTAACAAAAGACACTGTATTTGAGTGGACTCAAGAATGCCAAAATGCTTTTGATAAAATCATTCGACATTTAACATCAGCTCCTATCATGCAACCTCCTGATTAGTCTTTACCATTTGAAATCATGTGCGATGCGAGTGATTATGCAGTCGGTGCAGTATTGGGTCAAAGAAGAAACGGTAAGCCTTATGTGATATATTATGCAAGTAGAACTTTAAACAATGCTCAAATTAATTATTCCACAACTGAAAAAGAACTATTTGCTGTAATATTTGCATTAGATAAATTTCGTTCTTATTTGATTGGATCAACGACTATTGTGTTTACTGATCATTCTGCTATTAGATATTTGTTGACCAAACAGGATGCAAAGCCACGACTGATACGATGGATTTTGTTGCTCCAAGAATTTGACATTGTGATCAAAGATAAAAAA
>NC_133314.1:8645614-8669743 GCF_012295235.1 Primulina huaijiensis
GTATTACTCACAAAGTAACTACTCCTTATCATCCTCAAACAAATGGACAAGTTGAATTAGCTAATAGGGAGATAAAGCAAATTTTGGAAAAAACTGTTAACCCAAATAGAAAAGATTGGTCTCTGCGACTTAATGATGCACTTTGGGCATATCGAACAGCTTTTAAAACATCATTGAATATGTCTCCCTATAGGTTGGTTTACGGAAAACATTGTCATTTGCCTGTGGAATTGGAACATAAAGCTTATTGGGCGATCAAAACTTTTAATTCAAGCATGGATGACGCCAACAAATTGCGCAAATTGCAACTTAATGAACTTGATGAACTCAGAAATTATGCGTATGAGAATTCAAGGATTTATAAAGCAAAAATCAAATCATTTCATGATAAAACAATTCTTAGAAAATCTTTTGAGATTGGTAAAAAAGTTTTGCTTTATAATTCACGACTTCACATATTCCCAGGAAAATTATGATCAAGATGGACAGGTCCATATGTTGTAAAACATGTGTATCCTTATGGAGCTGTGGACATTGAAAATCCTAAAAATGGTGATGTTTTTAAAGTAAATGGACAAAGGCTTAAACCATTTTTAGAAAATGAAATCTTTAGAGAAGAGTTTATTTCCCTTTCCGATCCTTTATTTTTTCAGGTTTCCTTAATCTTTTTATTTTCCTGATTAAATGGCGGATAACGGTACTCCGTGGCTCTCATAGTCGGTTTAATCAGTTTCCCACAATTGCTGATACAAAAAAAAACATTTCTTTTCTTTTCAAAATGGATGAAATTCTCTCAAAAATTTGTAAATATTTTCCCTCTGTTTCTGAAAATGTTCTAAGAAAAATTTATGCAGGTAGGTGTGAAATATTAAGATTGTTAATGCGAAAAGGAATTCCAGAAGATATTCGTCTTGTAATAGAAGCTAAGGCCCGATTAGGAGGAGAAGTTCAACAGTCATTACTCATTCGGTATATGCCTGGATTAGGAAAAAGTACTTATGCGAAAAAACGAAAGGCCAAAAGTTTAGGGGTTTGTCATAAATGTGCAAGATGGACTTGTGACAAACGATGCAGATCTTTAGGATATGTTTCCAATAACAGAGAAGATAAAATTGGTTTCATTAAGAATGGGCTGAGTAAGTAGTCTTTAGATAACATCTTATTGACTCTTGAGACGCATTCTAGTGGACACGTGCATATTGAACTTCTCCGTTTATGGAAACAATTCCAAGACGAGCGTCATATTAATAGTCTTGGGAATCCGACTAAAAAAGACCCTGTTTGCCAATTTATAAGAAAATTGGATGGGAAGCATATCCTCGACTCATAGAAGGCGTTGAAGCCGTTTCTGGACGTAAAACCAGAGGAAAATTGTGAGCCACAATCACACTACTGTTTATATGCATGTGTGTTATTATTGTTTTTACTGTTTATTTTGTTTACAAATGTGACCCATAGTTTTGTCATGATAACATATAACTAACCCCTATAAAATCTCTCATCTTTCTCTCTATTTTCGCAGACCAAAAAGAAAGTAAAAACATGGCTGGATCCTCTGCACAAACATTGAAAAATATTTGTGTATTTTGTGGGTCGAGTCTTGGAAAAAAAATGAAGTGTTTGTAGAAACAGCAAATAATCTTGGAAAGGTATTGGCTGAGAGAAAAATTCACTTGGTATATGGGAGAGGTAACATTAGGTTAATGGGATCTGTTTCAACATCTGCACATCTTGGAGGTAGTCAGGTTTTGGGTATTATTCCTACAGCTTTAGCTGCTTTAGCTGAAGGAAATATTACAGGTGTTACGATTGGGGAGGAATTAAAAGTTTCTTCAATGTATGAAAGAATCACCAAAATTATTGAAAATTCTGATGCTTTTATCGCATTACCAGGTGATTTTGGTACATTAGAAGAAATTTTTCACACTGTTTCTTGGGCACAACTTAATTTCCATAATAAACCTGTGGGCTTGTTGAATATCAATAATTATTATGACAGTTTGTTGACATTTCTTGATAAAGCTGTGGAACAGAATTTCATTTCAGAAAATTCACGAAGGAGGCTCATCTCTGCTTCGACTGCCGACCAATTAATTGATGATTTGGAAGCTTTTGTTCATAAACCTGATCCGATGATAGCAAAGATCAATTGGTCGCAATCAAGCAGTAAGAAAAGAAAGTTGGATAATTGATTCAAAAGTCGTGGATTGGTTTGCGTTTGTTTCAGTTTGTTATCTTCAATAAAATTCAAGGTGATATCTCTTTCATTATGTACTCTTTATTAATAGTTATTTTGACATTAGGGACAATGTCATATTCTGTTTGGGGGGAGAACAAATTTATAAAAAAAAATTAATGATAAAAAATATCAAAATTTTTTTAAAAAATATATATATTTTAAAAAATATATTATTTTAAAATAAAACTATGTTTATTGTTTGTATCTTAGTAATTTTTGCAAAAATATCATACATTACATGTTTGAAATGTTTAAATTAGAACATGTATTAATCTATTTAAGGATGTTTAAATTTTTATTTGAAAAAATGTCAATTTTAATATTCTAATCAATATAAAAATATGATTTATGAAATTTTTTTTAGTGATTAACCATTATGATAAAATCAGGTATTAAAGTATATGACCCAAGATATACCTTATAAGAGTGCCTATAATTTTAAACTCACACATATTTTGTAAGTGGGTGGAGAGGACTGAGAAAACAGCTTTCGAGCCTTTATTGATCATGAGAGAGGCTATCTATTGTTTAGATCTTGAGTTTTTATTTTGAAAAAAAAATGATATTTCCTGAAGAAAAAAAAACTAAAAGAAAAATGTTGAAGATCTATGTAATTTTTAAATTATATGCTACAACTCATTTATCTCATAAAAGAAAAAAAAAGAAAAAGAGAAATTTATTGTACAAATTAAATAAATATGTGGTCAAGAAGCATAAACTTAGTCGGATTCCATGATGTTATGAAAACAAAAAAAAAAAGATCAGGAAAAAATATATAATAAGAACAACTAGATTTTGAATCAATGGATTTCCTATCTTTTGATTAGTTTGACTCTTTTGTCTGTCTGCATTCTGTAAACCATTTTCCTGAGTATTTATCTGTATTCCAACTCTATGAGAGAAATCGTTCTCATAAATTGAAAAATTTATTTACCCGTGAGGATATGGAGTTGAGACTCTTACTAGAAATTTCTGAAGGCCATGTACATTTAATTACCTGAAAATAAGCTTTGAATTGATCAGCTCAGATTATTTCATAAATTATAATTATGATGATCTTGATATAACTTTGACCGTTTTCAAATTTAATTTAAACACTTGGATAATTCCGATTACATTTCTATTTAAATTAATCAATATGTTTTGTATTGCTATTAACGTTTAAATTGCTAGGGACTAGCAATAAGCTGGTTGGGGGATGTGATAAATATAAAAATTGTACATTAATTAAATGTTTTATAATATAAATCTATAGTTTTTGTTTTATTAAATTTTTAAATATTATATGTTTTATAATAAATTGTATAAAAACTAAGTTGTTGTGCAATTATAAGTTTTTACTATTTTTACAGGTTCGATAAAACAAGAATAAACTTGGCGTTGCAAATGGGATTAAGATGATTCTTGGACCTGTAGAAAGTTGATGATAATATCTACAATATTGGTGACAAGCATGAGATAAAAATCTTCTCACAATTGGGATCAAATTAAGCAACATTCAAAGTTACCAAAGGAGTAGCAGTTTTACCATGCTCTAGTATTTTGACCATATCTATGTTTTATATTATTTAATCATTATTTATTGTTTAGGTTATATTTATTTCTTTAAGCATTTTTATACCCTACTTATAAGTGGGTGTTTTAATTTATTATTGCTATATGTTACACTAAATTCTTGGTACCATTTAAATGTTTGTTTGGTTTTACCAACCATTTAAAGTGGATGCCTTGATTTATTATATATCAATATATCATATTATTAATTTCTTGGTACCATTTAAATGTTAGTTTGGTTTTACCAACCATTTAAAGTGGGAACCTTGATTTAGTGTTTACAAATATATATAGCACAATAAATACTTGACAACATTTATAAGTTTTGATATATATTTTATACTTATAAGAAAATAGTATATAACATAATATAAATATGTTTTTTTAATATATTGGAGCCATTTTATTAAGTGGATTTCAATAATGTTCATTAATGTTAACTTTATTAAAATATCAAGAGTGGATCCTCTAATCTCAACTACTTAAATTAAAATTTGAACAATTAAAAATTACCAATTAAATATCCAAACAATTAAAAGAAAAACAAAAACAAAAACAAAAAGACATTGTAGTGGACTTGTAATTACCGTAGCTTCCCTGTGGATACGATATCGGATTCACCGAATTATACTACTTGCGGACAACCTGCAATTGGGAGTGCAACAATCAAATTCACAACACCAGACTTGACATTGATTACTGATAACCTTTTTTTTAAGATTTTAATTTACCGTACAAGTGCATGGATTTTATGATTGTATGAAGATTTATTTTTGGATTTATAACTTCGAAGGATTTAGGATGTATGATTTACCTAGTTGGGACTAAGAATGTAATTGTTTGATTGGAAACCAATTTTTATCAACCATTGATTTTTATTGGGTCATATAGCAACTTTCGAACTTTGAGGGGCTAAGTTTCAATTTTTTTTTCTGAAGATGAATTTGATTTTTTGAGGAGTGATGTTTGGGTTAATTCAGTGATTTTTAGAGGAAATTTGGTTAATTTCCGATAAGAAATTCCTTAAGTTCAACACTATTAGATTTGATGGTATGTTTTGTCTCAGGGAGGATATATATTTCAAGTATAGCCATGTATGCATTACTAGATTCAGGGGCTACGCATTCGTTTATATCTGAATCTTTCGTCAAGCGACTAGGAATCATACCAGTAGCGATGGATTCAAGGTTCAGAGTATCGATCTCATCTGTGGATCAAATGTTCACTTCCCAGATAGTGAAGAAATTGGAGCTTCGGTTACAGAAGTATATGATGCACGCAAATTTGATAGTGCTACCACTACCTGGAGTTCGACACCATCTTGGGTATGGACTGGTTATCTTCTCATGGTGCAGTTGACCGAGGTCAATGTCTGTCAGACCACCCAGTGTGAAGCCATTTGTTTTTGAGGCATACAGATACCAGCAGTTACTGCACGTCATTTCCTGCGTGTGTGAGAGGAAGCTTATCAAGAGAGGCTGCCAGGTATTCTTAGCCAGCATTGTATCAGTGGCAGAGCCGGTCAGCCAGAGGCTCGAGTGCGTGGATGTAGTCAGTGAGTTCTCTAGTGTTTTCCTAGACGATGTTTCAGACGTTCCACCAGACAGAGAGGTGGAATTCTCTATTGAGCTCATGCCAGGGACAGTGCCGATATCTAAAGCACCCTACCGGTTAGTACCAACAGAGATGAAGGAGCTCAAAGATCAGATTCAGGACCTGCTAGATAATGGTTTCATTCGCCCTAGTTTTTGTCCTTGGGGCGCACCAATTCTTTTTGTCAAGAAGAAGGATGGCATCATGCGACTGTGCATTAATTATAAAGAGCTGAACAGTGTCACAGTTAAGAATAAGTATCCGTTGCCAAGGATCGAGGAGTTGTTTGATCAGCTTCAAGGGGCATCAGTGTTCTTCAAGATAGACCTTCGATCCGGATATCACTAGCTGAAAGTGAGGGAGTCTGATTTGCATAAGACGACGGACGCGATACGGGCACTATGAGGTTTTTGTGATGCCCTTCGGGCTGACGAACGCGCCAGCGATTTTCATGGATCTCATGAATCGCGGTTTCTGCCATACTTGGATCAGTTCGTCATACTTCTCATCGACCATATCTTGATCTACTCGAAGAGCAGGGAGGAGCACAGTCAGCACCTGATGACAGTACGTCAGACTCTACAGGACAGACGAATGTATGCCAAGTTCAGCAAATGTGAGTTCTGGCTTGACGAGTGGCATTTTTAGGCCACATTCTTTTTCAGGATGGCATAGAGGTCGACCTCAGCAAAGTGAAGGCAGTCAGAGATTGGCCAGTTCCTAATAGCGTGACAGAGATACGGAGTTTCTTGGGATCGGCAGGTTACTATAGGAAGTTCATTCAGGGCATCTCTTCTATTGCAGTGCCTCTGACCGCCTTGATGAAGAAGAATGCCAAGTTCATCTGGGGATCTGAGTGCCAGGAGAGCTTTGACAGACTGAAGCATGATTTGACCACTGCACCAGTTCTAGCTATGCCATCAGGGCAAGGAGAGTTTGTGGTATATACAGATGCATCGAAGCAAGGGTTGGGCGCGGTTCTGATGCATCAGGACAGAGTGATAGCAGAAGAATTATCCGTCTCATAATCTCGAGCTAGCAGCAGTGGTATTTTCCCTAAAGATCTGGAGACACTATCTGTGTAACATACTGTATTTTTTACTGCTTGAATTTTTGCGAAAAAATAAAATTTTTCTTTAAACAAGAACAAACATTCAATTTGCGGAATCATTAAACTATTCATCCAAAATATTTGCAACATAAAGATCACAATCAAAGTTTTGCTAAAGATTAATACGTGTTTGAATATCGTAAACCAAACTTGAAATCAGAGTATTAAAATTTGTCATGCTTAAAATCTTAAAATAAAACGTGGGCGGTACTCGGGTTTAGCCTCCCACTCAGTCCAAGCCGGCTCACTGGTCCCCACCCCTCGCCTCCTCAAACTCATCATCACATGCATCGATCAAGTCTAGTGAGTCTAAAGACTCAACACGTATAAACTGGAAGTAACAAGTAATACGTAATAAAATCACAAGCAACTTTAAAATAGGACGTACATACTGAAAATTGAACTTGCATATCAAAATCTTGGACATACGTACATACATACATAGACGTGCCATCAACATAGAACTTTTCTTAAACATGATTGCATACTTGAACATACATAACTTCATCATTTTGCGTTGAGGCATGTTTCAAAGCAAGTGACGCCTACATAAATACGCCTGATCAGACTAAATCGCAGTACTGGGCTTACAAGAAATATCCACTGCCATATACATGAGATCCCCCTTCATGCTTTAACGGGTGGATTGGTCCCCGTTCATGCTTTAACGCTTTCCAATCCTGATCTAAACCCGTTCATGCTTTAACGGGGTGGATTAGTCCCTGGTCATGGTTTACCGCTTTCCAATCCCATACATAAATTTGGTCACAAGACATTTAGCATACCTCAAAAAAGCTTAAAAGTATTTTCTTTGGACGTCGAACATACTTGGCGTTGAGGGATTCGTTGGATCTCGCTTGGGCCACTGCTGCAAAATACTAACATGAATTCCAACACTTAACTTGCATAACTTAGACTTAGGTATTCGTGCTCAACACCGAATCACACTACAAGAAAAAAGGCCTACGACAACGGTTTTTCCCCGTTGTTGTAGGTCTTTTAAAATTGTTGTTAAAGCTCCTGTGGTTAAAGGGTGTGCTCAAAGACAACGGTTTTTATCTGTTGTTGAAGTTACAATTTGCGACGGTTTTTAACAAATCGTCGCACATAAATATTGCAACGGATTTTTGTTAAAGTGTCGATATTTAGCGACGATGTTTAATACCGTCGCTAAAATTAGCGACGGTTTTGAATACCGTCGCTAACATTAGCGACAGTTAGGCAATGCATTCCGTCGCTAATTTTAGCGACAGTTCATTCATGATTTTCGTCGCTAATATTTTCAGTAAAATAAAAAAAAATTACTTTTAACAATTTAATAATTCTAAAAAAACTTGTAATTTGAATAGACTAAGATCTTAAAGCTAAAAAATTTAACAAAAATAAAAAAAAAATATTTACATAAATAAGCGGGGATTTCAAAAACTTGGAACAATTTTTTAAAATTACCGAAAGTAAAATTATGTAAGAAAAATTTTTAGTGTTGTGAAGTTGTGTGTTTTAAAATGGACCGAGTGAGTGGGTATTTATAGAAGCGTTGCGACGGGTTTTGGTTAATACGTCGCTAATAGCGACGGGTTTTGGTTAGCGACGGTTTATTAATGACCCGTCGGAGATCTATAATTTGCGACAGTGTTTTCTTATCCGTCGCTAATTTTAGCGACGGTTATGCTAAAATCGTCGCGAAAATTAACGACGGTTATACTATCACCGCCGCGAAAATTAGCGACGGTGTAATAATAACCGTTGTTAAGTATAAATATGCGACGGATTTAATTAAAATTGTCGCTAAATATAGCGACAGATATTATACCGTCGCTAGCCAAACCGTCGATATTTTTAATTTCGCGACGGTTTACATAAAACCGTCTCAGCAAATACGTCGCTAAATACGTTTTACATCACCATTTCCACAACAGTTTAAGAAAACCGTTGTCAATTGTAAAAAAAAAAACACGCTAATAGACAACGTTTCTATAAACCGTTGTCTTTGACCCTAAAAAACGTTCAAAAGACAACGATTTTACAAAATCGTTGTCATTGACCCTAATAACCGTTGTCTTTGACACCTAAAAGACAACGGTTTTTATAAAAACGTAGTCTTTTGTTTAAAAAACACACCTACGACAACGGTTTTCACTAAAACCGTTGTCAAAAAGCATACGACAACGGTTTTAGTAAAGACCGTTGTCGTAGATGTGTTGTTAATGGTGATTTTTCTTGTAGTGTCAATTAAATAGCTTATGACCTTCTAGATCTCTCGGGACTTGACCTCGGTTAATCATACTAACCATGACATCAAACCTCGAAACAAACTCTAAAATGACGTGTGAACATTTCCCAAACAATAAAAGATATGAACTCACTATTTGGACTTGAACATAAGTGGAAACCAACACTCTCACAGATAGGCCGCGCTCGGGTGGTAATATATTACTGCTCGAGCGCAAGGTCTTCTGGAACCTACACTCGGACAGAAGGAGTGGCGCTTTTACCGCTCGGGCGCCGAGTCTTCTGGACTCCACGACTTAGAAACTTATTTCTTCAATTCCGATTACACCGACAATGAACAACGCCTCGAGACTCATCCTAGGACACCATGGCACAGACTCAACTCCACAAAACGTCCCAACGTCTCCAAAACGACGCATCATAAAAAAGCAACAAAACCGTGATTTCGACACCATTATTCTTACTAAGGTTTCAAATTATTTCCCAAGCCATTCCCGACTCAAAACGAAACCTCAAACGGTACCTGAACACCTCCCGCATCATGTCTAAACGCAATAGTGATGGCCTAGCGATGTCCAACGAAGCCTGCAACTTAAACACTTCAAGAATTCATCAATATCATATTTTTCGGAAAAATGCAGTTTGAGCAGTCCCACAAAAAACACCATAACTCACTCAATTTTTATCCAAATATTTCTAGTTTTATATCAAATCGAAGGTATCAAAAAGTTCTAAAATTTTTTATGTTGAAAGTTTTCTAGAAATCACGACCAAAAAATCGTAATTTTCAAAAGAACAGTAAAATTTGAAATTTTATATCTAAAAACGTTTCAAAATCGATCCAACATGTTTCTGCTCAAACCTTGCACATCATACATGGATTTTTACGCATAAAACAACACAACGCATACTATGACATGATCGACGTAGGAAAAATAGAATATACGTGCCTTTGGATCTTTAATGTTACCGAAACGACGACACCGAAGCGGAGATGGCGCAAGGATTGATCCGGAACGATTAGTGGCTCGTTATACTTGCACAAAATGCACATGAATTGCAGGGAAATTTTCAGAGAGAGGGACGGCTGCTGAAGGTTCTTAGAACCCTAAATCGGAGCTCTGCCCTTCAATAAACTTCTAGACCAAACCTCTGAATCTCCGACTGAAGGGGTCTTTGCACTGACAACTGTGCTACAACTCCCACTTTTCTGCTCAAGGCGTCTGCGATAACATTAGCCTTTCTCGGATGGTAGCTAATTTCCCAATCATAGTCTTTTACCAGCTCTAACCATCGTCTCTGTCTCATATTTAATTCTTTCTGCGTGAAGAAATAGTTGAGACTCTTGTTATCAGTGAATATCTGACATTTCTCTCCGTACAAGTAATGTCTCCAAATCTTCAATGCAAAGACAACGGCGGCCAACTCAAGATCATGAGTCGGGTAGTTTTTCTCATGCACTTTCAACTGCCTGGATGCATAAGCTATAACCCGACCATGCTGCATCAACACTGCGCCTAACCCGAGCTTAGATGCATCGGTGTATAACACAAAATCTCCTTGCCCTGATGGCATGGCTAACACTGGCGCTAAAATAATAGCTTGCTTCAAAGTATCGAAGCTCTTCTGGCAATCACCACTCCACACGAACTTAGCATTCTTCTTTATCAATGAGGTGAGTGGCACTGCTATCGACGAAAATCTCTGAATGAACTTTCTGTAGTAGCCTGCTAGGCCTAGGAAGCTGTGAATCTCAGACACATTCTGCAGCTCAAACCATTCCTTGACTGCTGCTACCTTAGCTGGATCCACCTCAATACCACTGCTAGACACTATGTGACCCAAAAAGGCTACCTTCTTCAAACAGAATCACACTCACTGAACTTCGCAAATAACTTGCGACTCTGCAGGGTCTGTAAAATCGTCCTAAAATGCTGGCTGTGCTCCTCATGGCTCTTCATGTAAATAAGGATATCGTCGATGAATACTATGACGAATTGATCAAGATAAGGCTGAAATACTCGATTCATGAGGTCCATGAATATTGCTGGAGCATTCATCAGTCCAAACGGCATCACTAAGAATTCATAATGCCCATACTTGGTTCTGAAGGCTATCTTATGAGCATCTGCATCTTTTATCTTCAGTTGATGATACCCTGATCGAAGATCTATCTTAGAGAACACTGTAGCTCCCTGTAACTGATCAAACAAGTCTTCGATCCTTGGAAGTGGGTATTTATTCTTTATCGTTACTTTGTTTAGTTCTCGGTAATCGATACACAGCCTCATGCTCCCATCTTTCTTCTTTACGAAGAGTACTGGTGCGCCCCATGGTGAGAAACTAGGGCGGATGAACTCTTTATCTAATAGCTCCTAAATCTGCTGCTTGAGCTCTAACATCTCAGCTGGAGCTAGTCGGTATGGTGCCTTAGAGATTGGCACAGTGCCTGGCACAAGTTCGATAGCAAATTCCACATCAGATATCGACGGAATGGGTGCGTCAGGCGCTGAAACAATGCTGGCCAAGAAAGCCTGACAACCCTTGTGAATAAGTCTCCATTCCTGCATGCATGAGATCATGCGAGGAAAACTTCTCCATCTATCTGGCTCAAAGAGAAACTGCTCCACACCCAAAGGTCTTACTAACACTGACCTTTTCTTGAAATCAATCAAAACTCTGTTCTTCGTCAGTAAATCCATACCCAAAATAATATCAAACTCTGGGATCGGAAATACTATCAGGTAGGCATACACCAGGTGGCCCTGCAGTTCTAGATCAAAATCTCTGACCACACTGATAGCTAACAGTTCTTCCCCTGATGGGACCGTCACCGAGTAGTTCACGTCAAGGCCGATAGAATTGATGTCTAAATGATTAGCGAATGTCTCTGAGATAAAGGAGTGAGTGGCTCCCGAATCTATCAGGGCCTTTGTGGATAACCTCTTTATGAAGATGTTTCCTGAGAAACGTTAGCACCACACCAAACTTACATCCCAAAATTCTAACATTAACCTTATGCAACGAAAGACACAAAAATACCAGCTAGAACACAAATAACCCCAAATCAAAATAAACATGCATGCATGGCAAAATATAATATTGCTGAATTAAATGCATTACTAGTCAACAATGTTGTGTCTGGGTTCGCCTCCTGATCATGCATGGCAAACACCCTGCCCTAGGTTGGCTGCTTCCACGGTGGGCACTCCTCCAACTTGTGGTCAGTTGACCCGCACTTGAAACATTTGCCTGACCCATATAAACACTGCCCCGGGTGCTCGCGGTTGCACTTAGGACACACTGGGAAATCACCGGGCTTCTGAGGCGCACTCTGCTGCTGAATTGGACCCTTGACCTTGGGCGGTCCTTGATATGGCTTCTTCCCTGGCTGCCCTTGGACCAGCCTCTTAAACTGAGGTCGTTGTTGCTGCTGCTGTTGTGGAGCCTGATAGGGCCTCTTGCCCTGCATGTCCGTCTCAATATCCCTCTGATCCTGTTCTGCCGCCAAAGCTCTAGACACTGCAACTGCATATGTAGTAGGGCCAGCTACTCGGACATCTCGGCGCAAGATCAGCCGCAACCCATCCATGAAATGCCTCAACTTTTCTCGGGCATCATTAGCTATCAGGGGCACAAAGTAACACCCCCTCTCAAATTTTTGCATAAACTCTGCTACGATGCTGTCTCCCTGCCGCATCGCCATGAACTCCCTGGTTAGTCGGGAGCGTACTTCCTCAGTGAAGTACTTAGAGTAGAAAACTTCCTTAAAGCCATTCCAAGACAACGCCTGCAAACTAACCGACATAGACGCACTTTCCCACCACAGCCTAGCGTCTCCGGTCAACAAGAAGGTGGCGCACCTCACTCTGTCTACATATGACAGCTCCATAAAATCAAATATTACTTCGATAGAATTAATCCATCCTTCAGCTACTATCGGGTCAGTCATCCCCGAGAACTCTTTCGGGTTCATCCTCCGAAATCTTTCATACACTGCCTCTGGTCGGGGCCTCGCCTCTGCATTCGCTGCAGCCTGGATCCCCGCAAACTGTGCGAAGAAGTGCGTCATACTTGCAAGCATCTGTGCCTGCATGTCTTGGGATGGGCGAGGAAGAGTGACCCTCTCCTCATTCCGAGCCACTCTGTCTTCATCCCTAGCTTCACGGTTAACCATACGTCTAGGAAGCATAATGTTCCAAAATTTACCCAACACGTAAACCCAACATGCATGAGCATAATAATGGTACCGTAAGATGCACGTTGGATTTTAAACATGCACATGCTGAAATCATGATTGGATGCTTAGTACATGAAATAATTTAAAACCTTAAAACTTACAGACTTGAGGTTTGACTTCGTGAGCTTCTCGCAACTTACAGTAGGCGTAACCCTTTACAAGAGAACCGCTCTGATACCAACTGTAACATACCGCACTTTTTACTACATGATTTTTTGCGGAAAAATAAAAACTGAAGAATGAAAGTGAATGTGTATATGTGTGTTGGCGTGTAAGTGTGTGTGCGTGTGTTAGGTGTGTGTAAAAGTGTGAGTGTGTGAGTTTAGTGGTTAATTAGGGGAATTAAATGGCTAAATTAATAATTTAAAAATTTTAAATAAAAGTTAATGCCCACTAATTTCTACAAATCCCCTAATTAAAATAACATTCACAATGATTAAACTATAAAAGTTTTAAAATCATCAAATCAGTAAATAAATAATTTAGGATTTTAAAATTGTTAAAAATAAATAAATTATTTAAAATGCCTCAAACACCACTTAAAATAAAATACCGCATTAAAATTTTGCCAAAAATCGTCACCGATCTTCTCCTCGATCCCGTCTCGAATAATCGCCTGAAACATGAAACTCAAGAAAATATTTTAACGTGCATCACATAAACATCAATAATTTAAAATAATGCAATTTCATAAAACACGCATCGCTAAAATCATTTTAAAAATTAAATAAATGATTTAACAATTAATTAAATGCATGAGATTTACATGTACTGATTTTGGGCTCCACAATCTGTATGAGGAGAAGTGCAGGATTGTCACAGATCATAAGAGCCTGAAGTACTACTTCACATAGAAGGACCTGAATATGCGACAGAGGAGGTGTCTTGAGCTGGTGAAGGATTATGATTTGACATTAGCTACCATCCGGGTAAGGCTAATGTGGTTGCGGACGCTCTGAGCAGGAAACACGTAGTGATTGCCTATTTGTCAGTGCAGAGACCGCTGCAGACTGAGATTCAGATATTTGAGCTTGCAGTTTATGCCACGGGCAAGGCCCCGAATCTTGCTACTCTGACAGTACAGCCGACTCTGAGAGACAGAATTCGAGCAGGACAGATTTCTGATGAGCAGTTACAGAAGTGGAGACAGAAGGACGAGACTAAGGGCCAGAGACTGTATACAATTGTGGACGGCATAGGCAGATATATGGACCGTCTATGGGTTCCTGACAATGATTCCCTTCGAGTAGATATCTTGAGCGAGGCCCACAGTACCCCGCAATCCATCCATCCAGTGAGTACGAAGATGTATAAGAATCTACAGACTCTCTATTGGTGGCCGGGCATGAAGCGAGATATTCTGCGATTCGTCTTCGAGTGTTTGACTTGTCAGCAGGTCAAGGCAGAGCACCAGAGACCTGCAGAGAAGCTGAGACCACTCCCTATTCTCGAGTGAAAATGGGAATATCACCATGGATTTTGTTACAGGGCTTCCGAGGACTACTGGAGGATTCAATGCCATCTAGGTCATTGTTGATCGACTCATCAAATCAGCTCCTTTTCTACCGATCAAGAAGACTTTCACCATGACTCAATACGCAGAGCTGTACATCAGAGAGATATTCAGACTGCACGAGATTCCAGTGTCCATCGTGTCAAACAGGGATCCGAGATTCACGTCTGCATTCTGGAAGAGTCTCCATCAGGCGTTGGGTACGAAGCTACTGTTCAGTACTGCTTTTCATTCTCACACAAATGGACAGTCAGAAAGGGTGATTCAGATTTTGGAGGACCTACTCTGAGCATGCATGATCAACTTCCAGGGAAGCTGGGAGCTGAAGTTACCTCTGGTGGAGTTCACATACAAAAACAGTTATCAGGCATCGATAAGTATGGCTCCATACGAGGCACTGTACAGGAGGAAGTGTAGGTCGTCAGTTTATTGGGATGAGGTAGGAGAGCGAGCAGAGTTGGGTCCGGTGATAAAGATAAAAAATTGTATATTAATTAAATGTTTTATAATATAAATTTATATTTTTTGTTTTATTAAATGTTTAAATATTATATGTTTTATAATAAATTGTATAAAATAAAAGTTGTTGTGTAATTTTAAGTTTTTACTATTTTTATAGGTTTGATAAAACAAGAATAACCTTGGCGTTGCAAATGTGATTAAGATGATTCTTGGACCTGTAGAAAGTTGATGATAATATCTACAATATTGGTGACAAACATGAGATAAAAACAATTGGGATCAAATTAAGCAACAAATAAAGTTATCGAAGGAGTGGCAGTTTTACCATGCTCTAGCATTTTGACCATATCTCTCAAATTACTTGGTCAAATGGTTAAAAAAAAATACCACAATTCAAACAACTAAATTATCTACATGTTTTATTTTATGTGGAAAAGAAAATTCGGATGGAAAGATTTTCAAAAGTGATGTGTAATAAAATATAATTTCTTGAAACATCAATGAAGACTTATGTGTAAAAAAATAATATTTTATTTGTGGTTTTCTCCCCAAATTTGGCTATAAATAGGGGTGTATTGTAATGAATTGATATATTTCTTATTCTATGAACAAACCTTTGATTTCATAATATTTTTCTATATATTTTTCTTTATTTCTTCATTTAAATATAATTAGCATTTTAATTTCATATTCAAAGTTTTACACTTTAAATAATGAATAGCTAACTTCCTAAAGTTGAGATGAAAAGGTGAAACTCTTGGCATGATAATAAGGTTATTAAAAAGTAAGAATCTATGTTTTATATTATTTAATCATTATTTATTGTTTATGTTATATTTATTTCTTTAAGCATTTTTATACCCTACTTATAAGTGTGAGTTTTGATTTATTGTTGCTATATGTTACACTAAATTCTTGTAACCATTTAAATGTTAGTTTGGTATTACCAACCAATTAAAGTGGATGCTTTGATTTATTATATATGAATATATTATAATATTAAATTCTTGAAACCATTTAAATGTTTGTTTAGTATTACCAACCATTTAAAGTGGATGACTTGATTTATTATATATGAATATATCATTATATTAATTTTTGGTACCATTTAAATGTTTGTTTGGTTTTACCAACCATTTAAAGTGGGAACTTTGATTTAGTGTTTACAAATATATATATAGCACAATAAATACTTGACAACATTTATAAGTTTTGATATATATTATATACTTATAAGATAATAATATATAACATAAAATAAATATGATTATTTAATATATTGGAACCATTTTAATAAGTGTATTTCAATAATGTTCATTAATGTTAACTTTATTAAAATACCAAGAGTGGATCCTCTAATCTCTACTACTTAAATTAAAATTTGAACAATTAAAATTATCAATTAAAGATTAAAACAATTAAAAGAAAAACAAAACAAAACAAATGGACATTGTAGTGGACTTGTAATTACCTTAGCTTCTTTGTGGATACGATATTTGGACTCACCAAATTATACTACTTGTGGACAACCTACTCTTGGGAGTGCAACAATCAAAGTCGCAACAAATTTTTGATGCCGTTGCCGGTGAAGTATAATTTAATTTCAAATCTATTTAATTTTATTTATATTTTATTTTTCTTTCTTTGAATTTTATTTTTTTTGTGTGTTTTTCTTTTTGTTTTCTTTTGCATTTGCATGAACATTATTTGGTCACGTACACTTAGTGGTCGACTCATTCGAAATAATCCTTTATTTTCACAAAACATGGCGGAAGAACCCATCCAGGAAAATGAAGATGAAATTCAATCTCAACATGATCATGATAGGCGAAAAACACTTAGAGATCACATGAATCCTACACGTACTAGTGCACCTTCATGTCTAGTTTTTCCCCCTGATGCATCTCATTTCAATTTTAAGCATGTTATTATCCAAATTTTACCCAACTTTCATGGCTTAGATTCTGAAAATCCATACATGCATTTACGAGAATTTGAAGAAGTGTGCAACACATATAATGATCTAAATTGTAGCATGAACACCATTCGACTAAAGCTTTTTCCTTTTTCTTTAAAAGATAAAGCTAAAACTTGGCTACAAAATCTTAGATAGGGATCCGTTTGAACTTGGGATTAATTGCAACAACAATTTTTGAAAAAGTTTTTTCCATCTCATTATACAAATTCTTCCAAAAGTCAAATCATCACTTTCACTCAAAAACAAGGAGAAACTTTTTATCAGTGTTGGGATAAATATAAAGAATTGCTTAATCTTTGTCCACATCATGGTTTTGAAATTTGGAGAGTCGTTTCTCAATTTTATGAAGGCTTAACACCTAAAGATAGGCAAATGGTTGAATTTATGTGTAATGGACCATTTGAAGATAAAGTTCCAAACGAGGCAATTGAGTATCTCGATTCATTAGCTGAAAATGCTCAAAATTGGGACACTATAGGTACAATCGAACCATCAAACAAGATTCAATCTCCCACATCTGGTGGATGTATGTACACTCTCAAGGATGAACATGATCTCCAAGCTAGATTTACCTCTTTAGCAAGAAAAGTTGAAGCACTTAAATTGGAAAAGAATGGTCAATTAAAATCTGTTCAAGAAATTGCGTGTCACATCTGTGATACAAGTTATCATTCTACAAAACATTGTTTTAAACAATTTTAACAGGCCAAATTTTGAACCATTTTCTCAAAGTTACAATCCATGTTGGCGAAATCATCCAAATTTTAGTTGGAAGAATGATAATGCTGCCATTTATCACAAACACATTTTTAAAATCAACAAAATTTTCAAAATTATGCACCTTATGTTCCTCCACCTAAAAGGAACTTGGAAGATACATTGAATTTTTTCATTGCAAAGCAAGATTCTATCAATACTCAAACTGCTCAAACCATGACAGATTTGAAAGAAACTCTTGCTAAATTTGTAGCTGCACTTAATGTTCATGAAAAAGGTAAATTTCCTTCACAACCACAGCCTAATCCCAAGGATCATCATACACAAACTGGAACTTCTGGAACTCAACTGATGGATTAGGTAAAATATGTTATTACCCTTCGCAGTGGTAAGGTTGTGGAAAAATCCATTCTTGAACCTTGTGAAGAAGATGATTAATCAACTCCAAAGGGTAAGGAAGTGGAACCCATAACTTGCGAAGAGGAGGATCAACAGCCAGTGTCACCACCATTCCCTCATGCATTGAAAAATACAAAAAAAATCAAATTTGAATTCTGATATATATGATATTTTTAAACAAGTAAAAGTTAATATTCCTTTATTAGATGCAATAAAGCAGGTACAATCATATGCCCAATTTTTGAAAGACATGTGCACTGTGAATAGAAAATTGAATGTGTAAAAAAAAGCATTTTTGGCCGAACAAGTAAGTGCAATTATTCAAAATAATAATACTTTGAAATAAAAAGACCCTGGTTGTCCTACTATTTCATGCATTATTTGAGAACGAAAGATTAAAAATGCCTTGCTTGATTTTGGAGTTAGTGTGAATTTACTTCCATATTCAGTTTATCAAGAACTCAATCTAGGCGAGTTAAAACCTACTTCAGTAACACTTTTACTTGCCGATAAATCTGTTAAAGTGCCAAGAGGTATGGTAGAAGACGTGTTGGTCTAAGTTGATAACTTTGTATATCCTGTCGATTTCATAGGTTAGATACACAACCTATCGAAGCTTGTAATGCAATTCTTGTAATTTTGGGTCGTCCATTTTTAGCAACCTCTAATGCTCTTATAAATTGTAGGAATGGAATAATGAATTTTTCATTTGGTAACATGACCTTGGAGCTTAATGTTTTTAATTTTTGTAAGCAACCACATGACAAAAGAGATGAAAGTGAAGATGAAAATCTT
The DNA here is from genome assembly GCF_012295235.1 of Primulina huaijiensis. Taxonomy (NCBI): domain Eukaryota; kingdom Viridiplantae; phylum Streptophyta; class Magnoliopsida; order Lamiales; family Gesneriaceae; genus Primulina; species Primulina huaijiensis. The sequence goes on from NC_133314.1 coordinate 8,664,448, forward strand.
ATTGAAACTCTAGTGGAAGAAAACATTCAAGAAGGGAGTACTTGTAACCAATTAGATATTTGTTCAATTGATATTGTTAAAGAAAATATTGAAATTGATCTTGATGATTTTATCAGGTATCACTCGTTACCAGGATCAGAGAAAGAATTTGAGGCAAAATATGAGAACAAAGATGAACCACCCATATTGGAGTTAAAACCCTTGCCAAAAGAATTAAAGAATGCATTCTTTGGAGAAGATGAAACATATCCGGTGGTAATTTCTTCCGAACTAGCAAGTGATCAAGAAGGTAAATTAGTTGATATGCTTAAAAGACATAAAAATGTAATTGGTTGGACACTAAAAGATCTCAAGGGCATTAATCCACTAATTTGCACACACAAAATTCATTTAGAAGAAAATGCTAAAACATCTCAACGACCACAAAGGAGATTAAATCCACACATGAAAGATGTTGTGAAAACTGAAGTTCTCAAACTACTTAATGTTGGAATTATCTATCCTATTTCTGATAGTAAGTGGGTAAGTCCAACGCAAGTAGTTCCAAAAAAATCTGGCATCACAGTTATAAAAAATGAAAAAGGTGAATTGTTAACAAGTCGAGTCCCATCTAGTTGGCGGATGTGTATTGATTATAGAAAATTAAATGACGCCACTAGAAAAGATCACTTTCCATTACCATTTTTGGATCAAAATTTTAGAAAGAGTAGCAGGTCATCCCTACTACTGTTTTCTTGACGGATATTCAGGCTATTATCAAATTTCCATTGCACTCGAAGATCAAGAAAAAACTACATTCACATGTCCTTTTGGAACATTTGCATTTAGAAGGATGCCATTTGATTTATGCAATTCCCCTGCAACATTTCAAAGATGTATGCTAAGCATTTTTTGCGACATGGTTGAAAATTGTTTAGAAATTTTCATGGATGATTTAACTGTTCTTGGGAATAAATTTGATAATTGTCTTGAAAATTTGGAAAAAGTTTTAAAAAGATGCGAGGAAAAAGGTATTATTTTAAATTGAGAAAAATGTCATTACATGATTACTTCTGGAATTGTTTTGGGACATGTCGTGTCATCTCATGGAATTGAAGTTGATAAAGCAAAAGTTGATGTCATTGCCAATTTACCTCCTCCAAAAACCATTAAAAAAATTCGCTCATATTTGGGACATGCTGGATTTTATAGGAGGTTTATAAAGGACTTTAGTTTAATCTCTAAACCCATTTGTAACCTCTTAACAAAAGACATTGCATTTGAGTGGACTCAAGAATGTCAAAATGCTTTTGATAAAATCATTCGACATGTAACATCAGCTCCTATCATGCAACCTCCTGATTGGTATTTACCATATGAAATCATGTGCGACGCGAGTGATTATGCCGTCGGTGCAGTATTGGGTCAAAGAAGAAACGGTAAGCCTTATGTGATATATTATGCAAGTAGAACTTTAAACAATGCTCAAATGAATTACTCCACAACTGAAAAAGAACTACTTGCTGTAATATTTGCATTCGATAAATTTCGTTCTTATTTGATTGGATCAACGACTATTGTGTTTACTGATCATTCTGTTTTTAGATATTTGTTGACCAAACAGGATGCAAAGCCACGACTGATACGATGGATTTTGTTGCTCCAAGAATGACATTGTAATCAAAGATAAAAAAGAACCGAGAATGTCATAGTATCAAGACTAGCAATAGGATCATCTTGTGAAATGTCACCAATTGATGATAATTTTCCTGATGAACATATATTTTCAGTTACTACTATACCTTGGTTTGCTAACATAGTAAATTTTCTTGTGACAGGAAAAATGCCATCGGAATGGAGTACCCAAGATAAAAGAAAATTTTTGAATGAGGTAAAAAACTTTTATTGGGATGATCCGTATCTGTTCAAGTATTGTCCAGATCAAATTTTTCGACGTTGCATACCAGACAATGAGGTAAGAAGTGTCATTAAATTTTGTCATTCAGAAGCATGCGGAGGACATTTTTCTTCAAAGAAAACGGCTGCAAAAATCTTGCAGACCCATGAAATCTGCAAGATCTTTGAAAATTGTAAAAAATTGGGTGCGACTTCAAAAAAAAAACATGATGCCTTTGAATCCTATCATTGAAATTGAAATCTTTGATTGTTGGGGAATTGATTTTATGGGACCTTTTCCACTGTCGTTTGGATACTTGTATATTTTAGTTGCAGTTGATTATGTTTCCAAATGGATAGAGGCAATTCCATATCGAACAAATGATCATAAAATCGTCATCAAATTATTGAAATAAAATATTTTTAGTAGATTTGGAATTCCTCGAGCTATGATAAGTGATGGAGGAACTCACTTTGTTAATAAACCATTTGCTTCATTAACGAGAAAATATGGTATTACTCACAAAGTAACTACTTCTTATCATCCTCAAAGAAATGGACAAGTTGAATTAGCTAATAGTGAGATAAAGCAAATTTTGGAAAAAACTTTTAACCCAAATAGAAAAGTTTGGTCTCTGCGACTTAATGATGCACTTTGGGCATATCGAACAGCTTTTAAAATATCATTGAATATGTCTCCCTATAGATTGGTTTACGGAAAACATTGTCATTTGCATGTGGAATTGGAACATAAAGCTTATTGGGCGATCAAAACTTTTAATTCAAGCATGGATGAGGCTAGCAAATTGCGTAAATTGCAACTTAATGAACTTGATGAACTCAGAAATGACGCGTATGAGAATTCAAGGATTTATAAAGAAAAAATCAAATCATTTCATGATAAAACAATTCTTAGAAAATCTTTTGAGATCGGTAAAAAAGTTTTGCTTTATAATTCGCGACTTCACATATTCCCAGGAAAATTACGATCAAGATGGACAGGCCCATATGTTGTAAAGCATGTGTATACTTATGGTGTTGTGGATATTGAAAATCCTAAAAATGGTGATATTTTTAAAGTAAATGGACAAAGGATTAAACCATTTTTAGAAAATGAAATCTTTCAAGACCGATCCTTGATTTTTTGTGTTGCATTTAATTTTGTTTGTTTTTATTTCAGGTTTCCTTAATATTTTTATTTTCCCGGTTAAATGGCGTATAACGGTACTCCGTGGCTCTCATAGTTGGTTTAATTAGTTTCCCACAATTGCTGATACAAAAATTTAAAAAAAATCATTTTTTTTCTTTCAAAATGGATGAAATTCTCTCAAAAATTTGTAAATATTTTCCCTCTATTTCTGAAAATGTTCTAAGAAAAATTTATGCAGGTAGGTGTGAAAGATTGCGATTGCTAATGCGAAAAAGAATTCCAGAAGATATTCGTCTTGTAATAGAAGCTAAGGTCCGATTAGGAGGAGAAGTTCCACAGTCATTAGTCATTCGGTATATGTCTGGATTAGGAAAAAGTACTTATGCGAAAAACCGAAGGGACAAAAGTTTAGGGGTTTGTCATAAGTGTGCAAGATGGATTTGTGACAAACGATGCAGATCTTTGGGATATGTTTCGAATAACAGAGAAGATAAAATTGGTTTCATTAAAAATGTCTGAGTAAGGAGTCTTTAGATAACATCTTATTGACTCTTGAGACGCATTCTAGTGGACACGTGCATATTGAACTTCTCCATTTATGGAAACAATTCCAAGATGAGCGTCATCGTAATAATCTGGGGAATCCGACTAAAAAAGACCATGTTTGCCAATTTATAAGAAAATTGGCTGGGAAGCATATCCTCGACTTATAGAAGGCGTTGAAGCCGTTCCTGGACGTAAAACTAGAGGAAAATTGTGAGCCACAATCACACTACTGTTTATATGCATGTGTGTCGTTATTGTTTTTAATGTTTATTCTGATTACAACTGTGACCCATAGTTTTGTCCTGATAACATATTACCCCCTATAAAATCTCTCATCTTTCTCTCTATTTTCGTAGACATAAAAAAAAAGTAAAAACATGGCTGGATCCTCTGCACAAACATTGAAAATATTTGTGTATTTTGTGGATCAAGTCCTGGAAAAAATGAAGTGTTTATGGAAGCAGCGAATAATTTTGGAAAGATATTGGCTGAGAGAAAAATTCACTTGGTATATGGAGGAGGTAATATTGGGTTAATGGGATCTGTTTCAACATCTGCACATCTTGGAGGCAGTCAGGTTTTGGGTATTATTCCTACAGCTTTAGCTGAAGGAAATATTACATGTGTTACGATTGGGGAGGAATTAAAAGTTTCTTCTATGTATGAAAGAATCACAAAAATGATTGAAAATTCCGATGCTTTTATCGCATTACCAGGTGGTTTTGGTACATTAGAAGAAATATTTCACACTGTTTCTTGGGCACAACTTAATATCCATAATAAACCTGTGGGCTTGTTGAATATCAATTATTATTATGACAGTTTGTTGACATTTTTTGATAAAGCTGTAGAACAGAATTTCATTTCAGAAAATTCACGACGGATGCTCATTTCTTCTTCAACTACCGACCAATTAATTGATGATTTGGAAGCTTTTGTTCATAAGCCTGATCCGATGATAGAAAAGATCAATTGGTCGCAATCAAGAAGTAAGAAAAGAAAGTTGGATAATTGATTCAAAAGTCATGGATTGGTTTGCATTTGTTTCAGTTTGTTATCTTCAATAAAATTCCAGGTGATATCTCTTTCATTATGTACTCTTTATTAGTAGTTATATTGACATTGGGGACAATGTCATATTCTGATTGGGGGGAGAACAAACTTTAAAAAAAAATTTAATATATATATATATATATAATTTCAAAATAAAACCGTGTTTATTGTTTGTATCTTAGTAATTTTTGCAAAAATATAACACATTACATGTTTGAAATGTTTAAATTAGAAAATGTATTAATCTATCTTAGGATGTTTAAATTTTTATTTGAAAAAAATGTCAATTTTAATATTCCGATCACTATAAAAATATGATTTATGAAATCTTTTTGAGTGATTAACCATTATGATAAAATCAATTAATAAAGTATATGGCCCAAGATATACCTTATAAGAGTGCTTAAAATTTTAAACTCACATATATTTTGTGAGTGAGTGGAGAGAATTGAGAAAACAGCTTTCGAGCCTTTATTGATCATAAGAGAGGCTATTGTTTAGATCATGAGTTTTTATTTTGAAAAAAAATTGATATTTCCTGGGGAAAAAAAAAAGAAATGTTGACGATCTATGTAATTTCAAATTTATATGCTACGACCCATTTATCTCATATAAAAAAAAAAAGAAAGAAAGAAGAAAAAAATAAAAATAGATAAATATATTGTACAAATT
>NC_133314.1:8669831-8681799 GCF_012295235.1 Primulina huaijiensis
ATATAAAATAAGAATAACTAGATTTTGAATCAATGGATTTCCTATCTTTTGATTAATTTGGCTCGTTTGTCTGTCTGCATTCTGTAAACTATTTTTCTGAGCATTTATCTGTATTCCAACTCCATGAGAGAAATCGTTTCCATAATTGAAACATTTATTAACCTGTGAGGATATGGAGTTGAGACACTTACTAGGAATTTCTGAAGGCCATGTACATTTAATTACCTGAAAATAATCATTGAATTGATAATCTTATATTATTTCATAAATTATAATTATGATGATCTCGATATAATTTTGACAATTTTCAAATCTAATTTAAACACTTGGATAGTTCCGATTACATTTCTATTTAAATTAATCAATATGATTTGTGTTGCTATTAACGCTTAAATTGCTAGGGACTAGCAATAAGCTGGTTGGGGAGTGTGATAAAGATAAAAAATTGTATATTAATTAAATGTTTTATAATATAAATTTATAGTTTTTGTTTTATTAATGTTTAAATATTATATGTTTTATAATAAATTGTATAAAATATAAGTTGTTGCGTAATTTTACAGGTTCGATAAACCAAGAATAATCTTGGTGTTACAAATGGGATTAAGATGATTCTTGGACCTGTAAAAAGTTAATGATAATATCTAAAATATTGGTGACAAGCATGAGATAAAAATCTTCTCACAATTGGGATCAAATTAAGCAACAAATAAAGTTACCGAAGGAGTGGCAGTTTTACCATGCTCTAGCATTTTGACCATATCTCTCAAATTACTTGGTGAAATGGTTAAAATAAAATACCACAATTCAAATAACTCAATTATCTACATGTTTTATTTTATGTGGAAAAGAAAATTAGGATGAGAAGATTTTCAAAAGTGATGTGAATTAAAATATAATTTCTTGGAACACCAATGAAGACTTATGTATAAAAAAATAATATTTTATTTGTGGTTGTCTCCCCAAATTTGGCTATAAATAGGGGTGCATTGTAATAAATTGAGATATCCCTCATTCTATGAACAAACCTTTGAGTTCATATGTAGAGGCCTCTAAATACGTATTTGAAAATTTGCGGAAAATTTAAAATTTTTCTTTTTAATTAATTAAAATGCATCATTCATAAATAAATAACTGATAAAAGTTTAACCATTCAAAATAACAGCGGAAGTAAATGTTTGTTTGCAAGATAATAATTTAAAACAATTCAACAACGAAGAAATTTGTTTGAGTCAAAATAGTAAATGCTAAAAACATGAGGTCCTCGGGTTCCACTACTGCCGACCCAAGCTAGCTCACTGGTCCCCGCCCTCGGTCCCTGCATCATCGGTACCTACAACAATCAAGTCTAGTGAGTCTAAAGACTCAGCATGCATATATCGTAAATAACGAGTAAATAAATAATAAAATTGCATGCAAGTGAAAATATCATGTCGTGAGGCATAACGTAAAATATCGTGTCATGATTAATTATAATACGTGCATAACTGAACTGAAAATCATAGTGAAAATGTTTGCTCCTTGGNTAAAATCATGTACTTGCGATATTTAAAAATACCTATATGGCTTGATTGAAGAGTGAAAGAAGGTATAAACATGCCTTGGTTTGTTTTGACAGAAAACAAACGAAATAACGACGCGGCGCGGCGGAGACGGAGTGCTCTTCACTTTCTTACTTTTTCTCTCTTAATTCCTTTAAACCAAGCATGCACCATAATTATTATAATAGCGAAAAAAATAGTAAACATGATGCATGAACATTTAAAAATATCATGATTTGTGCTCAGGGCGCTGCTAGGACTAAAATCTCACCCCGGGTGCAAAATGACCATTTTGCCCCTGAAATCCCAAAAATTATCGTTTCAACCCTGGACCTCTAAAATTGACCCGAAGCTTACCAAATTCCTTAAAATATCCCAAAACATATTTAAAATCATCCCTAGACGTAAACTCGAGTTCATTTCATAACTGAACAGAATTGTTTTAAAACTTGGACCGGGGTTCCGGTTTTAACCCGAATCGAACCGAAACTTAATCAAACTTTTCCCAACTTTTTACCACACTTAGTGAACATCTAAAAGGTCTTAAAGATCTCAAATTCAGCCCTTAGCCACTTGAATAAAGTCATGAATGGTTGCTGGAAAATTCCAGCAAGCTTCCCACCTACTCGAACCCTTTTGTGCATCACCTATCCAAGCTTTTGTCCCTAGCCCAAAACCAACCGGACCAGCCATGACCCGACATTCCCTAAACCACCCTAGGACTCCACTGGACCCAATGATACCACGGCTACACTCCCATGCCATAAACGCAGCTCGCTCGATCGAAGGGCACCTCGAAGGCACGCATTACCAACTTCCAACCCCTTGCTCGTTCGGCTTCGTGGTTTGTGCCAACGATGGCCGAGCCTTTCTAAGCCGTGGTTCAGACCTCCCAGGGACTGTTCCGTGGCTTGGTTTGGCCCTTGAAATGCTGGTCCCTGTCACTCCACCGATCTCACCATCTACAAGCCCCAAAACCTCAATAACTCGGCCACACCTCACTTAACACTACAAGTCCTCACCTCCAGCTTATAAAACCTCTATTTTATGGTGATGGCAGTCCCTCAACGCACAACACAGCAGCTTCTTGAATAAATTCAGAAAAACATGAGAATAGAACAAAAGATGCATGTATTTAAACCAAAAACCGAGAGATTTCCATGATATGCACCGGATCGAGAATTCCATCAACAAATAAACATATTACAGCAGGTATATAGCATATATGATGCAGCAATAAAAGTAAGTGGCGTGCCTTGATGTTTCCTACCCAAGAACGTCGAAGAAATGAGCAACGGGGAAGCGCCGGAGAATTTTGCTTGAAGAAATTGTTAGATAGATGCCCTGCAAGTCAACTGTTGACTAGGGATTTTATTGACTCAGTTGTAAAGAACAATCTTTATTTTAATATAATTCATTATTTCATGGTTTGTTATTTCTTTATCTGTATACCCATGATTTCAAACATAGATAAAGACCTTGATTATACTTTAATACAAATGAATCGTAATTCGATGTTGAAACTCATTTGTAAACACTGTATGATCTAAATTCGTTCCTAGTCGATTCAGCCGCCTAAAACGTGGATAAAGGTCGCTTGAGCTCGAGACTAGCATCTGTGATGTTGTGTACTGCGTTTCTTGGTAAGGGCATAGAGATGTCCAAACATACAGATGGGTAGTCATATGATGATTATACCGAACAACCCTCCCTCGGACTTTCCAAGTGGTTATCATTCATCGAGAGGATAAGTCCGTGGTTATGATTGTACACCATTAGTCCTTACGACCCGGGACAACACTGAGGCTCTATATGCTAGGGCTGTGCTTTGACTCGTTTACCGACTCCAGGAGAGTCATCAGGTGGCGAGGTTGGGTATAGTTGCGACACATATAGGAGCCAGTGCATTGTAGTCGGGGATTCACCGTTCACCTATAGGTGTGGATATCCTATGTGATCTAATGTAAGAATAGTGCATGGAATCTCTGGCCAGAGTATGAGATGTACATTGAAGAAGGAGTTCTCCAATAGTACACGCGATGCCAATGTTATAGTTATCACATAGTTATCGAATTAATATGCAACCCTCGTTGAACCAATGGTTGCAGATTCGATCGGGATATATGAGATGAAGGGACCGTACTGTACGTTAATCATAATCGACTGGTTCTTGCAGGCACTATCAGTGATACCTAGGGGATCATGGGGCGATGCTACTAGACGCTCTTACCATGATCCGATGGGTGCAATCAGAAATGAGTTCTGACATTCTTAATCAAGGTGTTGATGAAAAGAATGAGGCTAAATAGGGTAAGCCCGAATAAAGGATTATGTCCTGAATCACAAAGAGTTGTGAACCCACGGCTAGCTGTATCCCTGAACCATTGAGGGTCACACAAGTACTGGATTGTTTGTTCCCGTTGAGAGAATAAATTCAAGAAGTTGAATTTATATTATATAGTAAATTCAAGGAGTTGAATTTATGATAATTAAATTTTGAGAGAATAAATTCAAGTAGTTGAATTTATAAAATTTGAGAATTTGATATATTAAACTCAAATGTTGGGTTTATTAAATATTAAATTTTGGAAGTGATAAAAATTCAATGGGTTGAATTTATAATTTAAATAATAAATTCAAATGTTGAATTTATAATGTATTTAATTTATTAAGCTCAAAAGTTGAGTTTATTAATTAATAAATTAAATAAGGTGGGTATGTTTAATGGGCTTGTAAGAGTACAAGTCCATCATAATAAATAATTAAAGTTTTAATAGGCCTTGATTAAATTAATTAAACTAGTTGGACTAGCCCAATTAATTAAATCAAGCCCATTAATGTTAATTATGTCATTAGGCTATTATTTAATTATAAATAATACATGTTGATTAAAAAACCTAGCCCACCCCACCACATGATTTACGTGTCTCCCACTTCAAAAAGAAAAAAAATTGGCCTCTTTGGTTTTTCTTTCCAAGGTTGAGCCGCCTCTCGTTTTAGTCTCCAACGTAAAATCTCTTCCACATTTTCTAGTGCAATTTGGAAGAGGAACATACCATCCAGTCGTGGACTTGATAGGAGGATTTCATCGAAGAAAGTTCGTAGGGAATCAACAAGAGCTAATCCGTTTATACCGGATTAGTTGGAGTCCAGTGATTTAATTCACAAAGGTATAATTCTTTAAACATCCTATGCATGTTTAATTCCTGAAAACCATACGAGTATCCAAAAGAATTATTTTGTTTTCAAAATAACATAAAAATTTTAACTTCCGCTGCGTTTGGGCACGTAGAAAATCGAGATCCAACAGAAATGAACTTGGCCGAGAGTTGCATCCATGGAGATGCTGAAACTCACGTGAAATGTTGAAGGGGAGATGGAGTGTCGGCTGATGTAGATTAAATGGGTGTAGGGTATCAAATAGTATATTAGTTAATTAGGTAATTATCAAGATAATGAACTTTAATTATTAATTAAAAAGTTTAAAAGAGTTTTAGGCTCAATAAACTTAAAATTAGACCCATTAAATCCAAACATACTCCTGAAAAATATTTCGTGTTGGAAAGTTTTTGAAAACATTAACCGAACCTTCAAAAAGTTCCCCGATTCGCAAAAATTTACGTACCGGTTAAAATAAAATCTTGCGGGTAAAATAGCCCCAAAAATCTCATTTTTTGAAAAATACACTTAAAAACACCTTATATTAATTAATAAAAATAAATCATGTAATTAAAATAATTTTCCTGAAAATTCTCCGGTCCCCGTTACTCGTTCGAGCGCGAAAATGCAACTTAAAAATCTTTAATGCATGAACCTATAAAATTTCATGAAATAAATTCTATTATGAAATAATTATGTATGAACTTTAAATAAATCATGAATTAAAACACAACTTAATGAAATAAACATGCATTTAATGCTTTAAAAGAATTTAATAAAATACCAAAGAAATTTAATAACTTGCATGCATGCCAACTTTTTAAATTATATTTACTAACATGCTAAATTACCACTTCTTAAATAAGTCTTTATTAACTTATCTCAATACTCCATCTCCAGTCCGGCCTCACTTATTTAACTGAAAAGGTGACAATTAAACTACTACGTAAAATAAATAAATTTAAAGAAAAGAATTTAAATACTCATGCAATAAAAATCATTTTAATTTAAATACTAGAAATTATGCATGGCTTATACGCAGTCCAAGTTACGGGTTCTACAATCCTTCCCCCCTTAAAAGAAATTTCGTCCTCGAAATTAAAACTCACCGAATAGCTCTGGGTACCGGCTCCTCATCTCTGGCTCAGATTCCCACGTAGCTTCCTCCTCTGAATGGTTAAGCCATTTGACTTTGACTCGCTGTACAATTTTGTTCCGAAGCTTCTTTTCCTGCCTGTCTAAGATCTGCACTGGTCTCTCCTCATAAGACAGGTTTGGAGTAAGCTGCAACNGACTATCTCCCGGATATACAACTCAGCATACTGAACCATGGTGAAAGTCGTCTTGATAGGCAAGAAGTGCGCTGATTTGGTAAGACGATAGACAATCACCCAGATAGCATTAGATCCTCTGACTGACTTCGGTAAACCGGTCACAAAGTCCATGGTAACATTCTCCCACTTCCACTCGGGAATAGGGAGAGGCTTGAGCAAACCTGCTGGTCTCTGATGCTCTGCCTTCACTAACTGACAGGTCAGACACTCGGATACAAAACGTCTGATATCCTTCTTCATTCCTGGCCACCAGTACAATAACTGCAGGTCTTTGTACATCTTCGTACTCCCTGGATGAATCGAGTACGGCGACATATGGGCCTCTGATAGAATATCTGATCGGATAGAATCACTGCTAGGAACCCATATCATGTCCCGATATCTGACAATACCGTCACTAACTGTATACAAGACACTGCCCTTGACCTCATCTCGCTGCTTCCAATTTGCCAACTGCTCATCTGCTAGTTGACTACTGCGAATACGGTCAATGAGAGAAGACTGGATAGTAAAGGTAGATAGACGGGGAACTCTACCTCGAGGATATGTCGCTAGATCAAACCTCTGCATCTCAGACTGAAGAGGTCTCTGAATCGTCAAATGAGTCATCACTGCGACTTTTCTGCCCAATGCATCTGCAACTACATTAGCTTTACCCGGGTGGTAGCTAATGTCACATTCATAATCCTTCACAAGCTCCAACCATCGCCTCTGACGCATATTCAGCTCTTTCTGCGTAAAGAAGTACTTGAGGCTCTTGTGGTCGGTAAAGATCTGGCACTTCTCTCTATACAAATAATGCCTCCAGATCTTCAAAACAAATACAACGGCTGCCAACTCTAGATCATGCGTAGGGTAATTCTTCTCATGAGTCTTCAACTGTCGAGAAGCATATACTATCACCTTCTCATGCTGCATCAACACTGCGCCAAGACCAAGCTTCGAAGCATCGATATACAGGACAAAATCTCCGGGCCCTGATGGCATAGCCAAAACTGGTGCTGAGATAAGAGCTTGCTTCAAAGTATCGAATCTCTTCTGACACTCCTCGCTCCACACAAATTTATCATTCTTCTTGGTCAATGATGTGAGTGGAACAGCAATAGAGGAGAATCCCAGAATGAATTTCCGATAATATCCTGCTAACCCAAGAAAACTGCGGATCTCAGATGCATTCTGCGGCACAACCCAATCTATGACTGCTGCAAATTTTGCTGGGTCTACCTCAATACCGCTGCTAGAAACAATGTGGCCTAAGAACGCCACCTTCTCTAACCAGAATTCGCACTTACTGAACTTGACGAATAACTTGTGCTTCTGCAAGGTCTGCAACACTGTGGTCAGGTGTCTGCTATGATCCTCGTGATTCTTTGAGTAGACAAGAATGTAGTCTATAATACTATCACGAACTGATCAAGATACGGCTGAAATACGCGATTCATGAGATCCATGAAGATCGCTGGCGCATTCGTCAAACCGAACGGCATCACAAGGAACTCGTAGTGACCATAACGAGTCCTGAAAGCAGTCTTCGAAACATCAGCGTCTTTCACCCTCAACTGGTGATAACCAGAACGCAGATCAATCTTGGAGAATACTGAAGCTCCCTGCAACTGATCAAATAAATCCTCAATCCGCGGGAGTGGGTATTTGTTTTTCACTGTAACCCTGTTCAATTCCCGGTAGTCAATGCAGAGCCTCATCGAGCCATCCTTCTTCTTCACAAACAAAACTGACGCGCCCCATGGTGAAAAACTCGGGCGGATGAACTCCTTGTCAAGAAGTTCCTGAATCTGCTTCTTGAGTTCTGCCATCTCTGTCGGTGTTAATCGGTACGGTGCTTTTGATATCGGTGTGGTACCCGGCATAAGCTCAATAGAAAACTCCACCTCTCGCTCGGGTGGCATACCAGAGATGTCCTCGGGAAAAACGTCTAAGAAATCTCTGACAATCGGAACATCTGCGGCTGACTGACTGGGTGCCTCGGGGACAGATATAAAGGTTGCTAAAATTGCCCGACACCCTCTATACATGAGCTTCCTAGCCTGAACATAAGGTATAATGCGCGGTAAAGGAAAGTACCTGTCTTGTTCAAATAGGAATTGCTCCATCCCTGGCGGTCGGACTATAACAGATCTCCGCTGGAAGTCGATCAAAACTCTGTTCCTCAGTAGCCAATCCATTCCCAGAATGATGTCAAACTCTGGCATCGGCAATACAATAAGATCCGCATAAACAAGATTGCCATGGAGCTCGAGGTCTATGTCTCGGATCACATTCGTAGCTGTCATCTCCTCTCCAGAGGGTAATACCACTGAAAACGCTGTATCAAGCCCGATGGTTTTAAGTTTGAGGAAATTCGCAAAGACCTCTGAGATGAACGAATGGGTAGCCCCTGAATCTATCAAGGCCTTCGTAGCGGAACCAGATATAAAAATCCTCCCTGAAAGATCGGAACTCTAAGTTGAACCCAATAGTTACAAGAACTAAACTTATAGACATGCAAAGGCCAGAGTTCTTCTATCCTAATTCCATAAAATAATACTGAGTAGAGCATGCAATCCTATCGCAATTTCTAAGTTCAAAATCTTAATCCCGATTCCCGAAACATTGAAATTCAAATATTAATTTAAAGCTTAAAGGTACCTGTCAAAAGCATGATCTCCGAGTTCGTCTCCGCTGCATGGAGAGCAAACACCCTGCCTTGGGTAGGCAGGTTCCTCTGAGGGCACTGCGTCAGCACGTGGTCTGGGCTACCACACTTGTAACACTTCCCTGAGCCATACATACATACTCCAGCATGGCGGCGAGTGCACTTGGGACAGACTGGTTGCTCAAAGGTCTTAGGAACTGCGCGTCCTCGCTGCAGCTGCTGACCGCGATTTCCGTGTAGGCCGTGGAAAGGCCTCTTATTCTGCTGCTGATGCTGCTGAGGAGGAGGGCGGTGTGGTACCTGGACTGGTCGCTTACCCAAGCGATCCCTCTCAATGTCAATCAGATCTTGCTCTGCGGCAAGAGCTCTAGAAACGGCAACTTCAAAAGTAGTAGGGCCAGCAACCCTAACATCGCGGCGTAAGATCGGCCGCAGACCATCAAGAAAGTGCCTCAGCTTGGCACCCGCATCATTCGCAATCAAGGGCACAAACTGACAGCCCTCTCAAACTTACGGATGAATTCCGTAACAGTCAGCTCTCCCTGCCTCAGGGTCATAAACTCCCTGGTCAAACGCGAACGCACCTCATCAGTAAAATATTTGGAGTAAAATACCTCCGTGAAGCGTGTCCAACTCAGCGTAACCAAGTTCAGGGCTACTGAAGCTCCTTCCCACCATAAGCGGGCATCTCCTCCGAATAAGTAGCTGGCACACCGGACTTTGTCTGCATCTCCAAGCTCCATGAACTCGAAGATAACTTCAAGGGACTTGATCCAGCCCTCGGCAATCATGGGGTCTGTCGTCCCTGAAAACTCCTTAGGACGCATCTTCATGAATCTCTCGTAGACAGCCTCAGGCCATGTCGGCCTGGTCACCACAGCATTGTTCCCCGCAAACTGTGCGAAGAACTGAGTCATACCAGCTAGCATCTGGGCATTAATATTTGGTGGAGGGGGTGGAGGTCCGTTCCACTCCTGTCTCTGCTCCCCCCTGTCCTCATGACAAGGCTCATCATCACCTCTCGGGCGTCCGACTTGGCGTCTAGGAGGCATACTGTTCCATAAATAACTCATACGTAACCAACATGCATAATTCCATAATTTATTTAAATGTAAATAAATACTGAACGATTAAAATCTAAACGTAAAAATACTTCATGAGAACATGCAGTTAAAATAATTCCGGCTTTAAATAAAATGCATGAATGTAAAACTTACAGACCGAAGACGTGACTTCATGAGCTTCTCGTGGTCAGTAGTAGTACAACCCTTTACAAGAACATAGGCTCTGATACCAACTATAGAGGCCTCTAAATACGTATTTGAAAATTTGCGGAAAATTTAAAATTTTTCTTTTTAATTAATTAAAATGCATCATTCATAAATAAATAACTGATAAAAGTTTAACCATTCAAAATAGCAGCGGAAGTAAATGTTTGTTTGCAAGATAATAATTTAAAACAATTCAACAACGAAGAAATTTGTTTGAGTCAAAATAGTAAATACTAAAAACATGAGGTCCTCGNACGTGCATAAATGAACTGAAAATCATAGTGAAAATGTTTGCTCCTTGGAGCCCTGTAATGAAATAACTTGTAATAATTTTCTTGGTGAGATTATGGTCTACGCAAGTGGCCCCTGAACTGAACTGAACTGACCGGTAACTGGCGACCGGGTGGTACAAAACTGAACTGACCGGTAACTGGCGACCGGGTGAAGTAATAATCCCATGATAGTAAAGTGACCACAAGCAATATCACATAAATCTCAAAATGAATATTTTGCACGTAATATAATTAAATAACATAATTGAATATGAACAATTTCGATTTTCCTGCATTAAAATCATGTACTTGCGATATTTAAAAATATCTATATAGCTTGATTGAAGAGTGAAAGAAGATATAAACATGCCTTGGTTTGTTTTGACAGAAAACAAACGAAATAACGACGCGGCGCGGCGGAGACGGAGTGCTCTTCACTTTCTTACTTTTTCTCTCTTAATTCCTTTAAACCAAGCATGCACCATAATTATTATAATAGCGAAAAAAATCGTAAACATGATGCATGAACATTTAAAAATATCATGATTTGTGCTAAGGGCGCTGCTAGGACAAAAATCTCACCCCGGGTGCAAAATGACCATTTTGCCCCTGAAATCCCAAAAATTATCGTTTCAACCCTGGACCTCTAAAATTGACCCTAAGCTTACCAAATTCCTTAAAATATCCCAAAACATATTTAAAATCATCCCTAGACGTAAACTCGTGCTCATTTCATAACTGAACCGAATTGTTTTAAAAGTTGGACCGAGGTTCCGGTTTTAACCCGAATCGAACCGAAACTTAATCAAACTTTTCCCAACTTTTTACCACACTTAGTGAACATCTAAAAGGTCTTAAAGATCTCAAATTCAGCCCTTAGACACTTGAATAAAGTCATGAATGGTTGCTGGAAAATTCCAGCAAGCTTCCCCCCTATTCGAACCCTTTTGTGCATCACCTATCCAAGCTTTTGTCCCTAGCCCAAAACCAACCGGACCAGACATGACCCGACCTTACCTAAACCACCCTAGGACTCCACTGGACCCAATGATACCACGGCTACACTCCCATGCCATAAACGCAGCTCGCTCGTGTTAGAGTAGGTGCCCGTTGAGCCAAGTGTTAGCCGAGGGTTAATGTTTAAACTCTATGTATGAACAGTCTTTATTTTAATAATATTTGAAATTATTATTTTGGCACTTCTTTATCTGTATACCCATGCTAGTTGCATAGATAAAGGCCTTGAATATACAAATAGTAGAAAGAATATGAGATGCTCATATGATGAGTATCAAGAAACTCATATTTGTAATATTGTATATTCTAAACGGTTCCTAGTCGATTCAGCCGCCACTAAGAAGGATATAGGCCGCTCGAGTTCGAGACTAGTATCTGCGATGTGAGTACCATGTTTCATTGGTAGGGGACATTGTGATGTCCGAGCATGCAGATAGGTGCTCCTTGTAGAGTGCACTGAACAACCCTCCATAAAGGACTTTCCAAGTGGTTCTCACATATCGAGTGGAAAAGTCCTAGTTTATGGTTGTACACCATTAGTCCTTATGACCCGGGACAACATTGAGACTCTATGTGCTAGAATTACACTTTGACTTGTTTACCGACTCTCATGGGGTCATCAGGTGGCAAGGTTGGGTGTTCTGTCGAAACATATAGGAGTCGATGCATTGTAGTCGGGGATTCACCGCTTACCTACGGGTATGGATATCCTATGTGTTTT
>NC_133314.1:8685395-8729754 GCF_012295235.1 Primulina huaijiensis
AATCATTCAAGATATGGCCAGTAAAATGAAAGCGTTAAGATTGGAAAAATACAAATGAACAATAACGAAAACTTATATAGCATAATTCATAAATCCCAACACATGGTTTCTAGTTTTGTTCCATCTTTCCTCTAGACACAAGAATTAGTTCATAATAATAATACAAACAACACAACAACACATGAATCTTAAACAAAACATATCAAATAAAAATAAAGAAAGAAGAACTTAGAACAAGAGTGTGGAGTGCAGGTTATTTCTCTCCAAAGTGTGCAAGAAATCTCCTCCGAATGATGAATTTGAGCTTTGAACTTCTTTGTAGCCTCCTCTCCTCTCCTTTGCTCCCTTCCTGCCCTACATAGTAAATAATAGAAGCCTTTTATAGTCCTAGGCAAGTCTTTGCACGCAAAACACAAAAGTCCTCAACTCCCATGCGCAGCACACCAAAAATCAGCATTTTTCGGACTTTGTCTGTCAACGACCGCGGGTGCGCTATAACACAGACCGTGGGTGCAGTCTTGTTTCGGGGAAACTTTAATCTCCAAGCTACGAAGACCGCAGGTGCGGTGCAACATGGACCGCGGGTGCGGTAATGCTTTGGCAGGAATTTCTAAAATTGCTTTTCATAAACCGCGGGTGCGGTGCCATTTCTAGCGCGGGTGCGGTTTATTCTCGGAAATTTTCATCTTTTGCACTTTCCAATTCAACACTTTTACTACTCCAATTTCTCATTCTAAGCTTCCAAACTACAACAACAAAAACAACAACAAATCACATAAACCCTGCTCAAGAATCACAAAATTCTAAGTTAAAAACAAGTAATACAAGTACAATAAATTGCACTTATCAAACTCCCCCAAACTTAATATTTTGCTAGTCCCAAGCAAAACAAAACAACACAAACAAACAAATAAGTCATGAAATATTTTAAATAACTAGGCCTCAAGATAAATTAACCAACTCTTCATGCATTCACAAATCAAAACAATCCAACCAAATTTTCATCCGGATAAAATCATGCAATTGGTTAATTTTTTTTTAACTTCTAATATCTTCAACTCATGTTTCAAAACATTATCAATTTATTTCAATTTTTACAAACACAAATCAAGAGGTCTTTTCCGGTAAAGATTTGGTTCAAAGTATATTCATTCAAGAAAGGAATACCCAATAAATATTTGATGCAATGAGGTGTGTGTTAAAATTGATCAAGATTCATACTCAATGGAAGTGTTTATCGATTGTCCATAAGCTAGATCCTCCCAATCACTCTCCACTAGTATATTGGACAACTATGACTTGGTCAATAGGATTTGCAATGCTTGTAATGTTAGGCCTTGGCTCACGGCTACAAATGAAGATTAGGAATTCAAATAAAGGAGTAAGTTGAATTTTATATCTTTTGCAAACTCCACTTTTTCTTTTATCTCCATTTTTTTTTTCATTTCATCTCTTTTTCTCCCATTTTTCTCCAACTCTTCAATGAAAAATCATTCATTTTTTTTCTTTTGTAGGAGAATTTCAATTTCTTTAATCCTTTGAATTCTTACTCCCTTGAGAAGGTAAGAAATTAGTGTTTAAGATATTCAACAGGGTGGTAAATGTGGGATATTTGAAAGAACATCGAATGGGGGTCTTTTACACATTTTTACGTGTGCCATTCGAATTCATATAAGCTTCAAAGAGGTAACAAATGATAAATCATTTTTATTTGGTGGCTTGAAAGGCTCAATCGATAAGAAGAAAAAAAAAATCACCTAAATCATTCCTAAATCATAGATTGTCCGTATTTTGCCTCGAGTGTTGTTTGGATAGTTCTAGACAAAATCTCAATTCACCAACACAAAGTAGAATCTAATCATCGTGAAAAAATGGTATCTCAATGCATCAACCAAATACATATATATTCAAAAGAAAAGTTCTTGGCTTCCAAGAAATTCAAGAACACAATTCTTTTCTCATATAGGCTCAACAGGGCTTCAAATGGATATTTATGAACAATATAAATAGGCCCAAGTAAAGTCAAAGATTGCCTCAATCATCTATGTGTTTGAAAAAAATTTATTTCAATGTCAAATGAAAATAACAGAGTTGTATAGAAATTATAAGTCTCAAAATTATAAAATCTCATGATTGTTCTCTAGATTTTTCAAATTGATCAATTATCATGAACGTAATGCATGACTTTTCCTCTTAATGCAAAATTTTTCTTTTCTCATCATTGGCCATTAAAATATTTCATGACTAAAAACACTAAAAACACACAAGCAAACAACTCAAAAGAAAATAAAACACACAAAATAAAACTAAAGAAAACACAACACTCAAATAAAACTAAATTAAACACACAAAATAAAATAAATAAACAATATCTCCCCCAAACTAAAACATGTGCATCGTCCTCGATGTGAATAAGCATGAAAGTTAGAGGAATACACATACCTATGGCAACGACCGTCAGTAGTCATTGCCATCGTCATCATCTTCATCATCTTGTGATGGCTGTTGTTGGAACTCCGGCGGGTGGTATATGGGTGGCCACTGAGGAGGAGGTGGAAATGGATTACCAGAGGTTGAGGCTGCTGGAAATTGCTGAGCCAAGACAGACGTAAAATCCATCATATAATCCATAAATGTATCGGTCCTAAACCGAAACGCATCCATGTCTTGACGTTGATTTCGCATTTCCTCTTCCAAATGGGTCAACCTATCTCTCATATTTCCTGGTTGCGGTTGTGGTTGTGGCTGTGGTTCTTGAGCTTGAACATGGGCACGTCTTTGTGCAGCTCTTCTGTTAAATTCCCTTTCAGCTCGACGTGCCGCCGCTTGATCACCTCTCACTGCCCTATGTGGTTGAATTACCACAATGACATTTTTCGGCTTCAACATTTCTTCATTCACAGCCCAAGTCACTCCCGCATTTTGGCATAATGCTGTGATCAAAGAAGGGTGGAGGAGTCCACTAGGAGAGTTACCATTTGCATATTCAAGCATCGAATTCTGGAGCAATTGCCCTAAATCAATTGCCCTTCCCGTCATAATGCAAAAAGTAAGGATAGCTCTCTCCTTGATGACAGTGGTGGTGTGTTCGGTAGGCTTGATCCTAGCAGAAATAAATGAATACCAATCTTTGGCAACAGTTTTCAGATCAGACTTGGCTAGGCTGACATGCACCTCATCCCTCATTCTCCACTCAGCTCCTTCTATGCAAATTGTTTGAAGAATATGATTATAATCAACATGCTCAGCCCGGTATTCTTCATACTCATCATGCATAATATGAGGGATGCCATATAAAGTATTTATTGTATGTGCATCAAAGGCTACCATTTTTCCTCGCACCAACACCTTCAATTGTTCATGCCTAACCTTGAGGTTAGCATAGAATTCTCTCACCAATGAAATGACAGCATCTTGTGGCTGCCTGCCAAACTCCTCCCAATGCCGAGCAGTAAGCATTAAACCAATTTCGGACCGGGGAAAACTCAAATCAAATCCCCTCTCTTTTATAATGCTTTTATTCAAAATTCTCCCATAATTTTCCTCAGCTATTTCGTTCCAAAATTTGTTTTCATCATAGTTTGAAGATGATGATGCACCCTTAGCTTGTTTCTTTCTAGGAGGCATTTTATCAAACACCTTGAGTTCAACAACTTCCCCTTCAATCAATTCACAAAACTAAATGATTCTTCACTCCCCCAAACTTATTCACCACAATAACAACACTCCAACAATTTTCACACCAATATAATCCACAATTTCAAGAATTTACTCCACTAAATGTAAATTTCTTCCATATCCAATAACACCAAATATTTCGAATTTAAAGCAAATGTAGTATTGATTTGCTCACCTTGATTGTTTAAATGTTTCTTGTGGAACAAAATCAAAGCTCCATTCAATCCTTGAAGAAATTTTCGAGCCCCTTTGAAACCCTAGGTTTGGTGTTGATTTTTGTTGAAAGGAAAGGGATATTTGATGGAATGAGTGAAGCTATTTGGTTGTGTAGTGGAGAATTTGTGCTTGGAAGAACAAATCTTGAGTGTGGAGTGTGTTTTGAGAAGATGAAATTCGAAATGGAGGAGAGAAATTGAAGAAGGGTTCTTCGGTTATGTCTAAATTCTGCCCCAATCTGATTTTTAAAACGTCGACCGCGGGTGCGGTGTGCAAGGACCGCGGGTGCGGTGTGCTCTCGGCAATTCAGTGACCTTTGATTTTCATCGACCGCGGGTGCGGTTCTTTTTGTAGCGCGGGTGCGCTGAAGACTTACCGCAGGTGCGCTGAAGACTTACCGCGTGTACGGTATGGCTACTGTAAATTTAACGCGGGCGCGGTGTGTAGAGACCGCGGGTGCGCAGTGCTCTCGGCAAAAAATTTTATTTTGTAATTCCAAGCAACCGCGGGTGCGCTGCAGAGATGACCGCTGGTGCGGTTGTCCTTCGTAAAAAATTTTTTCTCTCCAATTTTTTTAGTCCTGAAAAGAAAACCATTTTAATTCATAAAATTTTGGGAAGATACAAGAACATACTATTAAAATACACAATCAAAAACAATAAAACAAGAATAAAAAGAAGACCGAAAACGAAATATAATAGAGAAACACAAATTTGGGTTGCCTCCCAATAAGCGCTTGGTTTAACGTCTTCAGCCAGACTGTCACTAGTCTGATCAGTTTGGTTCGCTCAGCTTGACATTGTCGATATTCCTTACTTCAGTCCCATAGTATGGCTTGACTCGCTGTCCGTTCACCTTGAAGGTCCTCCCATCATTGCATTTTAGCTCAATTGCCCCATAAGGAGACACCGTTTCCACAACAAATGGCCCTGACCAACGCGACTTTAGCTTACCAGGAAACAACTTCAGACGGGAATTGAACAATAGTACTTGTTGTCCTGGTTTTAGCTCCCTTTGTACAATGAGTTTATCGTGCCACTTCTTGGTCTGTTCTTTGTAAATCTTGGCATTTTCATATGCATCATTGCGGAACTCATCCATTTCATTTAACTGTAGTTTTCTGCCTTCGCCAGATGCTTTCAAGTCAAAGTTCAACTTCTTAACTGCCCAGAAAGCTCGATGCTCCAATTCTAGTGGCAAGTGACAGGCTTTACCAAAAACCAACCTATAGGGAGACATTCCAATAGGCGTCTTGAATGCGGTCCGATAAGCCCACAGTGCATCATCCAACTTCTTTACCCAATCCTTCCGGTTTGTATTGACAGTCTTTTCCAGTATTTGCTTAATTTCCCGGTTGGATACTTCAGCTTGTCCATTCGACCGAGGATGATATGCTAGTGCCACTTTGTGCTTCACACTGTATTTAGCCAAAAGTGAGTTGAAAATTTTATTGCAAAAATGCGTACCTTCGTCACTTATGATGGCCCTCGGTGTTCCAAATCTGGTGAAGATGTTCTTGTGCACAAACTTAACTACAACACGAGCATCATTAGTACTGGTGGCGATTGCTTCCACCCATTTCGAAACATAATCTACAGCTAATAATATATAAGATTGACCAAAAGAAGTGGGAAAGGGTCCCATGAAATCTATGCCCCAGACATCAAAAAGTTCCACTTCCAAAATATTTGTCAGTGGCAATTCGTGACGCCTAGAGATGTTTCCTAACCTTTGGCACCTATCACATGATTTCACTAAGGTATAGCTATCCTTAAACAAAGTCGGCCAGAAAAAACCTGATTGCAATACCTTAGCTGCAGTTCGTGTAGCTCCAAAATGTCCACCGTATGCGGATGAATGACATAGCTCAAGAATTTGGTGTGCTTCGACACCGTCAACACATCTCCTAATCACTTGGTCAGCACATCTCTTATACACACAAGGATCATCCCAGAAGAAAAATTTGATATCATGGAAGAACTTCTTTTTCTGATGGTGGTTCAGATCTGGAGGAAGAATACCACAAGACAAGAAATTCGCAATGTCAGCGAACCAAGGGAGTACTGAACTTACCTCGAAGAGTTGTTCATCCGGAAATGTTTCCTGTATTACTCCTTCTTCTTTCCTAACCTCTAGCTCAAGTCTTGACAAGTGGTCAGCCACTTGATTCTCTCTTCCCTTCTTATCTTTGATCTCAAAGTCAAATTCTTGCAATAGCAGTATCCACCTTATCAAGCGTGGTTTCGCATCCTTCTTGGCAAATAGGTAACGAATGGCTGCATGGTCAGTAAAAACAATTACCTTTGTGCCAATCAGATATGGCCAAAATTTATCGAAGGCAAATACTACAGCAAGCATCTCCTTTTCAGTCGTGGTGTAATTTTGCTGTGCAGCATCCATAGTACGGCTTGCATAATAAATTGCCCTAAACATCCTTTCTCTTCTTTGGCCCAATACCGCACCACCGGCATAGTCACTTGCATCACACATCAGCTCAAAGGGCTCCTTCCAGTCCGGCACTATCACGATTGGTGCTGTCACCAATGCCCTCTTGATTTTCTCGAAAGCCTGCAAACAATCATCATCAAATATGAATGTGGAATCTTTTTCAAGCAAATTACATAAGGGTTTAGTGATCTTAGAAAAATCTTTAATAAATCTCCGATAAAACCCCGCATGTCCTAGAAAGCTCCTTATTCCTTTGATGTTCTTTGGTGTAGGAAGTTTTTCAATTGCAACCACCTTGGCTCTATCCACCTCTAATCCCTTAGATGATACTTTATGTCCCAGGACAATGCCCTCTTGGACCATAAAGTGACATTTTTCCAAATTAAGAACTAGGTTCTTTTCTTGGCATCTCTGCAACACAAGGGATAAGTTATGTAAACAATGATCAAATGAAGAGCCAAATACTGAGAAGTCATCCATGAAGACTTCCATGATTTCCTCCACCATGTCTGCAAATATAGCCATCATACACCTCTGAAAAGTGGCCGGTGCATTGCATAGCCCAAAAGGCATTCTCCTAAAAGCGAACGTGCCATAGGGACATGTAAAAGTAGTCTTTTCCTGATCCTCTGGTGCTATAGCTATCTGGTTATATCCTGAATAACCATCTAAGAAGCAATAATGACAATAACCAGCAAGTCTATCTAGCATTTGATCAATAAAAGGCAATGGAAAATGATCTTTTCGGGTGGCATTGTTCAATTTTCTATAATCCATACAAACTCGCCAACCAGTTACAGTACGAGTAGATATCAGTTCATCATGTTCATTTTTAACCACAGTTATTCCACCCTTTTTCGGTACAACTTGTACAGGAGACACCCAAATGCTATCAGAAATAGCATATATCACACCAGCATTCAACAATTTAAGCACCTCATTTTTCACTACTTCTTTCATTGCCGGATATAATCTCCTCTGATGGTCCCCATAAGGAGTATATGACTCCTCCATTAAAATTTAATGCATGCATATAGTGGGGCTAATTCCCCTAATATCAGAAATCGACCATCCCAAGGCAGTTTTATATTCCCTCAATACTCTCAATAATTTATCTTTATCATCAATAGTAAGGGAGGAAGATATGATTACCGGATATGTCGACTTCTCTCCTAAGAATGCATAACATAGGTGGCTTGGCAGTTCCTTCAAATCAGGAGAGGGTGATATTACCTCTATTTTCTCGTCGACGTTCAACTCCTCAATCAACACATTCGTTTTCTTTTCTTTATGCAATACTTCAAGAGCCACCAGTTGCTCTTTCACTTCCCAGTCGTCTTCACTAACAGCTTCAACAGTTCCAACGAAGCAACTCTCCAAAGGATCCCTAGTTCCTGCACAGTCAAAGGATACACATGAGTTTATAACATCAATGCTTTTACAAGTACTTACCTCATTTGATCCATTCATGGCATGATAGATATTGAAAATGACTTCTTCTCCACCAACTCTCCAGGTGAGTTCACCCTTATGCACATCTATCAATGCCCTTCCAGTTGCCAGGAACGGTCTCCCAAGGATTAATGGAGTATCATTATCCTCTTCCATATCTAGAATCACAAAGTCTGCAGGAAAAATAAACTTATCCACTTTTACCAATACATCCTCGACGATCCCACTTGGATACTTAAGACTTCTGTCTGCAAGCTGTAGGGTGATAGTAGTTGGTTTAACTTCTCCAAGCTCCAATTTCCTAAAAATAGAAAATGGCATCAAATTAATACTTGCTCCTAAATCACATAAAGGTTTACTACAATGAGAACCACCAATAAAACAAGGAATAATAAAACTCCCTGGATCTTTCAATTTTTGTGGTAGTTTCTTTTGTAGGATGGCACTGCACTCCTCAGTAAGCTTCACAGTCTCAAACTCTTGCAGCTTCCTCTTTTTAGACATCACATCTCTAATGAACTTAGCATAGTTGGGCATTTGCTCCAATGCATCAGCAAATGGTATATTGATGTGTATCTTCTTAAAAATTTCAAGGAATTTTGCAAATTGATCATCTAAACTCTTCTTTTTGAACCTCTGAGGGTATGGAATGGTAGGCTTAAATGCAGGAGGTTGTACAACTTTTGTCTTAGAGTCCTCAACCTTCTTCTCTGTTATAACCTCAAACTCAACATCTTCCACTGACTTCTCACTTTCCCCCATCTTCTTGGGACTTTGAACCTCCAATTCTTTTCCGCTCCTCAAAGTGACTGCCTTGCACAGCTCCTTTGGATTAACTTCCGTATTACTCGGAAATTGACCCCTGTTCTGATCTCTTAAAGCATTAGCCAACTGTCCAATTTGCGTCTCCAAAGATTTCATCGTAGCACCCATGTTTCCTATGTGAGTCTCCATGCTATCAAGCCGAGACTCAGTTCTAGCCATCCTCTTCACAGATTCAGCCACAAATGTACCTACCAAATCCTCAAACGAAGGCTTTCCCTCCCCTTTTGATGTATTGAACCCCGGGGGAGGATTCAACACATTCTTATTGTTTGCATAAGAAAACTTTTCATGATTTTTCAAGCCAGGATGTTAAGTGTTAGGGGGAGGGTTACCTCGATATCCTCCGTAGCCACCAAAATTCCTATTGTTAATATAATGAGCTTCATCAGGAATATGTGGTTCTTCAGTAACAACCGATGCATTTTCAACCTCTGATGTAATAGCCTTATTCATAGCTGCAATTTGAGTTGTTAAAGCTGAAACTTGAGTGGTGAGTGATGTAATAGGATCTATGGCATAAATTCCAGCTTGCTTCTTTACTCCCAACCTCTCAGACGGCCACTGATAACTATTAATGGTCATCTGTTCAAGCAAATCATATGCTTGATCAGGTGATTTTGCAAATATCGTGCAACCAGCTGCTGCATCGACAGTGCCTCTTGTTTGTCCATTCAAACCATTGTAAACCAATTCAATCTGTACCGAATCTTCAAAACCATGGTTTGGACACCTCCTTAACAACTCCTTATACCATTCCCATGCCTCGTATAATTGGTCAAAGTCAGTCTGCCTAAAAGTGCTTATCTCAATTTTCAACTGTGCAGACTTTGCAGGTGGAAAATATTTAGCAAGAAACTTGGTTGCTAACTCCTGCCATGTAGTGATACTCCCCAAAGGAAGCGATTGGAGCCATCCTCTTGCTTGATCCCTAAGAGATATATGAATCAATCGCAATCGAATTATATCATCAGAAACACCATTTATTTTTACCGTGTCAGTACTTTCAAGGAATGTTCTGAGATGTAGATGAGGATCTGCAGTAGCGGCTCCCCCAAACTGATTCTGTTGAACCATGTTTATCAATGCAGGTTTGAGCTCAGAGTTGTTTGCATTAATAGTCCCTCGTGCTATGCCCGAATAATGAGCATTTGGTACTGGCCTAAAATGATCTCTGATGGGTATTGCAGGGGGTGGGTTTTCATTATCTCTGTTGTCAGCCATTGCTTGAATCTCTTCTCTTCTTGCCTTTCTTAATCATCTTGCAGTTCTTTCGATCTCAGGATCAAAGATAAGCAAGTCAAGATTTTGAGATCTTCGCATGCACTATCAAACAAAAATAGAAACAAATCAATGTTTAATATAATCCAATAAAAACAGCTCTAAATTAAAATCAAGACCAATTGGTAACAATACTAATATAAATTTAAAATAAATACGCCCCGGCAACGGCGCCAAAAACTTGTTGCATGTTTTCTTAATTGCTTGCAAGTTCACAACGTCAAGTTATAATAAAATGTATTTTTGAGTACAAGTGTCGATCCCACGAGGAATAAATATATAAATGTATATTAATGCTTGTAATTAAAATAGTCTCAATTTTATTTAGAAAAATTGATTAAATGATTTGTTTGCGAGAATAACTAAATTGACAAAAGATTTAAATAAAATATCACAACAAACTTGTGCAAATAACAATAGAATAAAAGATCTAGAGGTCCGATTTCACGCAACTATCCACCATGTGTTATTTTGTGTAGCTATATTATAAATGTCATTCTTATTCATTAGCCAAGAATTCTAAATTCTCTACTCCATCTTCCGATTGCTAAGTAGATACTAATTATCTAACAAAAGATTGTAACGTCCCCGTCAACAATCTAAAATTAAATAACACAATAAGCACTAATTTCTCTTAATGGCTTCAATAGCAATATATGTCCTCCCGAACTCTATAAATACCATCGATGTATTTTTCCCTTTCTTGTTTATAAAATCCCTTTTCCAAGTGATAACTTATAAACATAAGAATCATTCAAGATATGGCCAGTAAAATGAAAGCGTTAAGATTGGAAAAATACAAATGAACAATAACGAAAACTTATATAGCATAATTCATAAATCCCAACACATGGTTTCTAGTTTTGTTCCATCTTTCCTCTAGACACAAGAATTAGTTCATAATAATAATACAAACAACACAACAACACATGAATCTTAAACAAGACATATCAAATAAAAATAAAGAAAGAAGAACTTAGAACAAGAGTGTGGAGTGCAGGTTATTTCTCTCCAAAGTGTGCAAGAAATCTCCTCCGAATGATGAATTTGAGCTTTGAACTTCTTTGTAGCCTCCTCTCCTCTCCTTTGCTCCCTTCCTACCCTAGATAGTAAATAATAGAAGCCTTTTATAGTCCTAGGCAAGTCTTTGCACGCAAAACACAAAAGTCCTCAACTCCCATGCGCAGCACACCAAAAATCAGCATTTTCCGGACTTTGTCTGTCAACGACCGCGGGTGCGCTATAACACAGACCGCGGGTGCGGTCTTGTTTCGGGGAAACTTTAATCTCCAAGCTACAAAGACCGCAGGTGCGGTGCAACATGGACCGCGGGTGCGGTAATGCTTCGGCAGAAATTTCTAAAATTGCTTTTCATGGACGGCGGGTGCGGTGCCATTTCTAGCGCGGGTGCGGTTTATTCTCGGAAATTTTCATCTTTTGCACTTTCCAATTCAACACTTTTACTACTCCAATTTCTCATTCTAAGCTTCCAAACAACAACAACAAAAACAACAACAAATCACATAAAACCTGCTCAAGAATCACAAAATTCTAAGTTAAAAACAAGTAATAAAAGTACAATAAATTGCACTTATCACATACTCGAAAAACACTTATTAACCGGACCTAATTATCTCACTTGGCTAAGAAACCTAAAGATCGTCTTGAACTCGGAAAAGATTGCATATACACTGACTGAGTCGCCCCCTGCTGAGGCTCCGACTGGCTGCACTCCTGAGGAATTGCAGACCTACAAGGATTGGTGTGACCATGACTTGAAGGCCAAGTGTTATATGCAGGCTTCTATGAACGATGAGCTGCAGAGGCGTTTTGAGGATGCAAAGAGTGCTGCTGACATTCATTTGCACCTCAATGAGCTCTTTGGTGAGCAAACTCGGCCTCTTAGGCATGCTACCGTCAAGGAACTAATCACTTTGCGCATGCGAGACGGGGCCTCGGTCCATGAGCATGGCCTAAAGATGATTGGGCTCGTGGATAAGCTCGTTGGCATGGATCTGATTTTGCCTTCGGAGTTGACCACCGACGTGTTGCTGTTGTCATTGCCTAGCTCATTTGATCCTTTTGTGGTGAACTTCAACATGAACAAGATGGAGCCGACCCTTGAGGAGTTGGTGAATATGCTTGTGACCTTTGAGTCCACCATCAAGAAAGAGAAGCCGGTTCCTTTTGTGGGCTCTTCATCTGGTACGAAGACCGGTCCATCTGAGAAGGGAAAGAAGCGTTCTTTCCAACGTCCCAAGAAGAGCGTGCCCTTGAAGAGGCAGACTCCAGGTCCCGTAGTGGCAGCCACACCAGTAAAAGCTGACAAGACTGTTGACATCTGTCATCACTGCAAGAAGCCTGGACATTGGAGGCTTAATTGCAGGGAATATCTTGCCCAGAAAAGTTCTATAAACGGTATGTTCTATATTGAAGTAAACATTTCAATTAACTCTACTTCTTGGGTATTGGATACCGGATGTGGCTCACATCTCTGTAATGATTTGCAGGCGATGGGAAGAAGTAGGAGGCTCAGGGAAGGTGAGACCTTCTTGAGGATGGGCAATGGAGCAAGGGTTGTTGCCAAAGCCGTAGGAGATGTTTGCTTGTATTTGAACAATGATTTTAAGTTATTTTTGAGAGATGTTTTGTTTGTACCATATTTGGTGAAAAACATTATTTTCATTTCTATGTTAGATAAAGATGGATTTTCTTGTTTATTTAGCAAAGGTGTTTGCAATATTTACAAGAATGAATGTTTAATTGGTACTGGAGAACTTGAAAACGATCNAGGGTTATTGGATTTGATCCATACCGACGTGTGCGGTCCACTTAGCATCACCACTAAGCATGGACATGCCTACTTCATCACCTTTACCGATGACTTTTCGAGGTATGGGTATGTGTATTTGATGAAATACAAGTCTGAAGCCTTTGAAAGGTTCAAAGAATTCAGAAGTGAAGTAGAGAAACAGTTGGGACGAAGCATCAAGACACTTCGATCTGATCGAGCTGGTGAGTACTTGAGTGCCGAGTTCCAAGAGTATCTTATGGAGAATGGGATTCTCTCGCAGTGGACTCCGCCCGCTACACCGCAGTTGAATGGTGTTTCGGAGCGTCGTAACCGAACTTTGATGGACATGGTTCGGTCTATGATGGGGTTCACGGAGTTGCCGCCATCCTTTTGGGGATATGCGCTTGAGACAGCGGCACTGTTGTTGAACAATGTCCATACAAAGGCAGTTGATAAGACACCATATGAGATATGGATGGGTAAGCCTCCAAAATATTCTTATCTTAGAATATGGGGGTGCCCTGCTTACGTGAAGCAGGCAGTGGGAGATAAATTGGATAGTCGATCCATTTTATGCTACTTTGTGGGATATCCAAGGAATTCAGTTGGATATTATTTCTATCATCCCCAAGAAACAAAGGTGTTTGTTTCTAGGAATGCAACCTTTTTGGAAAAGGAATTTCTATTAGATAGAAAAGGCGAGATGATAGAACTCGAAGAAGTTCGAGAGACACCCACAGTTGTAGAACCCACACCCGAGGAGCCAAGTGAGGAGATACAAGCTCCTAGAAGATCCGAGAGAGTCTCGAGACCACCTATGAGGTATGGTCTGCTTCTTGAAGAGGGCCATGATGAGCCTAACCTTGGATGTGATCCAAGGACCTTCAAGGAAGCGTTATCTGATGCCGATTCATCCAAGTGGCTTGAAGCAATGGAATCTGAGATGAATTCCATGCATTCGAACCAAGTGTGGAATCTTGTAGATCCACCTGAGGGAACTGTTCCCATAGGGTGTAAATGGATTTACAAGAGGAAACTTGGGGCGGATGGGAAGGTATTGACCTTCAAGGCGCGACTGGTAGCAAAAGGGTATACTCAAAGACAAGGTGTTGACTATGAGGAAACCTTTTCTCCAGTTGCAATGTTCAAGTCCATAAGGATATTGCTAGCCATAGCTGCATGGTATGACTATGAGATATGGCAGATGGATGTTAAGACAGCCTTTCTTAATGGGGATATTAAGGAAGAGATTTACATGTCTCAACCCGAAGGGTTTACATCTATCGGAAGTGAGCATATGGTATGCAAACTTCAGAGATCTATTTATGGTCTAAAGCAAGCATCTAGGAGTTGGAACCTCAGATTCGATAGTACAATCAAAGAGTTTGGTTTTACTAAGAATCCTGAGGAACCATGTGTATACAAGAAGGTCAGTGGGAGTGCTGTGACATTCCTTGTGCTTTATGTTGATGACATTCTACTCATTGGGAATGATGTAGGAATGTTGCAATCAACTAAGATATGGTTAGCAAGTAAGTTCTCGATGCAGGACTTGGGTGAAGCATCTTTTGTATTGGGAATACAGATCTATAGAGATAGATCAAGAAGATTGCTTGGTCTCACCCAGTCCACATACATTGATACCATCGTGAAGCGGTTCTCGATGGACGAGTCCAAGATAGGACATCTACCAATGTGTCATGGCGTGTCCCTATCCAAGTCTATGTCTCCCAAGACTGATGCAGAGATAGCGGCGATGACAAGCATTCCTTATGCATCTGCGATTGGTAGCATCATGTATGGGATGATATCTACACGTCCTGACGTGGCTTTTGCACTAAGTGTAGTGAGTAGATATCAATCCAACCCTGGTCTTCCACACTGGAAAGCTGTGAAAGACATCCTCAAGTATTTGAGAAGGACCAATAAGATGTTCTTGGTCTATGGGGGTGGAGAACTGAAATTGGAAGGCTACACCGACTCTAGCTTCCAAAGCGATATCGATGACTCGAAGTCAACCTTTGGATTCATATTCATGCTCAATGGTGCTGCTGTCTCTTGGAAGAGTTCCAAGCAAGACAGTACTGCGGATTCCACCACTGAGGCAGAATATATTGCTGCATCAGCTGCAGCAAAGGAGGCTGTTTGAATAAGGAATTTCGTCCAAGAGTTGGGCGTCATTCCTAATGGAGTTGCTCCTGTCCCGGTGTTTTGTGACAACACGAGAGCCATTGCTCAAGCAAAGGAGCCGAGGTCTCATCAGAAGTCCAAACACGTATAGAGAAAGTACCACATCCTCAGAGAGATCGTGGAAAGAGGAGATGTCACGATTGACAAAGTCGGCTCCACAGATAATGTTGCTAATCCGCTAACTAAGCCTTTACCTGGACCATTATTCGAGAAGGATCGTGAATCGATGGGTTTGAAGCATATGGGTAGTTGGCTCTAGTGCAAGTGGGAGATTGTTAGAGTAGGTGTCCGTCGAGCCAAGTGTTAGTCGAGGGTTCATGTTTAAACTCTATGTATGAACAGTCTTTATTTTAATAATATTTGAAATTATTATTTTGGCACTTCTTTATCTGTATACCCATGCTAGTTGCATAGATAAAGCCCTTGAATATACAAATAGTAGAAAGAATATAAGATGCTCATATGATGAGTATCATGAAACTCATATTTGTAATACTGTATATTCTAAAGGGTTCCTAGTCGATTCAGCCGCCACTAAGAAGGATATGGGCCGCTCGAGTTCGAGACTAGTATCTGCGATGTGAGTACCATGTTTCATTGGTAGGGGACATTGTGATGTCCGAGCATGCAGATAGGTGCTCCTTGTAGAGTGCACTGAACAACCCTCCATAAAAGACTTTCCAAGTGGTTCTCACTTATCGAGTGGAAAAGTCCTAGTTTATGGTTGTACACCATTAGTCCTTATGACCCGGGACAACCTTGAGACTCTATGTGCTAGAATTACACTTTGACTTGTTTACCGACTCTCAAAGGGTCATCAGGTGGCAAGGTTGGGTGTTCTGTCGAAACATATAGGAGTCGATGCATTGTAGTCGGGGATTCACCGCTTATCTTTGGGTATGGATATCCTATGTGTTCTCATGTATGTGTAGTTTGAAATCTCTTATCAGAGTATGGTGGTAATTAAGAAAGGGGTTTCTTAGATTACACAATCGATGCAACTACGACATGACACATAGTATCGATTCATTGACAACTCTCGATAAACCAATGGTTGTCGAATCGGTCGGGATATATGAGTTGAAGGGACCGTACTGTACGCTAACCATAATTGAATGGTTCTTGCAGGAACTATCATTTGATACCTAGGGAATCATGTAAGCGATGCTGCTAGGCGTTTAACATGATTGGTTGGGTACTATCAGACTTGAGTTCTGACATTCTTGTTATCAAGGAGTTGATAATTAAGAATGGAGCAATTGAGATATGCTCGTATAAGGACATGTTTAGTCCGAATCGCATGGACATGTGAACCCACGGCTAGTTGTATCAGTGAACCATTGAGGGCCACACAAGTGCTAGCTTTCTAGATCCCGTTGAGAAGTTAAAATAGTTCAATGTGTTGAACGGCTTATAAATGAGTTTATAAGCGTAAAGAAAAATAGAAGTAAGACTTCTATGAGAGAAATGTAATTTTTAATTTATGAATGTGTTCCTAAATTAAAAGTAGGCCAAGGGAATAATGTATTTGAAAATTGTGATTTTCATAAACATTATTATGGACTAAATTAAATTAATTCAAATGTTGAATTAATTAAACACTAGTGGGCCTAGTAGAGTCCAAATAATTAAATTAATTCAAGTGTTGAATTAATTAAATAACATTGGGCCTTGTAGAGCCTAATTGGAAATAATTATTTAACTAGTGAGCTTGAGTAAAATCAAGTAAGGATTAATTGGGCTCAAATGTGTTTGAGACAATTTAAATTAAAAGTCCATGGGCCCTTTGTAAATGTTACAAGCCCTTTAGGTTTTGCATGCTTGGGAGATGAAAGGTTGGAGAATACTTTTGAATTAAAAATTGCATGGCATGCAACTTTTTGCTTTTTGCTTTTCTCACAACCAAGACAAGGAATTAACTCACTCTCCTTCCCTCCTAGACCTAGCTTGGCCGAAATTTCATGCAATTTCTCTCCAAAAATTCTTCTCTCATTTTGTTCTTCAAGTTGTTGAAAACAAAATACTTCTCAAAGAAAAAAATCCTTACATTTTCTAGTGCAAGTGTAAGGAGGTTCTAGCTTGCAAGTGGTGGGCTTGATTTTGAACAAGGAGTGTTCAAAGGGAGGCTTGAAGATTGTCTACCATACAAGAGCTAAAGTGTTTACACTTTAGTTGGAGCCATTATCAACCTAAAGAGGTTGATAGGTAAAATTTCTTAACACCCTATGTATGACAAAGGTGTTTAGTATATGTTACACACTAGTACAATGGTGTTCAATTTTTCTTTATAATTTCGATTTTCATGTTTAGAAAACAATTTTGTGCTTCCGTTGCGATTTCGAACACCTAAAATCTATCCCTTTCAGCTCGATCGAAGGGCACCTCGAAGGCACGCATTACCAACTGCCAACCCCTTGCTCGTTCGGCTTCGTGGTTGGTGCCAGCGATGGCCGAGCCTTTGTAAGCCGTGGTTCAGACCTCCCAGGGACTGTTCCGTGGCTTGGTTTGGCCCTTGAAATGCTGGTCCCTGTCACTCCACCGATCTCACCATCTACAAGCCCCAAAACCTCAATAACTCGGCCACACCTTACTTAACACTACAAGTCCTCACCTCCAGCTTATAAAACCTCTATTTTATGGTGATGGCAGTCCCTCAACGCACAACAAAGCATCCTCCTTGCATAAATTCAGAAAAACATGAGAAGAGAACAAAAGATGCATGTATTTAAACCAAAAACCGAGAGATTCCATGATATGCACCGGATCGAGAATTCCATCAACAAATAAACATATTACAGCAGATATATAGCATATATGATGCAGCAATAAAAGTAAGTGGCGTGCCTTGATGTTTCCTACGCAAGAACGTCGAAGAAATGAGCAACGGGGAAGCGCCAGAGAATTTTGCTTGAAGAAATGAACTTGGCCGAGAGTTGCATCCATGGAGATGCTGAAACTCACGTGAAATGTTGAAGGGGAGATGGAGTGTCGGCTGATGTAGATTAAATGGGTGTAGGGTATCAAATAGTATATTAGTTAATTAGATAATTATCAAGATAATGAACCTTAATTATTAATTAAAAAGTTTAAAAGAGTTTTAGTCTCAATAAACTTAAAATTAGACCCATTAAATCCAAACATACTCCCGAAAAATATTTCGTGTTGGAAAGTTTTTGAAAACATTAACCGAACCTTCAAAAAGTTCCCCGATTTGCTAAAATTTACGTACCGGTTAAAATAAAATCTTGCGGGTAAAATACCCCCAAAAATCTCATTTTTTGAAAAATACACTTAAAAACACCTTATATTAATTAATAAAAATAAATCATGTAATTAAAATAATTTTCCTGAAAATTCTCCGGTCCCCGTTCCCTGTTCGAGCGCGAAAATGCAACTTAAAAATCTTTAATGCATGAACCTATAAAATTTCATGAAATAAATTCTATTATGAAATAATTATATATGAACTTTAAATAAATCATGAATTAAAACACAACTTAATGAAATAAACATGCATTTAATGCTTTAAAAGAATTTAATAAAATACCAAAGAAATTTAATAACTTGCATGCATGCCAACTTTTTAAATTATATTTAATAACATGCTAAATTACCACTTCTTAAATAAGTCTTTATTAACTTATCTCAATACTCCATCTCCAGTCCGGCCTCACTTATTTAACTGAAAAGGTGACGATTAAACTACTACGTAAAATAAATAAATTTAAAGAAAAGAATTTAAATACTCGTGCAATAAAAATCATTTTAATTTAAATACTAGAAATTATGCATGGCTTACACGCAATCCAAGTTACGGGTTCTACATCATAATATTTCTCTCTATATTTTTTCTTTATTTCTTCATTTAAATATAATTAGCATGTTAATTTCATATTCAAAGTTTTACACTTTGAATAATGAATAGCTAACTTCTTAAAGTTGAGAGGAAAAGGTGAAACTCTTTGCATGATAATAAGGTTATTAAAAGGTAAGAATCTATGTTTTATATTATTTAATCATTATTTATTGTTTATGTTATATTTATTTCTTTAAGCATTTTTATACCCTACTTATAAGTGGGAGTTTTGATTTATTGTTGTTATATGTTACACTAAATTCTTGGAACCATTTAAATGTTAGTTTGGTATTACCAACCATTTAAAGTGGATGGCTTGATTTATTATATATGAATATATTATAATATTAAATTTTTGGAACCAATTAAATGTTAGTTTGGTATTACCAACCATTTAAAGTGGATGCCTTGATTTATTATATATGAATATATCATTATATTAATTTCTTGGTACCATTTAAATGTTTGTTTAGTTTTACCAACCATTTAAAGTGGGAACCTTGATTTATTGTTTACAAATATATATATCACAAAATAAATACTTGACAACATTTATAAGTTTTGATATATATTATATACTTATAAGATAATAATATATAACATAATATAAATATGATTATTTTATATATTGGAACAATTTTAATTAGTGGATTTCAATAATGTTCATTAATGTTAACTTTATTAAAATACCAAGAGTGAATCCTCTAATCTCAACTACTTAAATTAAAATGTGAACAATTAAAATTATCAATTAAAGATTAAAACATTTAAAAAAAAACAAAACAAAACAAATGGACATTGTAATGGACTTGTAATTATCTTAGCTTCCATGTGGATACGATATTTGGACTCACCGAATTATACTACTCGTGGACAACCTGATCTTGGGAGTGCAACAATCAAAGTCGCAACATCCGGACATTGTTAGACAGACAACAGATATAGTGGCCAGGATGAAGACTGCACAGAGCTGTCAGAAGAGTTATGCAGATCAGAGGCGGTGAGATCTTGAGTTCGCAGTAGGGGATCATGTTTTCGTGAATGTCGCACCGATGAAGGGTGTGATGAGGTTCGGGTAGAAGGACAAGCTCAGCTCTATATTCATCGGACCCTTTGAGATCCTAGAGAGAGTTGGGACACTCACATACAAAGTTGCTTTACCGCCAAATCTGGCGGGAGTTCATAACGTGTTCCACGTCTCCATGCTGCGGAAGTACATGTCAAATCCTTTGCATGTGCTTAACTATGAGCCACTTCAGCTGACACCGCACCTATCATTCAAGGAGAAAGCCACTCAGATATTGGATAGACAGGAGAAGAGGCTCCAGAACAAGGTGATCCAGATGGTCAAGGTCAAGTGGCTGAATCATTCCGAGGAGGAAGTCACATGGGAGACCGAGACCGAGATGCGAAGTCGCTACCCGAAGTTATTCGGTACGTTTTAATTTCGAGGAAAAATTTTATTTAAGGGAAGGAGAGTTGTAAGGTCCGAAAATTTAATTCACGTAACCTGAATGCATGCAATCTAGGATTTTATTTAATTATGTGTTTAATTATTTTTTTGCATTTTATGCATAATTATTGCATGGTAGAATTTATTTCATGAAATTTTAATGGTTCATTGATAAGGCCAAATCGTACAAAGATTTTAGGGATTTGATTTTATAATATTTGCCCTTATCTAGAATTTTTATCCCTAATTATGTGATTATTTGAATTAATAATTTTAGATTTGAATAAAAGTGAAAAATGTTTAAATTGAGAGATAAAATAAATTTACTAGATTTCAAAGGAAATAAAATATCAAAAGAAAGGAAATATAAAATAAAATCTTCTTATTCCTTGATGATATTGAAATTTTGGAAAAATCTATGTAAATCTTGTTAAATATCTTATCTACACTTTTTCTTTATTGGAGATGGGCTTAAAAAGCGTACAGAAAAGGGAGGCCCATTAAGAAGAATAAAAAGAGAGAAGCGTACAACAGAAGGGAAGCAGCCGTAACAGCAGAAGAGAAGAGAAGCGCAGGAGAGAAAGGGCAGAATAGAAAGCTACAGTGAAGTAGCACCAGCGCGGAAGAAGGAAAATAAGGGAGGAAGACAGAAGACAAAAGCTGGAGGAATTCATCAACACACGCCAAATCATTGAGAACTTTTTTCACTCTTTCTTAACTATGTTTTCTCCATTGAATTTAAACAGTGATTTGCACTTTTATTTTAAATTTATGGAGTATATTTTTATAGACTAAGGCCACGATAGGGCCGAGATAGATTATTTTTGATGTTTTAAGTTTGATTCAAGTAGATTATTTATTTTATTCATTGATTGATGTCGTTTATCATGTGTTCTTTTAATCTGGCCAATTAAATAGAATATTTGTTGGTTAATCTAAAACCGGAAGGCGATAGATTAATATTTGCTTCATACATCAATGACCACATGGTTAAACCGACTAGAAATAGTATTCGGTATCAGTGTGCGACTTTAGGTTGAAAAACTGGAATTTCACAGCGATTTAATGCGGTTGAATCTAATTAAATTCAGTTAGGAATAATTGGACTGTTCGATTTAATTAGGTTTATTAATTCGAGGAATCGTTTAATAAATAATTTTGGGAATTCCGTCGTGAATTAAATAATTAATTTATTGAATATAAAAAATTTGACACGTAGATTATAAGTTGTCTCGGTACCGTTGTGCGCCTTAGTCGTCTTTAAATAATTTGAATTTCCATCTAAATTAATAGTTTGAGTAACTTTGCTTTAGTTAATTTATTTAAAGTGTTTAATTTAGTTTTAATTAATTTATCTCCCAGCATTTGAACTTTATTAACCTAAATTAGGAAAAATAATTAATATTCTAGTAATTAAACATCGATATCTGTGGGTACGATACATGGACTCATCATCCAAATACTATAACTTGACCTAGTCCGCTTGCTAGATTTATTCCCAACCGAAATCGTCGGTCAAGTTTTTGGCGCCGTTGCCGGGGATTGAATTGTTTAATATTAGAATTTAATATTTTCTTGAGATTAGGTTTTTATTTAATTTTGTTGATTTTGCGCATATTCGTACGTTTAAAGTTTGTTTATTTATTTTCAGGAATTATCTTACTGTGCATGAGCCGTGCTAAAGGAAGGACAGAATTGGAGCCATTTGATCCACAGATTGAGAATACTTTTCAACGGAGACGTAGAGCACAAAGGGAGAAATCCTCAGACTTTGACGTGGAAGAACAATTAAAACAAGAGGAGAAAGTTGAAACAGCAGGGATGGAAGTAATGGACAACAAGGAGGATGATCGCACTGTCTATGATCTCACTAGACAAACCACTGGAGGTTATGATTCTAGCATCACTCGCCCTACTGTGGAAGCAAATAATTTTGAGTTGAAGCCATCCATTATTCAAATGATACAATATCAAGTGAGATTTGGAGGATCGCAGACTGAGGATCCTAATTTACATCTGGAAGGATTTTTATCTATCTGTGACACAATAAAATTTAATGGAGTGAGCACTGATGCCATAAGATTGAGACTATTTCCTTTCTCTTTGCATGGTGAAGCAGCAGAATGGCTTAGAGATCTACCAGCTGGTTCTATTACTACGTGGAATTTTTTGGTAGAAATGTTCATGAATCAATATTTTCCACCCACCAAGCTAGCACAACTGAGTATGGATATTTCATCTTTTTGCCAGAAGGATGGGAAGACACTTCATACAGCTTGGGGAAGATTTAGGAAGATGTTGAGGAGGTGTCCTCAACATGGTTTCTCTTCATCTTAGCAAGTTCAGATTTTCTATAACGGAGTTGATCCTTCCGTGCGTTCCATGCTAGATGCGGCAGCCAATGGTAGCTTATACAGGAAGACTCCACGAGTTGCATTGGAAATAATTTCAAATATGGCCTAGAATAGTGCAGGTTGGCCGGACATTAAACGAGAAAAGAAGGCTGGAGTTCTTGAAATGGATGTCTTGAATACACTTACTGCTAAGATTGATGGGTTGGCCCATAAATTCTCTCAGCTACAATCAAATCAAGCAAATCAAGTCCAAGGAATAGTCATGGAGGGACAACCCATTTTTGATGAAGAAGCAGTGAATTTTGTGGGGAATCAATGGAAGCAGCAATCCAATCCATACAGTTCCACATACAATCCAGGATGGAAGCATCACCC
The DNA here is from genome assembly GCF_012295235.1 of Primulina huaijiensis. Lineage (NCBI taxonomy): Eukaryota > Viridiplantae > Streptophyta > Magnoliopsida > Lamiales > Gesneriaceae > Primulina > Primulina huaijiensis. The sequence continues at coordinate 8,708,315 of NC_133314.1, forward strand.
TAATTTGTCTTGGAAGAATACAGAGAATTCCCTTAATCCAACACATATTCCTCCACTGCCCATTCCTCAACAAGTCAGACAACAAGGATTATTGGTACCTGCAGCACCTCCAGGATTCAAGCAAGAAGATCAAAGACCAATTTATGAGGATTTTATGATGACACATGTTGTGGGAATGGAGACGAGACTGCATAATCATGATGCTATCTTACGCAGGTTGGATGCTCAAATGGGTCAAATAGCCAATCAGTTAGCAAATCGACCCCTTGGAACACTACCAAGTGATACTGAGAAAAATCAAAAGAAGTAAATGCAGTGAGTACAGTGATCAAGGTCGAGGAGGAGGAATCAAAGAAGCAGAATTCTACAGATGTGGAAAAGAATGATGGAGGAGTGAAATCAAAGACAGAAGATGCAAAGGAACAGAACACTCACACCACCCCTCCGCGGAAGACAGGTAAGAAAGGTAAGGAATTTGACTCTAAGGATAATATTGACATTAATACACTTCCTTTTCCTCAAAGAGCAAGGTAACTACAATTGGATCAACAATTTTCAAAATTTCTTGAAGTTTTTAAGAAATTGCACATAAATATTCCTTTTGCAAAGGCTTTGGCTCAAATGCCTTCTTATGCTAAATTCTTGAAAGATATTTTGACTAAAAAGAGGAAACTTGTTGATTTTGAAACTGTTACGCTTTCTGAGGAGTGTTCAGCTATTTTGCAAAATAAACTTCCTCCAAAACTTAAGGATCCAGGTAGTTTCTCCATTCCTTGCACCATAGGTAATTCTAATTTTAACAAGGCATTGTGTGATCTTAGTGCTAGCATAAATCTTATGCCTTATTCTTGTTTTGAGAAATTGGGGATTGGAGAAGTTAAACCAACCACTATTTCCCTTCAACTTGCTGATAGGTCAATTAAATATCCTAGAGGGGTGATAGAGGATGTTTGGTTAAAGTTGATAAATTTATATTTCCAGTTGACTTTGTTGTGCTAGACATGGAGGAGGATCGTGAGATCCCCCTTATTTTAAGTCGTCCTTTCTTAGCTACTGGAAGAGCTATCATAGATGTGCAAAAAGGTGAGTTAGTTTTGAGGTTGAACGATGAGAAGGTAACTTTTAATGTTTTTCGTAGTATGAAATATCCTGTTGGATGTTCTGATTGTTATAGAATTGATGCTATTGATGATATTGTTGAGTGTAGTGTGCAGGATACTTTGATTGAAGACCCACTGGAAAAGCTTTTGGTTAACCCAAAGTCCACGGAATCAGACAGAGGAGAGGTGGAAGAATGTATGTACTACTTGGAGGGATCAAAGCCTCTGCCAAGATCAGTAAATTCGAAGATTGGGGAGCTTGGACATATTCCAAAATCACTCAAACCTTCCATAGAAGAACCCCCATTCCTCGAACTCAAACCACTTCCTCCTCATTTAAAATATTTATTTTTGAAGGAAGAAGATAAACTGCCAGTAATTTTTTCTTCTTCCTTGACAGGTGATGAGGAAGATAAACTCTTGAGAGTGCTGAAGAATCATATATGTGCCATTGGATGGAGCATAGCTGATATCAAGGGGATTAGTCCATCCATGTTCATGCACAAAATTTTAATGGAGAAAGAGCACTCTCCCACTACTCAACGTCAAAGGAGATTGAATCCAGCTATGCAAGAGGTCGTCAAAAAGGAGGTAATCAAACTCCTTGATGCAGGTATGATCTTTCCTATATCCAATAGCAAGTGGGTAAGTCCTGTGCATGTTGTTCCTAAGAAAGGGGGAATCACTGTTGTAGAAAATGAAAATAACGAATTAATCCCCACTAGAACTGTGACTGGGTGGCGTGTTTGTATTGATTATCGCAAATTGAATGATGCCACAAGAAAATATCACTTCCCCTTACCTTTTGTTGATAAAATGTTAGAGCGTTTAGCAGGTCATGCTTTTTATTGTTTTCTAGATGGTTATTATGGATATATGCAAATCCCAATAGACCCCGAAGATCAACATATGACGACTTTTACTTGTCCCTATGGTACATTTGCTTATAAAAGAATGTCATTTGGTTTGTGTAATGTTCCTGCTACTTTTCAACGTTGTATGATGTCGATTTTTCATGATATGGTTGAAAAGTATATTAAGGTCTTCATGGATGACTTTTCTGTTTTTGGTTCTTCCTTTGACTCTTGTTTGATTAATTTGTCAAAAGTGCTAAAGAGATGTGAAGAAACGAATCTTGTACTTAACTGGGAGAAATGTCATTTCATGGTAAGGGAAGGAATTGTCCTTGGTCACAAAATTTCTGAAAAAGGGATTGAAGTAGATAGAGCTAAGGTAGAGATCATAGACAAGCTTCCTCCTCCTACTAATGTCAAAGGAATTCGTAGCTTTATTTGGCATTCAGGTTTTTATAGGCGATTTATCAAGGATTTCTCGAGTCTTACTAAGCCTTTAACTAATTTGCTAATGAAAGATGTTCCTTTTGTTTTTTCTGAGGATTGTTTACAAGCTTTTCATGTATTAAAGCAAAAGTTGACCACCACGCCGATCATTGTCGCACCAGATTGGAATCTACCTTTTGAACTCATGTGTGACGCAAGCGATATTGCTTTAGGGGCTGTTTTGGGGCAAAAGAAGGACAAATTCTCGCATGTAATCTACTACGCAAGCATGACACTTTCAGGAGCTCAATTGAACTACTCTACCACAGAAAAAGAGTTGCTCGCTGTTGTTTTTGCTTTGGACAAGTTTCGGCCATACCTTGTAGCGAGTAAAGTGATAGTCCACACGGATCATTTAGCTTTGAAGTATCTATTAAACAAGAAGGAGGCCAAGCCAAGATTGATAAGATGGATCCTTCTACTGCAAGAATTTGGCATAGAGATCGTGGATCGCAAGGGGACTGAAAACCAAGTTGCTGATCATCTATCGAGATTGGAAGAGCCCGAGGAAGGTAAGTATGTAATTAGAGATGAATTTCCTGACGAGAAACTTTATGCCATCTCTAATTTACCATGGTATGCTGATTTTGTAAATTATTTGTCATGCAAATTTATTCCTTCTCATCTTACATATCAGCAGAAAAAGAAGCTCTTTTCGGATTTAAAATTTTATCTTTGGGAAGATCCTCTTTTGTAAAGAATCTGTCCAGATGGCATTATTCGTAGGTGTATTCCAGCGGAAGAGGTAAGTTCTATACTTGCTCATTGTCATAGTGGTCCAACTGGAGGACATTTTGGGGCAAGTAAAACAGCCACAAAAATCCTTCAAGCTGGATTCTACTGGCCTACACTGTTCAAGGATGCACACACTTATGTTTTGAATTGCAATGAATGCCAACGTGTTGGTAATATTTCAAGGAGACACGAAATGCCATTGAATAATATTTTAATCTGTGAATTGTTTGATGTGTGGGGAATTGATTTCATGGGCCCTTTTCCAGATTCCATAGGAAATAAATATATTTTGGTGGATGTGGATTATGTATCCAAGTGGGTAGAAGCAAATGCTTGTAGAACCAATGACTCTAAGGTTGTGATCCAATTTTTAAAGAAAAATATTTTTGCAAGATTTGGCACACCTAGAGCCATTATTAGAGACGGGGAACACATTTTTGTAATCATCTTTTTGAATCTCTTTTGGCTAAGTATGGGGTCACGCACAAGGTGGCAACACCTTATCATCCTCAAACTAGTGGTCAAGTAGAAGTGTCAAATAGGGAGATTAAGAAAATCTTTGAGAAAACTGTTGGTTCTTCGAGGAAGGAATAGCCTAGTAAATTGGATGATGCATTGTGGGCATATAGAACAGCATTCAAAACCCCTATAGGAACTTCCCCTATTCGTTTGGTCTATGGAAAAACTTGTCACCTTCCTGTTGAACTAGAGCATAGGGCATTATGGCCGACTAAATTTTTGAACTTTGATATACAAGCCACAGGTGATCAGCGTCTTCTACAACTCAATGAGCTGGAGGAATTTCGTCTTGATGCATATGAGAATGCGAAAATCTACAAGGAAAAGACAAAGAAGTGGCATGATGCAAGGATTGTGCACAGGGAATTTGAGTCTGGACAAAAAGTTCTTCTTTATAACTCTCGTTTGAAACTCAAGCCAGGTAAACTTCGTTCCAAATGGTCCGGGCCTTTTACTGTTACTGAAGTTTTTCCATTTGGTGTTGTAGAAATCCGTGGAGATTCTGGAAATCCCTTTAAGGTGAGTGGACATCGACTGAAGATTTTTCATGAAGGAATTGTGGAGCAAGAGGAGCCGAGTACTCCTTTGCACGATCCAACCTAATTTATAAAAGGAGTTGTCTAGCTATAGACAAGAAATGTAGCGCTTGCTGGGAGGCAACCTAGTGATTTATTTTATTTCGTTTCATTTTATTTATTTTTATTTTTTTTACTTTTTCAGTCTATTAGGTTAATCCTCTGTGATTTTGGTGTGTGTAGGGATTATTGGAATGAAGTAAGATGACTTAGACTCTGGAAAAGCTAAACTGTTGAAATAAAAGATTATCAGTAGTGAGGAATTCTACCAGCCCTATAGAGCACTCCGTGGATCTTAAAGCACACTGTCAGGGAAGTGTTCTCTTATTATTCTACATCCAAATTCTATACTCTTTTTGAATGGCATGACACTGAGGACAGTGTAAATAAAAAGTGTGGGGGGGAATTTGTGTTTGTTTTCACGTCACAACACTTAGCATGTGCTTAAATGTTTAATCCTCGAGCATGAAAATTTTATGGTTATTTTTTGAGAAACTGCACTTGTGATTACATGACACACTAATTGACTTTCTAGCTTTTTGATCACTCAAAAACTTGCATCACACCTAGAATTGATTGAGATGGGCTGTAGTTGTACCCGAAGGATTTGAGCAAAAAACTAGTTTTATATCATATTTTGAGACATAATCTATGCACTTTAAGTCATACTTATATGAATCAATTGTGATTTGGCAAGAGGTGAGCTCATTAAAAAAATTGAAAAATAAAGAAAAGAAAAGAAACAATCTAGAACTTGTCTGATCATCTTTCGAGGCGAAAATATAGAGGAGAATGACTTAGGGATGATTTAGGCGATCTTTGGACCGTTTGAGCCTTTCGAGCCTACCCTATACATCATTATATCCCTAGTATCCCATTTTGAGCCTATAAAAATCGAATGGAGTGTGTCAAAGACATACAATTAGCCCCCATTCGTATTCCTTCAAAATCCCACATCAACTACCCCAGTTTAGCTTATACACTATTCCTTTACCTTGATTTTGAGAGAAATAAACCCCTTTAGCGCTTTAAAATTTTCCATAACTCCCATGTACTGATAAATGATAAAAATTGGAGGAGTTTGAAAAAAAAAATCATGAAGAAATGGAAGGGGATTGATGAAAAGATATATGTAATTATAAGAAAAGGAGGAGGAATGAATGTTGTATGATGTGGTGATTGAAAAAACTAAAAGGGAATGTTGTTGAAGATTGAAAAAAGCTAGAGGAAGAGAAAAAAAAATGGGGGAATATGAACGAAAGTACAAGGAATATGGAAAACTTAGATGGAGGATGATGAAATTCAATGAGGAGGAATATAAGAGATGAAGGAATGCGCTGAAGGAATAATTGTTTATTTTCTCTCATTTTGAATCTCCCTAACTTTATTGTAGCCGTGAGCCGTGGCCTAACATTATAAGCTTGAAAAGACCTATTGACCGGGTCATATTCCTCCAACATTTAGTGGAGAAATTATGAAAGACAAGCTTATGGAGAGTTTCTTTGAAAAAAAAAAATTCAGAAAATATGAGCACTCCTTGAACTAAAACACTTTTGAGGAATATGAGTTTTGACTTCCACACTACACACGTCTCATTATATTGATCTTTTCTAGTGAATGCTTGAATTTTAAGGTTGCAACGAAAGTAAATTTTATGATCTTCGAAGTCTGATCTTTTGATTGAGTGTGACGGAATTTGGTAAGTTGAAAAGTGTTGATTGTGTCATTTTTGTGGTGAATCATTGAATATTCCTTCGTTATATTTTTATTCTCTGATTTGTTCGAGGACGAACAAAGGCTAAGTGTGGGGGGATTGAAAAGGCCAAATCGTACAAAGATTTTAGGGATTTGATTTTATAATATTTGCCCTTATCAAGAATTTTTATCCCTAATTATGTGATTATTTGAATTAATAATTTTAGATTTGAATAAAAGTGAAAAGTGTTTAAATTGAGAGATAAAATAAATTTACTAGATTTCAAAGGAAATAAAATATTAAAAGAAAGGAAATATAAAATAAAATCTTCTTATTCCTTGATGATATTGAAATTTTGGAAAAATCTATGTAAATCTTGCTAAATATCTTATCTACACTTTTTCTTTATTGGAGATGGGCTTAAAAAGCATACAGAAAAGGGAGGCCCATTAAGAAGAATAAAAAGAGAGAAGCGTATAACAGAAGGGAAGCAGCCATAACAGCAGAATAGAAGAGAAGCGCATGAGAGAAAGGGCAGAATAGAAAGCTACTGTGAAGTAGCACCAGCGCGGAAGAAGGAAAATAAGGGAGGAAAACAGAAGACAAAACCTAGAGGAATTCCTCAACACACGCCAAATCATTGAGAACTCTTTTCACTCTTTCTTAACTATGTTTTCTCCATTGAATTTAAACAGTGATTTGCACTTTTATTTTAAATTTATGGAGTAGATTTTTATAGACTAAGGCCACGATAGGGTCGAGACAGATTATTTTTGATGTTTTAAGTTTGATTCAAGTAGATTATTTATTTTATTAATTGATTGATGTCGTTTATCATGTGTTCTTTTAATCTGGCCAATTAAATAGAATATTTGTTGGTTAATCTAAAACCGAAAGGCGATAGATTAATATTTGCTTCATACATCAATCAACACATGGTTAAACCGACTAGAAATAGTATTCGGTTTCAGTGTGCAACTTTAGGTTGAAAAACTGGAATTTCACAGCGATTCAATGCGGTTGAATCTAATTAAATTCAGTTAGGAATAATTGGACTGTTAGATTTAATTAGGTTTATTAATTCGAGGAATCGTTTAATAAAAAATTTTGGGAATTCCGTCATGAATTAAATAATTAATTTATTGAATATAAATTTGACACGTAGATTATAAGTTGTTTCGGTACCGTTGTGCGCCTTAGTCGTCTTTAAATAATTTGAATTTCCGTCTAAATTAATAGTTTGAGTAACTTTGCTTTAGTTAATTTATTTAAAGTGTTTAATTTAGTTTTAATTAATTTATCTCCCAGCATTTGATCTTTATTAGCCTTAATTAGAAAAAATAATTAATATTCTAGTAATTAAACATCGATCTCTGTGGGTACGATACCTGGACTCATCATCCAAATACTATAACTTGACCTAGTCCGCTTGCTAGATTTATTCCCAACCGAAATCGTCGATCATTCATGCATTAAAGATTTTTAAGTTGCATTTCACGCTCGAACGATGAACGGAGACCGGGGAATTATCAGGAAAAATTATTTTTATTACATGATTAACTTTTATTAATTAATATAAGATGTTTTAAATGTATTTTTCATGAAATGGGCTTTGTTGGGTATTTTTACCCGCCAGAGCATATTTTTCAACGGTGCGCGAATTTTATCGAAACAATGGACTTTTTGAGGGTTCGGTAAATATTTTCAAAAACTTACCTAAACGAAATAATTTTCGAGAGTGTGTTTGAACTTAATGGGCTTAGTTTTAAGCTTATTGGGCCTAAAACTTTTTTTAAAGCTTTTAAATGTCAAGTAGGGCCCCTTTACCTATTAATTAACTATTTGATAAATACCTAGGCTATACTAAACCTATTTTTCCTTGCACCAACCGACACCTCCCCCTCCACCATCATTTTCCTTCGGTTTTCAGCAGCTCCATTGCTGTAACTCTCGGACAAGCACAATTCTTCAAGAAAAAAAATTCACCCGACGCTTCCTCAACACTCATTCTTCGATATCCTCGCGTATATAACATCAAGGCACGCATGTTCTTATCTTGTGCATCATATATGCTAATATTATGTGTAAAATTTGTGTGATAGCATGTGAAATTCTTGGTGTATGCATGTGTGTGTCTCGGTGTTAGTTTCATGCATTTTATTTCACTTCTCATTTGGTTTTCACGATTTACTTGATGTGGTTGCAACGGGCTGCCGATCTACAGCCTTAAGGGGCTGTGTATGTCGAGTGTCAAGAGGTTTTTAAGCTGGTATCTTTGCTTGGTGGAGTAGCGCGTGAATCGATTCAGGAGCCGAGAAGTTGCGGGAGTAGTGACTCGTTTTGGGTTGGGTATCGGACCAAAGGTGAAGCCGATGGGATGAGGACATCTCAAGGCCATGGACTGGTCTCTTATGAGTCTGAGTCGCGATCTGTGTTAGAGTAGATGCATGTCGAGCCAAGTGTTGGCCGAGTGTTCACAATGAAACTCTATGTATAAACAGTCTTTATTTTAATAATATTTGAAATTTTTGTTTTGGCACTTCTTTATCTGTATACCCATTCTAGTTGCATAGATAAAGTTCTTGAATATACAAATATTAGAAATAATATGAGATGATCATATGATGAGTATCTTGAAACTCATATTTGGAATACTGTATATTCTAAACAGTTCCTAGTCGATTCAGCCGCCGCTAAGATGGATATAGGCCGCTCGAGTTTGAGACTAGTATCTGCGATGTGAGTACCATGTTTCATTGGTAGGGGACATTGTGATGTCCAAGCATGCAGATATGTGCTCCTGGTAGAGTGCACTGAACAACCCTCCATTTAGGACTTTCCAAGTGGTTCTCACTTATCGAGTGGAAACGTCCTAGTTTATGGTTGTATACCATCAGTCCTTATGACCCGGGACAACATTGAGACTCTATGTGCTAGCGTTGCACTTTGACTTGTTTACCGACTCTCATGGGGTCATCAGGTGGCAGGTTGGGTGCTTTGTCGAAACATATATGAGTCGATGCATTGTAGTCGGGGATTCACCGTTTATTTTCGGGTATGGATATCCTATGTGTATGTAGTATGAAATCTCTGATCAGAGTATGGTGGTAATTATGAAAGGGGTTTCATAGATTACACCATCGATGCAACTACGACACGACACATAGTATCGATTCATTGACAACTCTAGATATACCAATCGTTGTCGAATCGATCGGGATATATGAGTTGAAGGGACCGTACTGTATGCTAACCATAATTAAATGGTTCTTGCAGGCACTATCATTTGATACCTAGAGAATCATGTAAGCGATGCTGCTAGGCGTTTAACATGATTGGTTGAGTGCTATCAGACTTAAGTTCTGACGTTCTTATTATCAAGGGGTTGATAAGTAAGAATGGAGCAATTGGGGTATGCTCATATAAGGACATGTTTAGTCACGAATCACACGGAGATGTGAATGCCACGGCTAGTTGTATCAATGAACCATTGAGGGCCACACAAGTACTAGCTTTCTAGATCCCGTTGAGAAGTAAAATTGTTCAATGTGTTGAACGGCTTATAAATGAATTTATAAGCGTAAAGAAAAATAGAAGTACGATTTCTATGAGGGGAATGTAACTTTTAATTTGTGTAAGTGTTCTTAAATTAAAAACTGGTTAAATAAATAATGTATTTGAAAATTGTGATTTTCATAAATATTATTATGGACTAAATTAAATTAATTCAAGTGTTGAATTAATTAAACACTAGTGGGCCTAGTAGAGTCCAAATAATTAATTTAATTCATGTGTTGAATTAATTAAATAATATTGGGTCTTGTATAGCCCAATAGGAAATAATTATTCAACTAGTGGCTTGAGTAAAATCAAGTAAAGTTTAAATGGTCTCAAATGGGTTTGAGATATTTAAATAAAAGTCCATGTGCTTTGTAATTGTTACAAGCCCAAGTAGAAGGCATGCATGGCCACATGGGAGGTGAAGAAAATTTTGGTCGAAATTTTGTGTGCTCTTTCTCTTCATTTTTCTTCTTCAATTGTTGAGGAAAGAAAAGTCTTCTCAAAGAAAAATCTTTTAATTTTTCTAGTGCAAAATTAGAGGAGATCTACCTAGTAGGTGGTGGACTTAATTTTTGAGCAAGGAGTGCTCAAGGAGAAGCTTGTAGATTGTTTTCCTTCAAGAGCTAAGTTGTTTACAACTTTGTTGAAGCCAAACATCAATCTTTTAAGATTGATAGGTAAAAATTCTAAACACCCTATGAATGTCATATTGTGTTTTGCTTATTTGCTACACTACTCTGTGGGGTGCTCGGTTTTTGTTCTTGTTGAAACAAATTTTTAAAAAACTTCCGTTGCGCAACCGGGCACCGTAACCGATCCCCATTCAAGTGGTATCAGAGCTATTGTTACAATTTTGGTTTAGCAAATACATGATATTATGTTGAGGTCTATTTCTAACAACATGAGACAATCAAAACAACAAATAGATGGCCGGTTTTTGGGCGATTTTTGGGCAGGAAGTTGCTGCCCATTTCGGGCACCTCGGGCTGCCCGAAAGACTGCCCGAAACGGGCTGCCTGAACAGCCCCATGTTTTTTTAAAAAAAAATTTTGTTGGCCGGAATCCGACGACGGCGATGACGACTAGGGTTTCCAAAAGTATTTTGGAATATCAAAATGCCATGGGCCTTGAAGTTGTGGGACCATTAGATGGCTAACACAATTTGTGAATTTAAATGGGCCAAAATGTTTTTGGTGAAAAATGATTTTTTGGGCCCTTAAGTTTAAATCCACAAAAGTTGTACATATTATCTCATAAAATAAATAATTGAAGTTGGACTTTAATTATTTATAGTAAATGGTGATTTACAAGAAATTTGGTTATAAATAAATTAATTAGAAAGTAGACAAATGACTTTGTATAATTTGTTAATTTAGTTTATAATCGTGGCGGTTAGTGATTGGATCAAGATATACAATATTGGATCAATTTATTATTTTGATAATTAATTGATGTTGTATGAAATGTGATATTATGCATGAAGGATGATCAAAAGCCCAAGCCCAATTTGCTAGGTGTATGCTAGGATATTTTGTGTTAAATGATTGTAATAATTATCAATTTATAAAGTGGACTTGGTTTATGGCCCGTTCCCACCCCATGAGATGTATCCCTATTTGCCATGGATATTTATTTGTAATTATTAGTATAGTGGAAGATCAAAATTGGAAGATGGTGGCCTTGATGATTATGAAGATCGAAGACATGTAAATATTGGAAGCTTATGTAAAAGTTGCATTTGCATCCCATGCATTTCCCTAGGATTGGACATAGGCCCGTGCTTAGCTCACACGGGCCATTAGTATTGGGGCGATTGATCATCCTTATTTTGTTTACTGTTTATAATATATGCATGTTATGTTATAAATAATGAGTATGTGCGTTATTATTATGATAATAACAAAGTTGCATGAATCCGGCAAACATAAGATCAAACATGGCGAGCTTTTAAATAAAATTAATGATGAGACCTTTCAAAATTAAAAACCCTCATTTTGAATAAGATTCAAAATTAATATCAAGCCCAAAAAGGGGAATTATAAAGTTGTTTATAATTTCCATGTCTTTCATCGACAATGGGTGCATGATGAACGCTACCCGTGTTCCGGGCTCGGCTCATATTATTGGGAGGGGGCCTTGGACACCGGAAAGCTGTGACATCCATTGACATTGTGATGTGAACTACGTGGAACTCCCATGATTTCGGCTCATATTATTGAGGGAACTCATGGCGACCGTCCATTAAGGTTTAACATCGATGGGTATGGCTTGACATGTAAAGATGAACGACGTCATATTATTGGGTCCTAATCAAACGTGAGACAAAAGTTTACGTAGAGGGTTGCATGGTGATGCAATTGGGAACTACCTTTTAGGAATTATAATTGGCTGATATTATTCGGGATCATAATTCGCTAATTGGACCTTACATACCTACTGAGGGAAGGAGTTTCCCGTTTTCACTAGAGGGTAGTGAAAGATGTCAAAACATTGAGAGCAAATATTTATGAAGTAAAAGTCCATACTTCATATCTTACTAAATATTTTAAAATAGTCATTAACATTTATCTGTTTTACTTTTCAGTACAAAAATTGACAATGTCTTCGATTCACAATCCATTATCTGCAATACTCGAAAAACACATATTAACTGGACCTAATTACCCTTACTTGGCTAAGAAACCTGAAAATCGTCTTGATTTCGGAAAGGATAGCATATACACTTACCGAGTCGCCCCCTGTTGAGGCTCCGACTAGCTGCACTACTGAGGAATTGCAGACTTACAAGGATTGGTGTGACCATGACTTGCCAGCTAAGTGTTATATGCAGACTTCTATGAATGATGAGCTGCAGAGGCGTTTTGAGGATAGAAAGAGTGCTGCTGACATTCATTTGCATCTCAAGGAGCTCTTTGGTGAGCAGACTCGACCTCTTAGGCATGCTACCGTCAAGGAGCTGATCACTTTGCGCATGGGAGATGGGGCCTCGGTCCATGAGCATGGCCTAAAGATGATTGGGCTCGTGGACAAGCTCGTTGGCATGGATATGATGTTGCCTTCGGATTTGACCACCGACGTGTTACTCTTATCGCTGCCTAGCTCATTTGATCTTTTTGTGGTGAATTTCAACATGAACAAGCTGGAGTCTATCCTTGAGGAGTTGGTGAATATGCTTGTTACGCTTGAAGCCACCATCAAGAAGAGAAGTCGGTTCTTTATGTGGGCTCTTCATCTGGTACAAAGACTGGTCCACCTGGGAAGGGAAAGAAGCGTTCTTTCCAACGTCCCAAGAAGAATGTGCCCTTGAAGAGGCAAGCTCTGAGTCCCGCTGTGGCAGCTACACCAGTTAAAGCTGACAAGACTGTTGACATATGTCATCACTGCAAGAAGCTTGGTCATTGGAGGCGTAACTACAGATAATATCTTGCCTAGAAGGGTTCTGGAAACGGTATGTTTTATATCAAAGTAAATATTTCAATTAACTCTACTTCTTGGGTATTAGATACCGGCTGTGACTCACATCTCTGTAATGAGTTGCAGGTGATGGGAAGAAGTAAGAGACTAAGGGAAGGTGAGACCTTCTTGAGCTGGGCAATAGAGCAAGAGTTGCTTCCAAGGCTATTGGAGATGTTTACTTGCTTTTGAACAATGATTTTAAGTTAATTTTAAGAGATGTTTTATTTGTACCTGATTTGGTGAAAAACATTATTTCCATTTCTATGCTTGATAAAGATGGATATTCTTGTTTATTTAGCAAAGGTGTTTGCAACATTTACAAGAATGAATGTTTGATTGGTACCGGAGAACTTGAAAACGATTTCTACATCTTAAAATTGAAAGATATTCCACTAAACAATGTCCAAGCTATAACAACAACAAACAAGCGAAAACAAGATACTCTAAATTCGGCACAATTATGGCATGCTCGATTAGGACATATTTCCTTAAGAAGGATGAACAAGCTAGTGGGAGTGGGCATGTTTGATATGTCTGATATTAATTCTCTTACAGCTTGTGAATCCTGTCTGAAAGGAAAGATGACCAAAATTCCCTTTAAGGGCCACGTGGAGCGAGCCAAAGGGTTATTGGATTTGATCCATACCGATGTGTGCGGTCCGCTTAGCATCACCACTAAGCATGGACATGCCTACTTCATCACCTATACCGATGACTTTTCGAGGTATGGGTATGTGTATTTGTTGAAACAATTGGGACGAAGCATCAAGTCACTTCGATCGGATCGAGGTGGTGAGTACTTGAGTGCTGAGTTCCAAGAGTATCTTAGGGAGAATGAAATTCTCTCACAATGGACTCCGCCCGCTACACCGCAGTTGAATGGAGTTTCGGAGCGTCGTAACCGGACTTTGATGGAAATGGTTCGGTCTATGATGGGGTTCACGGAGTTGCCGCCATCCTTTTGGGGATATGCGCTTGAGACAGCGGCACTGTTGTTGAACAACGTCCATTCAAAGACAGTTGATAAGACACCATATGAGATATGGATGGGTAAGCCTCCCAAATATTCTTATCTTAGAATATGGGGTTACCTTGCTTATTTGAAGCAGGTAGTGGGAGATAAATTGGATAGTCGATCCATTTTATATTACTTTGTGGGATATCCAAGGAATTCAGTTGGATATTATTTCTATCATCCCCAAGAAACAAAGGTGTTTGTTTCTAGGAATGCGACCTTTTTGGAAAATGAATTTCTATTGGATAGAAAAGGGGAGATGATAGAACTCGAAGACGTTCGAGAGACACCCAAAATTATAGAACCCACACACGAAGAGCCAAGAGAGGATATACAAGCTCCTAGAAGATCCGAGAGAGTCTCAAGACCACTTATGAGGTATGGTCTGCTTCTTGAAGAGGGCCATGATGTGCCTAACCATGGATGTGATACAAGAACCTTCAAGGAAGCGTTATCTGATGTCGATTCTTCCAAGTGGCTTGAAGCAATGGAATCTGAGATGAATTCCATGCATTCGAACCAAGTGTGGAACCATGTGGATCCACTTGAGGGAACCGTTCCCATAGGGTGTAAATAGATTTACAAGAGGAAACTTGGGGCGGATGGGAAGGTATTGACCTTCAAGGCGCGATTGGTGGCAAAAGGATATACTCACAGACCAGGAGTTGACTTTGAGGAAACTTTTTCTCCAGTTGCAACGTTCATGTCTATAAGGATATTGCTAGCCATAGCTGCATGTTATGACTATGAGATATGGCAGATGGATGTCAAGACAACCTTTCTTAATGGCGATATTAAGGAAGAGATTTACGTATCTCAACCTGAAGGGTTTACATCTGTCGGAAGTGAGCATATGGTATGCAAACTTCAAAGATCTATTTAAGGTCTAAAACAGGTATCTAGGAGTTGGAACCTTAGATTCGATAGTACAATCAAAGAGTTTGGTTTTACTAAGAATCCTGAGGAACCCTGTGTGTATAAGAAGGTCAGTGGGAGTGTTGTGACATTCCTGATGCTTTATGTTGATGACATTCTACTCATTGGGATGATAGCATCATGTATGGGATGATATCTACACGTCATGACGTGGCTTTCACACTAAGTGTAGTGAGTAGCTATCAATCGAACCCTGGTCTTCCACACTGGAAAGCTGTGAAAGACATCCTCAAGTATTTGAGAAGGACCAATAAATTGTTCTTGGTCTATGGGGGTAGACAACTGACATTGGAAGGCTATACCGACTCGATCTTCCAAAGCGATATCGATGACTCGAAGTCAACCTCTAGGTTCGTATTCATGCTCAATGGTGCTACTGTATCTTGGTTCGTATTTCAACCACTGAGGCCGAATACATTGCTGCATCAGCTGCAGCAAAGGAGGCTGTTTGGATAAGGAATTTCGTCCAAGAGTTGGGCGTCATTCCTAATGGAGTTGCTCATGTCCCGGTGTTTTGTGACAACACAGGAGCTATAGCTTAAGCAAAGGAGCCAAAGTCTCATCAGAAGTCCAAACATGTATTGAGAAAGTACCACATCCTCCGAGAGATTGTGGAAAGATGAGAAGTTTCGATTGAATAAGTCGGCTCGGCAAATAATGTTGCTGATCCGCAAACTAAGCCTGAAACGTCCTGCCCTTTCTTATTGCTTTAAAAGTACTAGAATTTTTTTTTTATTATTTTTTTTTTTAACCTCACATAGCCTTCGGCCGAACCATAAAATTTCATAAAATATTTTTGACATCATTTTAAAATAAACAACCAACTAACATTTTTTCTAAATCTAAAAATAACATTTGAAAAGTATAGCTCATACTATAACCTCTCAAAAACCACTCATAATCATGATAAAAGTCATAAAATCTTTTAACATAAATCATAACATATATGCGGAAACTAGCGTCGGTCCTCGGGTCATGTGCACCTCCAGTGCAGTCGGATCAACCATCAAGACCTCCATTAGCATTATCATGATAACCTGCATCCATCACACCTAGTGAGTCTAAAGACTCAACACACCATAATCTTTATAACAAATAATACATATAAAACCACATGCAACAGTGAAAATTACTTGTACTTAAAATATCGTTTTCATGAAGATGCATAAACTTTAAACATGAACATTTTCTTGATGCATAAACTTTAATTAAAACGTTTTCATGATATGCATAACATAAACCTTAACTTTTTCCTTTTCCTCAACATGACATGACATAAAACCCTTTTCATGATCATAAACATTTTTCCTTTTCCTTTTCCTTTGTTGAATTCAGATCGTTAATTGTGACTTTCCTCACATGACATGATCGATGGATCCATCTAAATATAACCACAGTACTGGGCGGCGGGGACATCAGCGACGCTCTCACCGGTCAACTGAGCCTTGGCCTAACATGATCGAATAGAAATACGATCGTCGGGGCTCCCTCTGGGGCCTTCTCCCATAAATGGGCTCCCTCTGGGGCCTTCTCCCCTCACGATATTCCCATTCTTCCTCAAACCTCATAACCTCATATTCGCAATAATGGAAACACGATCGTCGGGCTCCCACTGGGACCATCACCCTCACGACATCGCCATTATTAACGAATTAGTCACAATCACTTCACCTCCTTCAACATTTTACATTTTCATCACTTATAAAAATCATCCATATAATATCATTTTTATTTTTTAAACAAAGCATACAACATGTCTTTTAAATGTCAACCTTAAATCATAAAAATCCTATAGACATTTAAAAATCATAATTTAATCATGAACATTTCATAAACATTTAAAAATAATCATTTTAACCTCAAAATATTTAAAATAACATTTTGACATTTTAAATCATAAACATATAAAATTCCCTAAACATTTAAAATATCATTTTAACTTATAAAATCTCATAAACGTTTAAACTATCATTTTAACATTTAGAATTCCATAAGCATCCATAACTATAGAAAATAATCATATTAGCACATAAAACAGCATTCAGGGCACTGCCATGACGTTTACTAATTTTTAGGTATGAAAAGACCGTTTTACCCCTAGACGTAAAATTTCACGTTTTTGACATGTTCTTAATTCCGTTAACTCTAACATGTCCCAAATAATTATTTAAGCCTACATTAATTTTCTCATATTTTTATTTAGCCTAAAACGAGGACTTTTAAATTTATCTTTAAATGTGACGTATTAATGCGTTTTAATCCCGAATTAAACCAAACCTTAATATAAAATTCCCAAATTAAAAACTTAGACTTATAATAATTATTTAAGCTTAAACCTAATTTTTCATAATTTTATAAAGCTTAAAACTAGGTGTTTCAATTAACTCGTTAATTAGCGTTTCGTGCGGCGATTAAATCCCGGAAAATTCCAAAACTCATTATTTTGATCCCAAATTTTTAACATAACATTTTTAGAATTTATTCTACCCTTCCAAGTCATGAGCCACACCCGTGGACCCTTGGATCAATTTTTAGTTCTTTAATTTTCGTTTTTGACACCTTAACGAACACACCGAGCCATCTCCTAATTTACCCGAGCCACGCCCGAGCCACCTTGAACCAAAACTTAGCCAACCCATCTAGGGACCCTACTGTGCAAGCCCAGCCCCAAAACATGACCCTAACCCGCTCAAAAAGCCTACTGAACATGACCCAATTTTCTGCATATGTGTGTGTCTTGTGTTCTAGTTGTATTAGGACTCCTAGCCAGCTTAGGTCACCTCCAGCCGAGCCACCCCCAAGCCCAGTCGACCATGACCACCCCTGGACCAATCCCAGACCCTACCCATGCCAGCCCACGCCCTAGAAAGCAAGCTGCGAACACCTGGACTTCAAGGACAGCAACCTGCGCGTAATATACCATCCTCACGTTTCTGGTTCTTTCTCTTGTCCTGCTTGAACCAACCCCTAGCAGCCCCTGCCCCAACCTTAGACCACCTTCTCTATACCCTAAAGGACCTAGTTCAACCCAGCCAAAGCCCCAGACCGAGCCCCCTGAATCCCTGCACAGCAGCTGCACAAACGTGACAGCAAGTTGATCTCCCGGGTGGGAGTCCTCGATGGATGGGACTCCTCCCAGCCCACTTTTTTTCGAATCCTAGCATGGCTAGGACCCCTGCTCAGACCCCTCACGGCCCTGGCTAGCCCTGGAACCAAGCCCAGTCCAGCCATGCCAACAAGGACACAAAACCGAACTCCTTTACTCCCATGACAGCAACCTGGTCCCATCTTGTTTCCTTTGTCGTTTGCAGCGTTTTAGTGTGTTCTAAGACCCCTAAACTTGTGTAAAACTTGCCCCTTAACATCCTAATTCATGGCAGCCCCTTTAGATCACATAAAACATGATTTTGGGACATAAATTCATACCTTAAACACATAAGAATGCATAAAAACGAATTTGTTCAAAAAAAAAGATCATGTTTTCATACAAAGTAATTCAAAGCAATAGTATGGTGTGATAGATGAGAAAAGAAAGATTTATGGCGTGCCTTTGCGTATTATACGCTCGAATAATCGTTGACGTCGAAGAACGGATCGAAACCTTAGCTTTTGTTCTCTTGGAACCCTTCGAAAATCCTCTTCCAATATGTGTGTATGTGTGCCGTGAGTATATGGGGTGGGGGAAAGAGTTTTTGTTTTGCAAAAGAGGGTGGCGTGAGTTTTTGTGTGTATGGAATAGGGTTTGTGTGATTTATTTAATGTAAACTCTAATTAAATCATTAATTAATCTCTAGGCCTATCATGCCAATTAATTCGAGCCCATTATAAGTAATAATTAGAATTTAATAAAATCATAAAAATGGTTTTGGTAAAATAAGTTCGTGAATTAAATGGCGGGTTGCTTAAAAGCTCGCATTTTAGTTGAAAATCCAACACCGATAAAAATTACGTCACGGCGTATAAAATCACCTCAAAATCTCTTATTTTCAAAAAATATGAAAAATCATCAATCATATTTTAAATAATTAAAAATAATTATTTAATGAAAAATATTTTCTATTTTTCAGCCATCGGTCTCCGTTCCTCGATCGCAACTCGAATAATCTTTAAAAATACATTTTAATGCAACCATGTAGAAAATATATTTAAACATGTCAATATGTACAACATAATTAATTAATACAATTAAAACATTTAATTAAAATACAAAGGAATTTAATAATTGCATGCATGTGGTTTGCGTGGACCTTTAAATTTTCGGGGCGTTACAATCTTCCCCCTTAAATTGAATTTCGTCCTCGAAATTCGCTTATCCTTAATAATCCAAAGTTTAGATTCAGTTCTAGTATTCCAAAAATCCATGTTTCCGTTGCGCTACTCTGATAAAACTTAACTTCTAGAATTACCTTACGTCACCTTGATCTCAATTAAATTTTTCTTCTAAATCCTTATTTTGCAGTTCGCAACTTAAAAAAACCCATAATGACTTAGTGTTGTTACTATTATAACCTCGAATTTCAACGTTTCTTAAAGTTCCCAATATAAAAATATGGATGATCACGCTTATCGTATATTATTTTCTTTATTTTACACCCAAAATATTCCTCAACTTATCAAATTTCAAGCTTACAATCCCAAACACATCCGCTAACGCTTAGATTTTTAAGCCTAATATCGATTCATTCTTAAAAACCCTTGATTAACATTCCTTATAACATTATAACCAAGATACCCCAAGGTTCCAAATATTCTTAAAAGTCTAAATCATCAAAAATTCTTACCATTTAAACCATTCAATTATCGCTTATTGCTAAATTAGTCCCCAAATTCTTTAGTAAATACAAGATTAATTCTTAATTTCCTCAAAATTTATCCTAATCGGTCCTTAATTTCAAAAATCCTACCATTATCCCACAAGTTTTTGGCATTCTTAATTTCCTTCTACGGGTTTCCAATAATATAAATTTCGATAATTTAAACTTATTCACCCAAAAATCAATTCTCATAATCAATCTTACCTTTCATCAAAACTTAAAATCCCAATTTATACATTTCTTACTCCCAAGTCGTTGCAATCCCTTAAATCATTATTCCTTACGTCTAATTCCCAAAAATTAATTCGACTAGTAACCATGAAGCATAAATATTTTCTTAGAAAATCTACGATTCCCAAAGGCATTCATAATATTCACGATTAACTTATGGCCCATAAATAGAACGTCACTACAAAAACCCAAATATCAACATAGTCCAATTCCACCACAAATCCAACATGCGTTGAAAAAAAATAATTTTTCATTTCATATCGTATCGCGTAAAAAAATTCAAAGCATATAAAACATATATTATCATGAAGCTACTAAACATGTGATGTAAACATTTAATTCATGTACTTATGCAGGTAACGACATATTAAATCACATAAAGCATGTAAAAACTTACAACTTTGAGGCTTGATGACTGATCTTTCCGGCGCTGATGGTGGCACAACCCTTTACAGGACCATTGCTCTTATACCAACTGAAACGTCCTGCCCTTTCTTATTGCTTTAAAAGTACTAGAATTTTTTTTTTATTATTTTTTTTTAACCTCACATAGCCTTCGGCCGAACCATAAAATTTCATAAAATATTTTTGACATCATTTTAAAATAAACAAGCAACTAACATTTTTTCTAAATCTAAAAATAACATTTGAAAAGTATAGCCTATACTATAACCTCTCAAAAACCACTCATAATCATGATAAAAGTCATAAAATATTTTAACATAAATCATAACATATATGCAGAAACTAGCGTCGGTCCTCGGGTCATGTGCACCTCCAGTGCAGTCGGATCAACCATCAAGACCTCCATTAGCATTATCATGATAACCTGCATCCATCACACCTAGTGAATCTAAAGACTCAACACACCATAATCTTTATAACAAATAATACATATAAAACCACATGCAACAGTGAAAATTACTTGTACTTAAAATATCGTTTTCATGAAGATGCATAAACTTTAAACATGAACATTTTCTTGATGCATAAACTTTAATTAAAACGTTTTCATGATATGCATAACATAAACCTTAACTTTTTCCTTTTCCTCAACATGACATGACATAAAACCCTTTTCATGATCATAAACATTTTTCCTTTTCCTTTTCCTTTGTTGAATTCAGATCGTTAATTGTGACTTTCCTCACATGACATGATCGATGGATCCATCTAAATATAACCACAGTACTGGGCGGCGGGGACATCAGCGACGCTCTCACCGGTCAACTGAGCCTTGGCCTAACGTGATCGAATAGAAATACGATCGTCGGGGCTCCCTCTGGGGCCTTCTCCCATAAATGGGCTCCCTCTGGGGCCTTCTCCCCTCACGATATTCCCATTCTTCCTCAAACCTCATAACCTCATATTCGCAATAATGGAAACACGATCGTCGGGCTCCCACTGGGACCATCACCCTCACGACATCGCCATTATTAACGAATTAGTCACAATCACTTCA
>NC_133314.1:8731189-8755650 GCF_012295235.1 Primulina huaijiensis
GAATAATCGTTGACGTCGAAGAACGGATCGAAACCTTAGCTTTTGTTCTCTTGGAACCCTTCGAAAATCCTCTTCCAATATGTGTGTATGTGTGCCGTGAGTATATGGGGTGGGGGAAAGAGTTTTTGTTTTGCAAAAGAGGGTGGCGTGAGTTTTTGTGTGTATGGAATAGGGTTTGTGTGATTTATTTAATGTAAACTCTAATTAAATCATTAATTAATCTCTAGGCCTATCAAGCCAATTAATTCGAGCCCATTATAAGTAATAATTAGAATTTAATAAAATCATAAAAATGGTTTTGGTAAAATAAGTTCGTGAATTAAATGGCGGGTTGCTTAAAAGCTCGCATTTTAGTTGAAAATCCAACACCGATAAAAATTACGTCACGGCGTATAAAATCACCTCAAAATCTCTTATTTTCAAAAAATATGAAAAATCATCAATCATATTTTAAATAATTAAAAATAATTATTTAATGAAAAATATTTTCTATTTTTCAGCCCTCGGTTTTCGTTCCTCGATCGCAACTCGAATAATCTTTAAAAATATATTTTAATGCAACCATGTAGAAAATATATTTAAACATGTCAATATGTACAACATAATTAATTAATACAATTAAAACATTTAATTAAAATACAAAGGAATTTAATAATTGCATGCATGTGGTTTGCGTGGACCTTTAAATTTTCGGGGCGTTACAAAGCCTTTACCTGGACCATTATTCAAGAAGCATCGCGAATCGATGGGTTTGAAGCATATGGGTAGTTGGCTCTAGTGCAAGTGGGAGATTGTTAGAGTAGGTGCACGTCGAGCCAAGTGTTGGCCGAGTGTTCACAATGAAACTCTATGTATAAACAGTCTTTATTTTAATAATATTTGAAATTATTGTTTTGGCACTTCTTTATCTGTATACACATGCTAGTTGCATAGATAAAGTCCTTGAATATACAAATAGTATAAAGAATATGAGATGCTCATATGATGAGTATCATGAAACTCATATTTGGAATACTGTATATTCTAAACAGTTCTTAGTCGATTCATCCGCCGCTAAGAAGGATATAGGAAGCTCGATTTTGAGACTAGTATCTGCGATGTGAGTACCATGTTTCATTGGTAGGAGACATTGTGATGTCCGAGCATGCAGGTAGGTGTTCCTGGTAGAGTGCACTGAACAATCCTCCATTTAGGACTTTCCAAGTGGTTCTCACTTATCGAGTGGAAACGTCCTAGTTTATGGTTATACATCATTAGTCCTTATCCGGGACAACATTGAGACTCTATGTGCTAGCATTGCACTTTGACTTGTTTACCGACTCTCATGGGGTCATCAGGTGGCAAGGTTGGGTGCTTTGTCGAAACATATATGATTCGATGCATTGTAGTCGGGGATTCACCGCTTACCTTCGGGTATGGATATCCTATGTGTATGTAGTATGAAATCTCTGATCAGTGTATAGTGGTAATTATGAAAGGGGTTTCATAGATTACACCATCGATGCAACTACGACACGACACATAGTATCTATTCATTGACAACTCTCGATATACCAATGGTTGTCGAATCGGTCGGGATATATGAGTTGAAGGGACCGTACTGTACGCTAACCATAATTGAATGGTTCTTGCAGGTACTATCTTTTGATACCTAGAGAATCATGTAAGCGATGCTGCTAGGCGTTTAACATGATTGGTTGGGTACTATCAGACTTGAGTTATAACGTTCTTATTATCAAAGAGTTGAAAAGTAAGAATGGAGCTATTGAGGTATGCTCATATAAGAACATGTCTAGTCACGAATCACATGGAGATGTGAACCCACGGCTAGTTGTATCAATGAACCATTGAGGGTCACACAAGTATTAGCTTTCTAGATCCCGTTGAGAAGTAAAATAGTTCAATGTGTTGAATGGCTTATAAAAGAGTTTATAAGCATAAAGAAAAATAGAAGTACAACTTCTATGAGGGGAATGTAACTTTTCATTTGTGGAAGTGTTCCTAAATTAAAAGTTGACCAAATAAATAATGTATTTGAAAATTCTGATTTTCATAAACATTATTATGGACTAAATTAAATTAATTCAAGTGTTGAATTAATTAAACACTAGTGGGCCTAGTAGAGTCCAAATAATTAAATTAATTCAAGTGTTGAATTAATTAAATAATATTGGGTCTTGTATAGCCCAATAGGAAATAATTATTCAACTAGTGGGCTTGAGTAAAATCAAGTAAAGTTTAAATTGTCTCAAATGGGTTTGAGATATTTAAATAAAAGTCCATGGGCTTTGTAATTGTTACAAGCCTAAGTAGAAAGCATGCATGGGAGGTGAAGGGTTGGGAGACTACTTTTTCAATATCCAAGGCATGGCATGCACATGCTTAACTTAACTTTTTCTACAACCAAGAAAGTTCTCTCCTCCCTTTTCTCTCACCATTTTTGGCCGAAATTTTGTGTGCTCTTTCTCTCCATTTTTCTTCTTCAATTGTTGAGGAAAGAAAAGTCTTCTCAAAGAAAAATCCTCTAATTTTTCTAGTGCAAAATTAGAGGGGATCTACCTAGTTGGTGGTAGACTTAATTTTTGAGCAAGAAGTTCTCAAAAGAGAAGCTTGTAGATTGTCTTCCTTCAAGAGCTAAGTTGTTTACAACTTAGTTAAAGCCAAACATCAATCTTTTAAGATTGATAGGTAAAAATTATAAACACCCTATGAATGTCATATTGTGTTTTGCTTATTTGCTACACTACTTTGTGGGGTGCTCGATTTTTGTTCTTGTTGAAAATTTTTTTTAAAAAACTTCTTTTGCGCAACCGAGCACCATAACCGATCTCCTTTCAATCTGGAAGGGCTTGAACCCTGCTGGTCTTGACTCGAGGGCCGCGCGAGGGAGATGTAACGAAGAAGGGTCATGGCCGAGTATCTTGGGAGGTCTAGCGAGAAGCTGGGATCTCCAGCGTGCATGGGACTATTTGTGTGGGTTCAGTAGGTTCAGGGACATCCTATGGTGGTCTAAGAAGAGTTGAGTCGGGGCTGGATCGATCGGGTGTAGGCTAGAGTGCAAAAATGGGAAGTAGGGCACTAGGGTTGGTAGAAATAAGGAGCCACGAAAAATTCAGCAGCTGGATGTCCTAATTTTCAAAGTTTAGGGGTCTGATTTTTGAGGTTTTAGGGCCTTTAAAATGATTACTAAGTATGGTGAAAAGGTTGGGAAAATTTGGTTAAATTTCGAGTCGATTCGGGTTAAAAACGGGACCTCTGTAGAACCCGAAAATCAGATTTCGTATAAGCCATGCATAATTATAATTATTTAAATTAAAATGATTTTTTTATGAATGAGGGTTTAAATTCGTTTTAAAATTTGTTGAGTCATGATTATTTATTTTACGCAGAAGTTTAGTTTTTATCTTTTCGGTTAAGTACACGAGGCCGGACTGGAGTTTGGGGAACTGAGATAAGATTAATAATAAGAAAACATTCCTAAATTTAAATTAAGCCGAGGAATAATTTATTTTAATGTAAAAGAATGTTTAAGGAATTATTTAATTAATTGAAGTTAAGTTAGTAAATAAGTTATTTTATGTCCAATAACTAATTAAAAGCCTAAATTTAAAATGTATAACCAATTGAGATAAATTAATCTAGACCTAAAATAGTCAAGAAATTATAACCTAACATTGTAATAATTTATTTTAAGACTAATCCATGCCATTGTTACCCTAATTCAATTTATTAATTTACTAAAATACATATTGGGTGTTTAAAACTTTAGGAATTTAAAATACAAGATTAAGCAATATTTTTACCTTGCTTTAGACATCAAATCTCGGCCATCACACTCCTAATTCCCCTCAATCCAAACATTTAACACATCGTTCCATATCTCTCAAGCAACAAGGATAGAAAGATTGGTATTGCCATTCAAACTCCCCATTTAATTGACAACCTTCACCTTCATTACCTAGCCTTTTTCTCCCACCCATATCTTCGAAAATATCTATAGGAATCAGCACTAGAAATCGTGAGCCTTCAACAAGAAAACAAGAAAGAAAAGGGACTCCGTCTCCACCGTACCGTGTTTTTCCTATAGTTTGTTTTCTTTCTTAAACAAATTTCAGGCATGGATATGTTATTATTTTCTCTTCAATCAAGTCCTATACATGTTTTTAAACCATATTTTGTTCATGAATCATGAAGCATATTCGAAAATATGACAGCAAATTTTTGAAAATCTGTGCAGTATTTTTCGGCTTTCACTTGTTGCCTCACGGTTTTGATTGTTTTTGTGGTTCCAGGAGGTTGGCTCGATTCCAGGCACTCAAGGCTGCATCTAGGCATGTACTAGGGTGTGTTAGGATCATGTTGGTCCATTAGTTCAAGCCCCTACACGCTGGACGAAGACTTGGCAACAACTTTCCCTTAGTTGCAAGTTTGAGTCTCGATTTTTTTTGTTTTGGTTGTCTAAGTTGAAGGTTAGGATCATGGTTGGTCTAAGGCCTGTAACCATGGTTAGAACCATTCCTTAGCATTTCTAGGACGTGACCAAGATAGCCCTTCAAGGCTTGGTTCATGGTCCCATCGATTTTTTTTAAAACAAAACACACACATGTCCCTCAGTTCTTTTTTCTTTGGGTGATGAGTTTCGGCTTCTAGGTGTTTGGATGGATCTTGGTTGGCTTCTAGCCCTTCGCCTTGGTTCATACAACACTTCATCAAGTCTAGATTGAGCCATGATTGATCATATGGCCAATGGAATGATACAAGACAGCAAGGTGATTCAATATCGCACAACACAGAATTTTCTTTGGTGCTCTCGGTTTGAGCTTTGAGTTGTCCTAGGTGTTTGCTTAGTTGTGGTTGGCCAAGTGCCCTTAGCCATGGCTCAAGCCACACCCTAGGATGTTGGTAAGAGACGTTGGTCGGTGGTTCAAGCCCCAATGGCCATTGGTTTCACAAACCACGCAAGGAAGCGCAGCTGCTGCCACTGCGTTATGACAGCAACTTTGGCTTCGGTTCAGAGGTCATGTTCGAGTTATTGGTTGGATTTTAGTCTATGGCCTTGGACTGGACAATACCTCAATGAGTTAGGAAGGTCATGTTTTTGGGCGTTCGTGATTTGGTTAAGTTTAGAGATAGTACGAGAATTTACGGTGCAATGTGCCAAAGCAACTCTCGAAAGAGCGTTTCACGATTTTGGCCTCCATTCACATTTTTCGTGTATTACAGCCCTAGGGATATATTTTCCATCATTTTAGGTGTATTTTAATCATGGCTAAACGATGGTTCAGTGTTGTTTCGGGTTAGTACGAAGCCATGGTTGAATACTAAGTTTGTTGGGCGTAGCGTCTCGTTTTTGGTTCGGTTATGAAGTCTTTGTCAAGTCAAGATTATTTGCATGTTTCTCATGTTAGAATTAAGTCGCAGCAAGCCTGGGAACAATCCAAATCGTCCGGTAAAATAGGGTTATAATTATATTACGTGCATAAAATATAAAATATTTATTTTAGAGATATATGCGATATGTCTTGTGGCCACCTTACGCTTATGGGATTACTTCACCCGGTGACTTACGACCGGTTTACGATTATGTATGGGTACAGATATCCAGTCCAAGGGCTGTGATGATCTCTACCGCCCAGTATACTGTGGTTTAGTCTGATCAGGCGCTTACGTTATGTTATGGGCCACTTGCGTTGAAACATTATCTCTACCAGAAAAATTACGATATGATATTTTATGACAGGGCTCTATCGAGCAAATCTTTTACGTACAATTTTCAGATATGCACGTATTTATAATTACTCAAGACACGATTTTCACATTACGCTTTACAATACGATATTTTTACGTTGCATGCGATTTTATAATAAATTTACTTGTTATTCACGATATATGCATGTTAAGCCTTTAGACTCACTAGACATGACTGTTGTAGGTACTGATGAGGTCGGGACTGAGGGCGGGGACCAGTGAGCTAGCTTGGGTCGGCAGTAGTAGGAACCCGAGGACCTCATGTTTCAGTTTATTCACATTTTCATGTTCAAACTCATCTTTTTATGTGTTGGATATTTATTTTTTTTAAACTGTTGTTTTGAAACAAAATAATTACTTCCGCTGTTATTTTAAAGTAAATCCATTTATCAGTTTATTTTATGAATGATGCATGTTATTTATTTAAAGATAAATTTTTTATATAATCCCGCAAAATTACGAGTACGAAATACGGGCCACTACAACCCCGGTCCAAGTTTAAAACGAATCGGTTAAGTTTGGTATTGGGCTCGAGTTTACGTTTAAGAATGCTTTCATATATGTTTTGGGGTGTTTTAAGGAGTTTGATAAGCTTCGGGTCAATTTTAGAGGTCCAGGGGTAAAACGGTAAATTTTGGGTTTCCAAGGGCAAAATAATCATTTTGCACTTGAGGTGAGATTTTCGTCCTGGCAGCACCCTGAACACATTTTATCATGTTTTAAATGTTTATGCATCATGTTTATGATTTTTATGAAATTATGATAAGTTACGGTGCATGCTTGGTTTTAAGGGAAAAGTTATGTATATGCATATTTCTTTAAGTGGTGAATACGATGATGTTCTTGAAGGATGTGAATTGGTTGTGACTGACGATGTATATGTATACGATGACATGAGATATGATGAGCTAAGGCCAATGCTCAGTGGACGGGTAATGTTGTCGCTGATATCGACGTCGCCCGGTACCGTGGTTACACGTAGATAGATTCATCGAATAGAGCTGATACGAAAGTCACAACTAATGAACTGAATTCAATTGAATGAAAATGTATATGTATATGATGACATGATTTGACACGTTACGATTTCACGCGACACGTTTATGTTATGCTTTTAAGTTCATAAAAGATATGTTGATTATGGTATTTTTCACTGTTGTGTGCCATATATATGTATTTGTTATCTTTGATACAGGTGTGTTGAGTCTTTAGACTCACTAGACGTGTGTGATACAGGTGAGCTTGGTGATGAGGGGACTGGAGGTGCCAAACTCTGAGTAGATAGACCTGGTGCGGTGACACGACCCGAGGACCGTATGTTTTCCGCATTATGATTTACGAGTTTTGAGAGGAGTTAAACATTTACATACGTTGATGATTTTAAGATTTTTACTCATTTATGTTTATGTATGATTTTGGATGAGTTTGGTTAATTTAAGCTGCATTATTTTTTCTGTCAAATAATCACGATTATTTTAAATGTTATTTCGAAAATGTAAGCTTTAAAAAAAATAATAATAATATTTCCACACTTTTAAAATGAGTAGACGTTACATATCCATTCGATAAGTGATAACCATTTAGAATATCCGAGGAGGGTTGTTCAGTGATTCATCGTATTGGTCATTCATCTGTATGTTACCAATGAAACGTGGTACACCTCACGCTCAAGCGGTTTTTATCCTTATTTTAGATAACTGAATCGACTGAGA
This sequence comes from Primulina huaijiensis, assembly GCF_012295235.1. Classification (NCBI taxonomy): domain Eukaryota; kingdom Viridiplantae; phylum Streptophyta; class Magnoliopsida; order Lamiales; family Gesneriaceae; genus Primulina; species Primulina huaijiensis. Next base: position 8,738,650 of record NC_133314.1, read on the forward strand.
ACTTATTTAGAATATACTGTAACTTATAAATGAATTTTATGATTGTCATCATATGTAGGATCTCATAGTACCATAATATATACAGTTTGTATGGATATACTGATAAAATAAATGTCACAACAGGATAAACCCGATAATATTATTAAAATAAAGATTATTTTTACACTTGAGTCAATAAAACTTAAAACTCAAGTTGGTTCGCGGGCACCTAATTTAACATAAACTTCTTTCACTTTTCATCTCTCGGTTGGTTCAGATGAATTAATTTGATCTTTGCTTTGGATCTTGTGGCACAATCGACAGTATTTGAAATGATAATAATTTTCTGGACCGACAATGCTGATTCTGTAGTCTGTTACATTTGGATCATTTCTATGGGATACAGAATGTTATGTTGAATCCAAATACACATTCATTAACGGATAGAGAAGTATATATTTTTTTATAATCGTTTGTGATTGCCGATGTCATAATTTGGTGCTTTGGAAGTCTGCATTGCAATGTTGCAAAATAGAGGCATAGCAAATTCAAGCAGATGTAATTTCTGAAAGTTTACAATGTTCATGATGGGAAGACGAGTTTGATTCCAGCTAGGAGCTATCTATCTTGTTATATAAAATTTTAGGTTTATGTTCGTTACGGTCGAATAACCGACATCTGATATCATTATGTGATCATTCAGATGATGTATGTCCACGATGGAAGATAATATTTATTTCGGGAAGATAATTAATGGGGAAAAAACCGTTCTTGTAGCAGCTTAGGAGGGGAAAGAATCAATTTTTCGTCTCTTTCGTCGATAGCTGTTAAGCAACTGGTAAAGCTTCTCAGTATCATACAAATACCAAGTCATCCAGGTCCAAACATTGGGTAGAGAAAAAAATAATGAATAAAAGTTGATATTCTACATAAAATCCCTAAAAATCACAAAAGAATGCATACTTCGTCTTTGCCTCAAGGCTTGGAGTACGATACCATACAAAACAAAAGACAACATCTTCCGAACGATGGTCTAGACCATTTTAGCCTCCTTAAAAACTCATGGAAACTGAAAAGACCCTCCGATTTCGGTACTCCCAGCTGGTGGAGAAATCGAGACCCAGAGAAGAGAAATGGTGATAGCTATAAGTCCTGACCAGACAAACACGATAGTCGGTGTGCGACCTCTTCGTCCCATCAACCCTTTTGCGAATGGATACAAATGAGCTAAAACCCAGAAGCTAAAGAAAACACCTCCAAGCAAACGGCTCCACTGCGGGATAGTACTGTAAATCGTCCTGCTAACACCTACCGCTATAGCAATCAAGTTTGTTATCATGATAGTAATGGGGGGAATCATTAGAGACGACCATTTTAAGATATAAAGATCGGCAAACTCATCGTCATTCACATCGCCAGCGGATTTTGATGTCAATGTGAATGAGATTTCGATTCCAGCCACCACCTTTAGCAGCCCTTGTAGCACAGCAGCAAGATGAGCACTTGTTCCTCCGATCAACCAGAATTGCTCATTCCTCCACCAGTCTTCGAGATTTATACCAGACCACTTGATCTCAAGCACAGCTAACATGCAGAGAGTTAAGGTGATTACAAGAAGGTAAGTCAAGAATGTGACGTTTAGAGTCTGGACAATGAATTGACCGGAGAAGAGCGACAATGCCGGGAGGAAACAATAGACGATTAGAAACAAGGACGTAAACGGATAGATGCCCACATTAAGATAAGCCACCCTTTGTAGAAGTTTCATCTTAGGACTAGCTAGAAATGCATTATTTCGTGAAAAGAAGATCTCAACTGAACCTGTGGCCCATCGAAGCACTTGATGAAGCCTGTCTGTCAGGTTAATAGGTGCAGTGCCACGGAAAGCATCCCTCTTGGTGACGCAGTATATAGACTTCCACCCTCGGTTGTGCATGCGGTATCCTGTCACCACATCTTCTGTCACTGAGCCGTAAATCCACCCCACCCGATTGCCCCATTCGGTTTTGTCTTCATACCAACAGGAGATAACACTGATAGCCTCTGCAACAGTGGATGCATCAAGAAGTTCCCTTGAAATTGTTAGAGCACCAGGAGGTCGTCCATTCTTCACAGCAGGATGATCTGCGAGTGGTCTGCCTTGAAATTCTGCAACTGGAATGGAATCGATCAGGAAACTCGAGTTACCAAACCTTTTAGAGAAAAGAGAAGGATTCATTTCCTCATCATCAGGATCCCCCATTCTAAGTGCCCGGTGCTCATCGGGTGCGGTAGAAATGGATGCATTTTTCTTAGGACGAGCAAAACAACAGCTGCAACAGCAAGAATGGTCATTTGATCGAGGCGGGTCAAAGCCATAAAGCGCAGTCCGTCGAAAGAGGCACCCAGTGCCAACATAAACCGGACCCTGAAGCCCATCTAGAGCACGCATGTTGACATCAAAGAATACTGTGTTGTGATTTGCGTAACGGTCGGATGGGTCTATTCCCTCAAATCTTTGAGGAAACTGAACATAGCAAAGCCGGTCTCCACCGCGGTCCATCATAAAACACATGCCTTCTCTTATTGCCTGGGAGTTGTAGATGTAGTGATCACAATCAAGATTTAGTATAAAGGGGCCATTGGACATGATCGCTGAGGCTCGAACCAATGCATTCATGGCCCCAGCTTTCTTATTGTGATCATACCCAGGTCGTTTTTCTCGAGAAACATACACAAGCAAGGGGAGTCGGATATCTACTTCAGTAAAATCAAGTGGACTGCTGTCTTCGGTGCCGTGTAGAGGTTCGTCGCTTGGAGGTTTCAGCATTACCTGCAATTTACATAGCCCAACAACATCAAGACCAGCAAGAACAACCAGGTCAAATATTTTGTCTGATAAAACAAGTAGGAAAACTAATAAGCCACTGTTTCAGAAGTCGTAAAAGGATAAATAAAACGACAACTTAATTTGTTCTTAAAATTAAACATGGATCCACATTCCACACATGATGATGTCACAAGGTAGATCAGTTTTTACAAGGAACGGTGAGATTTGAGATTGACTGGCCAAAAGTATAAACAAAGTGCACAACAAAGCACTCAAGAATCCTAAAGAGCAGATAAGATACTGAAAATGCTCTGACCAAGTACCGAAAACAAATGGGAGGGCATAAGTCATGAATATACAAGAAGGAAAGTATTTCACAAAAGAAAAGAGGGTAGGTCATCGGGAAGAGATAAGGCATTCCAGACTAATGATTGATACCTCCACCTGATAAAGATAAATTAGTAAAAGATTTTAATATCCACAGGGACTTTTAAAACTACCTGTATGATTCCAGCATGGTCACCTTTAGAGTGTTCGGGAGCAGAAACCATCCAGGTGCCTGGCCAATGCGTGCCATCTGCCATCCATGTTGCTCTAGAGGCCTTCAGAGGTTCCATCAGTTCATCATCAGTGACCTCTCTCTGAAGCTTCATGGCCTTGATTTCTTCTCTAGCGTTATAAGCATCTGAGCGACGACGAATTGAATCAGGGAGTCCATTGATTCTAACCTTGAACTCATCATACTCACGTTTAACCCGTCTACGATCCTTGACAAAATCTGGAAGCAACTTGTTCTTAAAAGGATCTTTTTTCAAGGAGAAATAAGATTCAGGATTCCTTGGTTCAATATCATGTTTCCGACAAAATGGCACCCATATATTAGCGAAACTTGCAGCTTCTGCCATAGCCTCAAAAGTTAGAAGGGCACCTCCATCATCAGAAACATAGCAAGAAAGCTTCTCAACGGGATAATTAGCTGCAAGAATGGACAAAATAGTGTTTGCTGTAACAAGTGGCGGTTCCTTTTCGGGATCAGCTGTGGAAACAAACATATCGATTCCTGGAAGATCAGATTTTCCGGTGGGATTTGCAGGACTTGGTGTTTCAAATTTTTCTTTTAAAACATTAAGATCAGTAGCGCGATTAACAGGGCATAGCTTTGGAAGCTGATCAAGTAACCACGAGAAAGCAAACCAAATCTCACAGATTACAGACATCAACCACAGCCATCTTGCCTCCTCGTTGGGGTGGCTGACTCTCCAATAAAGAAATAATCCGAGAACAGCCATACGTACAAAAATCAAGAGTCTGGAATTGTATAATTACAGGAGTTTATTGTCAGTCTTTATCAAAACTAAAGATCTAAACAACATACAGACGGGTTTATTCACTACACTAAGAATAATAAAAGAACATCTAGAGGAGAAAGTTAGCAAAAAAATTTAAAAAAGTGATCGTAAAGTTAATTCATATGCTGAAGACAAATACATACAAACAGAAAGGATATGTTTACACAATATTCCAGACTATTATCAAAACAATCATTCAAAGTCGAGGACAAGTACAAACAAAACTTCACATAAACCATAATCTGATTTTTTTACTGCTTTTATAATGCAACACATTTTCATAAAAGATACTCCCATAACCACAGCATCAGCAGATTAATCAATCGAAGCATCAGCACCACACGTTATTTTTTCATGCGTATCTTTTGATGAATCCTTAGCACAGTGAAAACAATAATAACTCAATAGGTAAGTCTTGCTAAAAAGATAATTGACCAACTTTTTAAATTCACAATCTGCCAAATATCTACATCACCTTCGTATTTACCTCCATTATACTAACTGTATACTAATTCTATACCTTCAAATGCTCGCTCTAAATCAGATATTAATCCGATTTTTTCCTAACAAAATAGAATTGCAATAGTAACAGCATCAACAAGAATGAAAGGAAACATTACCGATATGGGCTGAGTACACCAGCAGGTATCTTCAATTTACGAGTGAGTGGCCTCCACGGCTTGTTGAGAAGTTCCGGAGGCTCACCAGACTCACTTTTTTCATCCATAAATCCTCCATCCTTCGGCCATATGGCATTGCCGTACCCATAAGTTCCCTTAGTCTCAAACAACCATCGATTATTATCAAACTCCACCCCTGTTTGGCTCCTTGCCAACACAGACTGGCTCCTCATCATTGCTGATCTGTTGGCCGATTTCATCAATGACAACCTCCTCTCCATCTTTGACATGCCAACATTTGACGGAAGATGTAACGGCTGACCAGGTTCCACTGAGCTTGTAGGAATTTCGGTATTCTTATATGGTTCTTTACATCCCGGGCAAATCCCATCCGCAGTCTTCACTGAGTCAATGAAACAATCCCTACAAATCTTGAAATCACATTCACATGGAAGAAGATCTTCGCCCCTCTCATCACTCATGACTTTCCCATCACAGCCAGGAATCGAACATGAGGAACCTTTTGTACCAGCCATCTGTGGATGGTTAGTTTCGGATTCTATCACCTTATCCATCAAGTGTGCACGGGTAACACTATTATACCCACCAGTAAACAAAGAACTTGATACGTACTGCTCCTCAACTCTCTGTGATATTGGAGGATGATCCACCACCCTTATTGACATTGCCGGATCCATGGGCTGATTATCAGGTGTTGGTGGTATATGTACAGTATACTCCGAGAATTCAACACCACTCATCTCACTATCAAGACTATCCCTCGACAAGTTGACATATCGACCCGATGATGTCCTCCTCGAAAAGGTCACAGTTGGGGGACTTGGACCCCTCCCGGTATTTGGATCAGAAGGTTTGAAGGATCTTCCTGCCATTCTACCGATATGTTCACAAGAAAATCATATATTTGTTAACAGAACCTGAAAGTCAAGAGAAAACCATAAAAACAAAAAGAGGGAGTCTATAACTCAAGAGTAATTATTCTTATTCCCTAAAGCACTCTTTTCACGATGCACCATAAATTTTCAGTCTTGCATATCTTTTTCTTTAACAGCAAAGATTATCTTAAGTAAAACACAGAATGATTGAAAACTTATTACACGGTAAATAGCACTATAACTTAAAATGAGATTAAAATATTTCTTTTTTATGCAAAATCGTCTACTTTTTTTGAACAAAAGTAATAAACACCTACTGCTTTCAAGGCCAAATTTCAAATCCTCTCCACTGATCTAAAAGAAAAATATACATAAACTAAGACTACAGTTAAAAGTACCTATAATCTTCAAAAAGTAGAATAACAGCAATGAACACCTATAATCTTGAAAACGTGAATTTATACAGATGAACGTAACCAAGATCACACGTCATACCTTCCGAAGATCTAAACTTTCTAAGAATCCCAACAAATCTCAAAACTCAAAAACTTCTTCAAGCAAAGAAAATCAATTGAAACTTCAGAACAGACCATGGCTGTCATATATAAGACAATCAGAAAAGGGGTATGGAGAAGAGGATCAATAGCTTCCCATGTAATACCTAGTCTCCCGATGTTTAAAAAGAAGAGTGCTATCCATATAAAAACAACGACATGGCCTCCCAAAGACGTGTATGAAACTATCAAAAACAAATACTAATTTAAAAACTCAAACGTTCACACACATACAAATGGTAAGCTAAAATATAAAAAAACTGTAATACCAAAGCTAATGCGACCAGGTCTAATATCGTCTTCCCGTGATACATTTTCTTACGCGCTAATTTCATAAAAATAACTATTCAAACATACAATTTAACGTCTCTTTCTGGACTCTAAATGGGATCTAGCAATTCAAAGTCCATTCCAAGGACCAGTTATAGAGAAGATAAACTAGCAAATCATCACCAAACAAAATTAAATAGCAACAAAGCAGCCAACCCAAGAAGAAATCGTAAAAGCACATTTCAGTCCCCGGGTAGCATTTTTATACATGGTAATTACAGAGTCAAAAAAAGAATTTGTACACAAACTACATCGTCATAAAAAAAACTGGAATAAAAAAACGCAGAGATCTGAGCACTTCAGATGAATCTACCTCGACTAAAGAAAATGTAGACAAATGGGCTACTGTAATTCAGCACAAAACCAAGTTCTCTCCCTTGATTTGGGCAGTGATATATGCTTCAAAAGCTTAAAAAACAGATGGGTTTTTTCAAAAAATCTGTAACATCTGAGGATGAACGGCGGATTTGTGTTCTGCTGCTGAGTGTTCGGGATCTTTGTTGTGAGTAGTGACCAAGTAAAATGTAACGAAAAATTTTACTTCGGATTTTGTAATAACAACAATAATTAAAACTGTGAGGAGTTGATAGAAGAGTAGTAGATGATGAAACGGCGAAACTTAAGGTGACGGACATAAGATGAAATATATTACGCGGATACAGGGTATTTTCTTTTCTTTTCTTTTCTTATCTTAAATTAAATGGGGGATAATATTAATTTAATTAAGTATATATTTAAGTGATGTTCGAAACAAATCTTTTAAATAAAAATTTAAAATATAGTTGCTTAAATTATAACTTTTTAAAATTTAGTTTAGCTTCACATCGATTATTCTCAGTAGCTTTAATCGCCATTGTAATATTTTTTTTTAATTATGATTTACTATAATCTATCTAATTATAAATAATTGAATTCAGATGAACAATTTTTATGTCTACACAATGCGTGCTCAAATCGCTAGTACAGATTAAGTTTCTTGCCAAATTATCTTTTATAGTTTATTAAGTATCAAGTATATATTGTTGGAAAATTTTGATGATTAATGAATGAAAATTAAGCAAATTAATCAATGTGTTTGATTGGAAAAATTCGGAACGAAGAACGGAGCTTAATGAACGAATATTAAGTTCGGTGGTTCTGAATTAAACTCGAAACAAGTTCATCGAATCTTGAAAGACTTTAAACGAGTAGTCGGAACATGTAAGGGACGGGAAAAAAAAAAATCGATCATGAACAGTAGCAGGCGCGCGTCTGCGGGCAGGCGCGCATGTGCGCGCGCCTGCCGAGATCTACTACCGAGTGCTACTACTTAAATTATAATTCACTCAAGTGTAGGTTGTCTGCAAGTAATATATTTCGTAAGTACGAGATCGATCCACAGAGGGGTTATTTTAAATTTAAATTTATTAATTTATAGATTACCAAATGCAAGAACGAAGTTTACAAATTATAAATTTTGTTAGACTCGAGGATTTATTCTTAGTTTATGCAATATTGTTTAAATAAAAGTAAAACAAAGGAAACCACCATAAATAATGGTTCCAAGAAAATTAAATATTTAAACACACACCTAATATAATATAGTTCACACTATAGAAAATACCGAATTCACCGATATTTTATATATGGTACCTATGATTATATATATAACTATATAAATATATAACTGCATAAAGTAAAATGTTAAATTAAATCATTATATTTCATTTAGAACAACCGGCAGAGCCACGTTATTGCCTAAATGAAATATATGATTTAATAAATTAGTTGCGGGAAAGTAAAAGTTAGTTGCAAAAAGTAAAAGTTAGTTGCGATAAAGTAAATGTTAGATGCGGAAAGTAAAAGTTAGTTGCGATAAAGTAAAAGTTAGTTGCGATAAAGTAATGTTAGATTGTTAGATATTAGTATTAAATCATAATATTTCATTTAGAACAACCGGCAGAGCCACGCTATCGTCTAAATGAAATATATGATATAATTATATAAATATATATATATTTTTTTTATTATTAATCTTATTTCTAATCTCCAAACTCCGGTCCGGCCTCGCGTATTTACCCTGAAAAGATAAAACTAAACATCTTCTTTTAAAATAAAAACACTTCATATTTTCTTAAAATTTCAATTTTAATTTAAATAATAGAAATTATGCATGGCCTATACGTAATCTGATTTTCGGGTTATACAAATCTACCCGCCTTAAAGGAATTTCGTCCTCGAAATTAAAACTTACCGAATAACTCGGGATAACGACTCCTCATCTCCAGCTCAGATTTCCTCGTAGCTTCCTCCTCCGAATGATTGAGCCACTTGACTTTCACTAGCTTGACTATTTTGTTCCGAAGCTTTTTCTCCTATCTGTCTAAAATTTGCACTGGCATTTCCTCATAAGACAAGTTCGGAGTGAGCTGCAACGGTTCAAAGTTCAAGACATGTGATGGATTCGCCATATACTTCCTCAACATGGAGACGTGAAACACGTTGTGTACTCCGGCCAGATTCGGCGGAAGAGCAACACGATAAGCTAATGTCCCAACTCTGTCGAGGATCTCAAATGGTCCAATGAATCTCGGACTGAGCTTTCCTTTCTTCCCGAACTGCATGACACCTTTCATCGGTGCAATCTTCACGAAAACATGGTCACCAACAGCAAACTCTAAATCTCTCCTCCTCTGATCCGCATAACTCTTCTGTCTGCTCTGAGCAGTCCTCATCCTATCACGGCTCTTGACTACTCCCTCAGCAGCCTGCTGCACAATCTCCGGGCCCAATTCTGCTCTCTACCCTACTTCATCCCAATGAATAGGCGATCTACACTTACGACCGTACAGTGCTTCATATGGAGCCATACCTATAGACGACTGAAAACTGTTGTTATAGGTAAACTCCACCAATGGTAGCTTTGATTCCCAACTCCCGGAGAAATCGAGGACACATGCACGAAGAAGATCCTCCAAAATCTGGATAACTCTCTCGGACTGACCATCCGTCTGTGGGTGAAAAGCCGTGCTAAACAACAATTTTGTACCTATAGCTGAATGTAGACTCTTCCAAAATGATGAAGTGAATCTAGGATCTCGGTCAGACACTATAGAAACAGGAATACCATGAAGTCTGACGATCTCCCGGATATATAACTCTGCATACTGGATCATGGAGAAATTCGTCTTAATTGGCAAGAAATGGGCTGATTTCGTAAGACGATCAACAATCACCCATATAGCATTCGACCATCTGACTGACTTCGGCAATCCGACAACAAAATCCATGGTAACATTCTCCCACTTCTACTCGGGAATAGGAAGAGGCTTGAGCATACCTGCTGGTCTCTGATATTCCGCTTTCACTAGCTGGCACGTTAGACATTCGGATACAAAACGTCTGATATCCCTCTTCATCCCATGCCACCAATATAATAACTGTACATCTTTGTACATCTTCGTACTCCCTGGATGAATAGAGTACGACTACATATGGGCCTCAGATAAGATATCCTCTTGAATAGAATCGCAGCTAGGAACCCACATTCTGTCTCGATATCTAACAATACCGTCTCTGATTGTATACAAGATACTGCCCTTGGCCTCATCTCTCTGCCTCCACTTTGCCAACTGCTCGTCTGCTAACTGTCCACTGCGAATACGGTCTAGAAGAGAAGACTGAATCGTCAAAGTAGATAGACGAGGAACTCTACCTTGAGGATACGTCTCTAAATCAAACCTCTGTATCTCAAACTGAAGAGGTCTCGAAACCACCAAATGAGCCATCACTGCGACTTTCCTGCTCAACGCATCCGCAACTACATTAGCTTTTCCAGGATGATAGCTAATGTCACAGTCATAGTCCTTCACTAGCTCCAACCAACGCCTCTGCCGCATATTCAACTCTTTCTGTGTAAAGAATTATTTGAGACTTTTGTGGTCGGTGAAGATCTGACACTTCTCTCCGTACAAATAGTGCCTCCAAATCTTCAATGCAAATACTACGGCTGCCAACTCTAGATCATGGGTAGGATAATTCTTCTCATGAGTCTTCAACTGACGAGAAGCATATGCTATGACCTTCCCATGCTGCATCATTACTGCGCCTAACCCGAGTTTCGAAGCATCGGTATACAAAACAAAATCCCCGGGTCTTGACGGCATGGCCAATACTGGCGCTGAAATAAGAGCTTGCTTCAATGTATCGAAGCTCTTCTGACATTCCTCGCTCTACACATACTTAACATTCTTCTTCGTCAATGATGTGAGTGGAACTGCAATAGAGGAGAATCCCCGATTAAACTTCCGATAGTATCCTGCTAGCCCAAGGAAAATACGGATCTCTGATGCATTTTGCGGCACAACCCAATCTCTGACTGCTGCACCTTTCGCTGGGTCTACCTCAATACCATTGTTAGAAACGACGTGGCCTAAGAACGCCACATTCTCTAACCAGAACTCACACTTACTGAACTCCGCGAATAGCTTATGTTTTTGTAAGGTCTGCATTACTGTGGTCAAATGTCTGCTGTGATCCTCTTGATTCTTTGAGTAAACGAGAATATCGTCTATGAATACTATCACAAACTGATCAAGATACGGCTGAAATACACGATTCATGAAGATTGCTGGCGCATTCGTCAAACCGAACGGCATCACAAGGAACTCGAAGTGGCCATAACGAGTCCTAAAAGCAGTCTTGAGAACATCAGCGTCTTGCACCCGCAACTGATGATAACCGGAATGCAGATCTATCTTGGAGAATACTGAAGCTCCTTGCAATTGATCAAATAAATCTACAATCCTCGGAAGTGGGTATTTGTTCTTCACTGTAACTTTGTAAAACTCCCGATAATCAATGCAAAGCCTCATCGACCCATCCTTCTTCTTCACAAATAAGACTGGCGCGCCCCATGGAGAAAAACTCGGGCGAATGAACTCCTTGTCAAGAAGTTCCTGAATCTGCTTCTTGAGTTCTGCCATCTCTGTCGGTGCTAATCGGTACGGTGCCTTTGAGCTCGGCGCGGTACCTGGCATAAGCTCAATAGAGAATTCCACCTCTTGCACATGTGGTAAACCAATGACGTCAACAGGAAAAACATCTAGAAAGTCTTTGACAATAGGAACATCGGATGCTGACTGTTTGGGCGTCTCAAGAACAGATACAAGAGTAGCTAAAAATGCTCGGCACCCTCTATGAATGAGCTTCCTAGCCTGGACACAAGATATCATACGCGGTAAATGGAAGTACTTGTCTGGTTCGAATAAGAATTGTTCCATCCCAGGCGGTCGAACTAGAACAGATCTCCGCTGGAAGTCAATCAAAACTCGGTTCCTCAAAAGCCAGTCCATACCCAGAATGATATCAAACTCGGGCATTGGTAGCACGATAAGCTCCGCATAAACGAGATTACCATGAAGTTCGAGGTCTATGTCTCGGATCACATTAGTAGCTGTCATCTACTCTCCAGAAGGCAATGCTACTGAATACGCTATGTCTAGCCAATTGTCCTGATCTTGAGAGAATTTGCAAAGGTTTCTGAAATGAATGAATGAGTAGCCCCTGAATCTATCAAGGCTTTCGTAGTTGAACCGGCTATAAAGATTCTCCCTGAAAGATTGGAATATCATGCTAAACCCATTATTTTTACAAGAACTATGCTTATAGACATGCAAAGGTCAAAATTCTCCTAACCTAAAATTCCCTAAGTAACACTGATTAGAACATGCAATCCTATCATAAATTCTAAGTTCAAAATCTTAACCCAAAACATTAAACTTCAAATACAACTTAAAGATTTAGGATACCTGTCATGAGCATCGTCTCTGGGATAGTCTCCGCAGCATGGAGAGCAAAAACTCTGCCTTGGGTAGGCAGATTCTTCTGAGGGCAATTCTTCAATATGTGGTCAGTACTACCACATTTGTAACACTTTCTCGAACCATACATACAAGTCCCAGCATGACGATGTGAACCCTTGGCACAGACTGGGTACTCCACTGTCCTCGGGACTGCCCGTCCCGGTTGCTGCTGCTGCTGCCCTCTGTTCCTGGGTGGACCGTGGAAAGGTCTCTTATTCTGATGCTGCTGCTGGGGAGGACGGTGTGGTGCCTGAAATGGTCGTTTACCCTGGCGATCGCGCTCAATATCATTCTGGTCTTGCTCTGCCGCTAGAGCTCTGGAAACAGCAACATCATAGGTAGTAGGGCCAGCCACCCTAACATCACGGCGCAAGATCGGCCGCAGACCATCCATAAAATGCCTCAATTTTGCACCAGCGTCGTTTGCAATTAGGTATACAAAGTGACAACCCCTCTCAAATTTACGGATAAACTCCGTGACAGTCGTGTCTCCCTGTCTCAGGGTCATAAACTCCCTGGTCAACCTGGAACGCACCTCGTCAGTAAAATATTTAGAGTAGACTACCTCTGTGAAGCACGCCCAGCTCAAAGTAGCCATATCCAAAGCTACAGTTGCTCCCTCCCACCACAGACGAGCGACTCCTCCAAACAGATAAGTCGCACAACGAACCCTATCTCCATCTTCAAGCCCAATGAACTCGAAAATAACCTCAAGGGATTTAATCCAGCGCTCTGCAACCAAAAGATCTGTCGTCCTTGAGAACTCTTTCGGTCTCATCTTCATGAACCGCTCACAGACAGCTTCAGGCCCCGTCTGTCTGGCAGCCACAGCGTTGTTCCCCGCAAACTGCGTGAAGAACTGAGTCATCCCAGCTAACATCTGGGCGTTCAAGTCTGGTGGAGGGGGTGGAGGTCCCTGCCTCTCTTGCCTCTGACCCTCACCGTCCTCATGATGGTGCTCATCACCACCTCTCGGGCGTCCAAACTGGCGTCTAGGAGGCATACTGTTTCATATATAGCCCATACGTAACTAACATGCATAATTCCATAATTTATCTTAATTTTAAATAAATACTGAAATAATTAAAAAAATCTGAACGTACAAAAAAACATTTCATGAAAACATGCTGTTAAAATAATTCATGCTTTAAATAAAATGCGTAAATGTAAACTTACAGACCGAAGACGTGACTTCATGAGCTTCTTGAGGTCAGTAGTAGTACAACCCTTTACAAGAACATAGGCTCTGATACCATCTGTAAATGCCCGTATTTCGTATTCATAAATTTGCGAAATTATTAAAATTTTTCTAAATAAATAAATAACTTGCTCAATTTATAAAATAAACATGTAAATAATTTTAATTTTAAAATAACAGCGGAAGTCAACATAGTATTTCAAACAACAATTTAAAAATAATCCTACATGTTAAAATCAAGTTTGAATGATAAGGTGCATAAATTAAATCATGAGGTCCTCGGGTTTACTACTGCTGTCCCAAGATCGCTCACTGGTCTCCGCCCGCGGTCTCGACCTCATCAATACCTACAACAATCAAGTCTAGTGAGTCTAAAGACTCTACATGTATATATCCTGAATAACAACTAAATATATCATAAAATCGGATGCAACGTAAAAATAAAGTATCGTAAAGCATACGGTGAAAATCGTATCGTGAATAATTATAACTACGTGCATATCTGAAAATCATACGTAAAAGCTTTGCTCAATAGAGCTCTGTCATATCATATCATAATTTTCTGGTAGAGATAATGTTTCTAAGCTAGTGGCCCATAACATAACATGAGCGCCTGATCAGACTAAACCACAGTATACTGGGCGATAGAGATCAATCACAGCCCTTGGACTGGATGTCCGTACCCATGCATAATCATAAACCGGTAGTAAGTCACTGGGTGGAGAGGTCCTCGGTTGCGCCTACCGACTTCCAAACCCATAAACATAAGGTGGCCACAAGACATATAGCATATATCACAAAAATAAACATTTTATATTTTTATGCACGGAATATAATAATAACCATATTTTTACCGGATGAGTTGAATCGCTCCCAGGCTTGCTGCGACTTAACTCTAATATGTGACACATGCAAATAATATTATCTTGACTTCAACTTGAAAATAGAACCAAAACTCAACAATAGAACCAAAATGAGACTATTAGGCCCAACCACTTGATTTTTAATCATGGTATCGTACCAACCCGAACCAACATTAAACCGACGTTTAACCATGATTAAAAATACCCCAAACATACTGAAAAATATGCATAAGGACTGTAAAACACGAAAATAGGTGAATGGAACACAAAAACATAAAATACTCTTTCGAGAGTCATTTTGGCACCTTTCACCGTAAATTCTCGTACGACCCCTAAACTCGACCAAATCACAAACGGCCAAAAACACGACTTTTCTAACTCATTAAGGTAGTGTCCAGTCCAAGGCCATATGCTAAAAGCCAACAAAGAACTCAAACCACCTCCAAAACCGAAGCTCAAGTTGCTGTCAAAAACAGAAAATACAGCAGCGGCAGCTTGCTTGTTTGTGGAGCAAACTATGAAAATAATGGCCATGGGCTTGAACCACTGCCCAAGGACTCTTACCAACATCCTAAGTTATGGCTTGGACCATGGCTAAGAGCTAAAAGTCAATCACAAACCAAGCCACTACCTAAGACACTCACAGCTCCCACCCGATAGCACCCTTTGGGGTGGAGTGTTAATGAAATATTTGATTGTCTTGTGTCGTTCCAGTGGCCATTTAATCGACCGTGGCTCGATCTAGACATGATGGAGTGTTGTATGAACCATGGCTACGGGCTAGGAGCCAACCATAATCTAATCCACACCCCTAAACCGAAACACACTCACACAGGAAATGGAAAAACCGAAATATGTTCTTGTGTTGTTGCTTAAAAGTTTTGAGGGATCCATGAACCAAAACTTGAAAGGACACCTTGGTCACATCTTAGACATGTTAAGGGAGAGTTCTATCCATGGCTATAGTCCTAGGACAGCCAAGATTGGAACAACCCTCAAACAACTCAAGGATAGAAAATTGTGACTCATTTCTGCAGCTTATGTAAAGTTTGCTGTCATTGCTACGTTCTTGAGTGTATGGACTGAAACAACTGACCCAAAAACACCCTAACACATTCTAAACTATTCCTAGAAGCATCCATGTGTGCCTGGAACCGAGCAACTCCCTAAAAACAACAAAACACACCCAAACCGTGACATTGAAAACAAAGAAGCCGAGAACTTTTGTACAGATTTTTGCTTGGACATTTGCTGTCATTTTCGTGATATTGTTTGAATCATGCATATAAAATGGTTTAAAAATATCTATAGGACTTGATTGAAGAGAAAAGAAACAATATATACATGCCTGAAATTTGTTTTTACACAAAAACAAATCAATACGACGAAGACGAGCGGCGTCACGGAGTTGGATGTCTTTTCTTATTCCTGCTGCTATTCTCTCGATTCTATGCTGCTGTTTTTCTGGTGTTTTTCGAAGATAAGAGCATATGTTTGCTAGGCAATGAAAAGGAGTATTAGTGGAGGTGTTAAATGAGTCATAACATACATTTAGTTGAGAGTTACAAGTGAGAATTTAATTGGTTTTGAATTGTTTCTCCTTCCTCTTGTTGCCGTTGTCTTGTTCTTATTTTTTTTTCAGCTATATTCGTTTATTTGCTAGCATGATGGATTACAGAAGAATTAAGGTGTATTTTGTATTTGAATTTACTTATAGTTAGTGCATTAAAACGGAGAGATGAACACTCCATAGAACACAATTAAAATTGACTTGAATGGGGAGTTACTAGTCACTTTAGAAATGGTTTAAGGTTTTGACCGAATTTGCTTCTCATTTGCATGGTATATTCTTATTTAATCCTTGCATTTTAATTGTTTAAAGTTTAGCACCCTCATTATCTATTTTAGTGAATTTACACATTAAATTTAGGATAGATTATTGAATGGCATTCATGACCTCCAATTTAAATATTCAAATGCTATGATTAATTTCTTGAATATATTATACTAATTCATCCCCATATGTTTATATATTTTAATTTAAGGTTTAATTAAATATTAACCTAAAGAACTTATTTACTAATTTAGCTCCAATTAATTTAATAAATCCTAAACACATTCTTTTTTCTTAAAAAAAATTATTCTTTAGCTTAAATTAAATTTAGAAATATTTTTCTTATTATTAATCTTATTTCTAATCTCCAAACTCCGGTCCGGCCTCGCGTATTTACCCTGAAAAGATAANTAACGGATACATTCGACTACCTTTGAAACTTATCCAACACAAACAAATCTTTTTTTTTAAGAACATATTGATTGATGGATTTTTTTTTAGAACACATTTATAGTACATTAATCAAATCTAAAAAAACAATTACAATGAACGAAGAACTTTGCAGTCCGTTATTTATCTTCTATTTTTTTATAATTAATATTTTTTTTATAGGGGAGTTATATTCTTGTAATTAACCATTTTTTAATAATCAATAAAAGTTTATTAATTGTTTTCTCATTTCTCACCACTTACTCACAAAAGATGTGTGAGTATATATTATACTTT
>NC_133314.1:8759460-8767568 GCF_012295235.1 Primulina huaijiensis
ACATTTCTGAGTCCATTCAAATTGTGTATCTTTTGTTAAAAGATTCGAAATTGGTTTAGATATTATGCTGAAATTTTTTATAAACCTTCTATAAAAACCTGCATGACCCAAGAATGATCGAACTTCTTTGACCGTTTTTGGTGATGTTAAATTAGCAATAACATCAACTTTGGCTTTATCAACTTCAATTCCTTTTTCAGATATCACATAACCTAACACAATCCCAGATTTAACCATATAATGACATTTTTCTCAATTTAAAACAAGATTTTTTTCTTCACATCGTTTTGATACTTCTTCTAGGTTTTTATGACAATTTTCAAATGAGTTTCCAAAAACAGTTATATCATCCATAAAAACTTCTACAAATTCTTCAATCATATCTGTAAGGTCCAAAATTAAGACGACGTAATCCAACGATATGCAAATCTAGGAATTCTGAAAAAAAAAAGGTTAATTAAAGTATTTTAATTGCTTAATTGATTATGTGATATGCATAATTATATGTTAAATAGGATTTATTGTCATTATGCATAAAATTTTATTTTGAGAATTATTCGAATTGCGATCGAAGAACGGAGACCGAGGGCTGAAAAACGTAAAATGTTTTATTAAATAATTATTTTTAATTATTTAAAAATATGATTGTGGGTTTTTCTTATTTTTGAAAATAAGGGGTTTGTAGGTGATTTTATACGCCGGAACGTAAATTTTATCGGTGTTGGTTTTTCAACAAAATACGAACTTTTTAGCAACCCGACTATTAAATTCACAAAATTATTTTAACCAAAACTATTTTAATACTTTAATTAAATCCTAATTAAGCATTTAATGGGCCTAAATTATGAGCTTAATAGGCCTAAGTTTAACTAAAGATTTTATTATTATATATTAAGCTAATCATCCCAAACCCTACGTATTCTACACACAACTACTTTCTGAATTTGACACCATATCACACGGCTCACAACAC
The DNA here is from genome assembly GCF_012295235.1 of Primulina huaijiensis. Taxonomy (NCBI): domain Eukaryota; kingdom Viridiplantae; phylum Streptophyta; class Magnoliopsida; order Lamiales; family Gesneriaceae; genus Primulina; species Primulina huaijiensis. The sequence goes on from NC_133314.1 coordinate 8,760,434, forward strand.
AACAAATTAGAAGAAAATTTTCGGTAAAGCTAAAGGGAATTCAAGCCAAGGTTCTTGTCCGTTCTTCGCAAATCGTCAACGGTTTTTCGTGCGTTAAATACGCAAAGGCACGCCATATTCTCCTTTTACTCATCATCACACCATATTATGTAATTGTTTATGAATTTGCATGAAAACAAGTCACACAATCGTTTACTGTTGTAACCATGAATATGCATGTTCTAAACTTGTGTTATTTGGCTCCAAAAATATGTTTCTATGTGTTAAGGGGCTGCCATGAATTAGGATATGCCAAAACATGATAAAATATGACTAAAACGTGACAAATTGATTGAGAAAACTAAACTGGAACAACCGGGAAAGAAAAAGAAAAATAAAGGGCCGAGAGTTGAAGGTTTGGGTGCATGTATGTGTCTTGTGCATGGGGCTTAGGGGCTCGACCCAGTCAGTGTGTTGGGTCCTAAGGATTGTGGGTCAGGGTCAGGAAGGGTCCTAGCCATCGCGCAGCCAGGGAGGAGTCCCATGGAAAAGGGACTCCTCGCACGATCGGTGATGATGATAGCAGCCAAGGAGGCTCGCTGCTGAGGCTAGGTGGCTCAAGGTAGGGACATCAGGGCCCAAGGGTCATGGGCAGGGGTCGAACTGGGGGCTGGGGCGGCTGGGTCGCTGCTGGATCTAATAAAAAGTAGGAACCGTGAGGAGAAGCAAGTCACGCAGCTGGTTTTCTTCGATTCAGGTGCGTCGGGCTTGGGGTTTCAGGGGCTGGGCTGGTCTGGGCTGGGTTTGGGCGTGGTCCAGGGATGGTGAGGGTTGTGTGGGCTCGGTGGTGGCTCAGCTGGTCGAGTCCTAGGCTAACTAGGAGTCCTAGAGCAACTATGAAACTCACGCACACACAGCACATGCAATGGGGTCAGTTTCAAGGAGAGTTTTGAGCGGGCCAGGGCTGGTTTTATGGGCTGGGCTTGGTCAAGAGAGTTCCTAGGTGGGTTGGCTAGGTTTTGGCTCAAGGTGGCTCGGGCGTGGCTCGAGTAAATAGGGAGATGGCTTGGGTGGTTCGATAATGGGTCAATATTTCGAATTTATTAACAAAAATTGAATCCATGGGTCCACGGTGGTGGCTCATGACTTGGAAGGGTAGAATAAAATTTAAAAATGTTATGTTAAAGAGTTGGGATCAAAATAACGAGTTTTGGAATTTTCCGGGATTTTATCGCCACACGAAACGCTAATTAACGAATTAATTGAAACACATAGTTTTAAGATTTATAAAATTATGAAAAATTATATTTAAGCTTAAGTAATTATTAAAAGTATAAGTTTTAAATTTGAGAATTTTATATTAAGTTTTTGTTTAATTCAGGATTAAAACGCGTTAATAAGTTATATTTAAAGATTAAATTAAAAGTCCTCGATTTAAGCTAAATAAAATATGAGAAAATTCATGTAAGCTTAAATAATTATTTGGGACATGTTAGAGTAAATGGAATTAAAAAAAAAAGTCAAAAACGTGAAATTTTACGTCTAGGGGTAAAACGGTCTTTTTACACCTAGAAATTAGTAAACGTCATGGCAGTGTCCTGAATGTTGTTTTACATGCTAATATGATTATTTCAAATGTTCATGCATTTTCATGACATGGATTTTAAATGGTTACGATTTATTATGTCAGAATGTTATTTTAAAGGGTTATGATTTAATATGTTAAAATGTTTATTTTAAATATTTATGATTTAAATGCATATTTTAAATGTTCATGATTAAATTATGATTTTTAAATTTCTATGGGATTTTTATGATTTAAGGAAAACATTTAAAAGACATGTTGCATGCTTGGTTTCAAAAACAAAATTATATGCATGATTGTTACAAAGTGATGAGAATGTAAACGTTGAAGGATGTGAAGGTATTGTGACTAAATATGTTGGAAATATCGTGAGGGTTATGGTCCCAGTTGGAGCCCGACGATCGTGTTTCCTTTGATACGAATACGAATACGAATACGTGATATGAATACGAATACGTGATACGAATACGAATATGTTAATACGTTGGCCAAGGCCCAGTTGACGGGTGAGGGTGTCGCTGGTGTCCCCGCCGCCCAGTACTGTGGTTACATGTAGATGGATCCATCGCCCAATACGATTAAGAATACGCGTCACAATCTCGATCTGAATTCAACAAACATGAACATGAACATGAATATGGATATGGATATGAATATGAATATGTTGATATGATTATGTTATGAAAATGGTTAAGTTTAAAGTTTATGCATTATTATGAAAATGATATTTTAAGTACAAGTATTTTTTACTGTTGTATGTGATCTGTATTACGTATTACTTGTTATCAAGGATATGACGTGTTGACTCTTTAGACTCACTAGGTGTGTATGATGCAGGTGATGATTATAATTATGATTTTGGAGGACTTGATGGGTGACCTTGCTGGACTGTCGGTGCACATAACCCGAGGACCAGCGCTTCTATTTTCCGCATTTAAGTTTATGATTTTAAGTTAAAGATTTTTACGACATTTTATTTATGCTTGTTGAGAGATTTTTGAGAAGTTTAGTATGGGCTACACTTTTCAAATAATGTTTTTAGGTTGGTAAAACGTTTGACGATTTTATGTTTTAAAATATTTTCCTTTGGATTTTTAAATGGTAGTTGGATGTTTATTTTTAAAATAGTGACAAGATATTTTAAAGTATTTATATATATGTATATTTTTAATTATGAGGGTTTAAAAAAAAAAATTCTAGCACGTTTTAAGAAAAAGAATAGCAGACGTTTCAGTTGGTATCAGAGCAAAGGTCCTGTAAAGGGTTGTGCCACCATCAGCGCCGGAAAGATCAGCCGTCAAGCCTCGAATTGTAAGTTTTACATGCTTTATATGATTTGATACGATGTTACCTGCATGATGACAAGAATAATATGTTTACACTACATGTTTACTATCTTTTTGGGTATATATGCTTTGCATGCTTAAATTTCTAAAATGAATTAGGATATGTCACATGATTAGAAAAATTAGATTTAAATGCATGTTGGTTACGTTAGAATTCGGAAAACATTCAGATAAAATGCCTCCTAGACGTGCCCCTAGTAATGAGAACCGAGCAGAGAACAATGTGAACAGTCAAGGGAATGAACCCCCCCACCACCTCCTCCGGGGGATGCTGCTACTCGAGCACTAGAAGGAATGGCTCGTCTATTCGAGCAGCAGATACAGCAGCAGCAGTTACAGCAGCAGCAGTTGCAGCAGCAGTTGCAACAGATGCAGCAGGCACCTAGGCCACAGCATGACATATATGATCAGTTCCAGAGGCTAGGGCCGAAGGAATTTACTGGCACTACCAACCTTTTTATTGCTGAGGGTTGGATTCGGCCACTCGAGGTACACTTTCGCTATCTGGACATGGGAGATGCTGACCGTGTAAGGTGTACCATTTATCTACTTAGAAATGACGATTCCTTGTGGTGGGAAGGAGCCGAGCACGGTGTTGACCTTGCTACTCTTACTTGGGCTCAATCCAAGACGATATTCTACGAGAAGTATTTTACTGCTGGTACTAGAGGACGACTGAAGAGAGAGTTTATGAGCCTCCGTCAGGGAGACTCGTCTGTTGCTGAGTTTGTGAAGAAATTTGATAGGGGTTGTCACTTTGTATCCCTTATTGCCAGGGATGCTGAAGAAAAACTTAGACATTTCATGGATGGATTACGACCCACCATACGGAATAATGTTATGATGATGTGTCCTTTAGATTATGCTACTTCAGTCACCTATGCATATCAGGCTGAGAAATCTTTGAAGGACATCGAGTTTGAATTACACCATAAGAGGCAACAACATCAAAATAATAATCACCCTAACAAGAAGTCTTATACGGGTCCTCCTAGACCTCAAGGGCCCCAACATCCCCAAGGTCAAAACCAGCAGCCAGGACCACCAAAGCCACCACCTGCAGCACCAAAGCCTACAGAAGGACAACCATGCAAGAAGCGCAATCGACTACACTATGGACCGTGTGTGTGGGGTACTACTAAGTGCTTCATATGCAAGGAAGAAGGGCAGAAAGCCGTGGATTGCCCAAAGAAGAGTGCACCTACTATGGGACGAGCATATGCTGTGAATGCTAGAGAAGCTGAAAAAGTNGGGTCATGGGCAAGGGTCGGACTGGGGGCTGGGGCGGCTGGGTCGCTGCTGGATCGAAGAAAAAGTAGGAACTGTGAGGAGAAGCAAGTCACGCACGCAGCTGGTTTTCTTTCATTCAGGTGCGTCGGGCTTGGGGTTTCAGGGGCTGGGCTGGTCTGGGCTGGTTCTGGGCGTGGTCCAGGGATGGTGAGAGTCGTGTGGGCTCGGTGGTGGCTCAGCTAGTAGAGTCCTAGGCTAACTAGGAGTCCTAGAGCAACTATGAAACTCACGCACACACAGCACATACAATGGGGTCAGTTTCCAGGAGGGTTTTGAGCGGGCCAGGGCTGGGTTTACAGACTGGTCTTGGTCAGGTGGGTTCCTAGGTGGGTTGGCTAGGTTTTGGCTCAAGGTGGCTCAGGCGTGGCTCGAGTAAATAGGGAGATGACTCGGGTGGTTCGATAATGGGTCAATATTTCGAATTTAATAACAAAAATTGAATCCATGGGTCCACGGTGGTTTCTCATGACTTGGAAGGGTAGAATAAATCTTGAAAATGTTATGTTAAAAATTTGGGATCAAAATAACGAGTTTTGGAATTTTCCGGGATTTTATCGCCACACGAAACGCTAATTAACGAATTAATTGAAACACATAATTTTAAGCTTTTTAAAATTATGAAAAATTATATTTAAGCTTAAATAATTTTTTAAAGTCTAATTTTTAAATTTGGGAATTTTATATTAAGTTTTGGTTTAATTCAGGATTAAAACGCGTTAATACGTTATATTTAAAGATTAAATTAAAAGTCCTCGATTTAAGATAAATAAAAATATGAGAAAATTCATGTAAGCTTAAATAATTATTTGGGACATGTTAGAGTAAATGGAATTAAGAAAAGTCAGAAACGTGAAATTTTACGTCTAGGGGTAAAACGGTCTTTTTACACCTAGGAATTAGTAAACGTCATGACAGTGTCCTGAATGTTGTTTTACATGATAATATGATTATTTCAAATGTTCATGCATTTTCATGACATGGATTTTAAATGGTTACGATTTATTATGTCAGAATGTTATTTTAAAGGGTTATGATTTAATATGTTAAAATGTTTATTTTAAATATTTATGATTTAAATGCATATTTTAAATGTTCATGATTAAATTATGATTTTTAAATTTCTATTGGATTTTTATGATTTAAGGAAAACATTTAAAAGACATGTTGCATGCTTGGTTTCAAAAACAAAATTATATGCATGATTTTTACATAGCGATGAGAATGTAAACGTTGAAGGATGTGAAGGGATTGTGACTAAATATGTTGGAAATATCGTGAGGGTTATGGTCCCAGTGAGAGCCCGACGATCGTGTTTCCTTTGATACGAATACGAATATGAATACGTGATATGAATACGAATACGTGATAGGAATACGAATATGTTAATACGTTGGCCAAGGCCTAGTTGACGGGTGAGAGTGTCGCTGGTGTCCCCGCCGTCCAGTACTGTGGTTACATGTAGATGGATCCATCGCCAATACGATTAAGAATACGAGTCACAATCTCGATCTGAATTCAACAAACATGAACATAAACATGAATATGGATATGGATATGAATATGAATATGTTGATATGATTAGGTTATGAAAATATTTAAGTTTAAAGTTTATGCATTATTATGAAAATGATATTTTAAGTACAAGTATTTTTCATTGTTGTATATGATCTGTATTACGTATTACTTGTTATCAAGGATATGATGTGTTGACTCTTTAGACTCACTAGGTGTGTATGATGCAGGTGATGTTAATAATTATGATTTTGGAGGACTTGAAGGGTGACCTTGCTGGACTGTCGGAACACATAACCCTAGGACCATCGCTTCTATTTTTCGCATTTAAGTTTATGATTTTAAGTTAAAGATTTTTACGACATTTTATTTATGCTTGTTGAGAGATTTTTGAGAAGTTTAGTATGAGCTACACTTTTCAAATAATGTTTTTAGTTGGTAAAACATTTGACGATTTTATGTTTTAAAATATTTTCCTTTGGATTTTTAAATGGTAGTTGGATGTTTATTTTTAAAATAGTGACAAGATATTTTAAAGTATTTATATATATGTATATTTTTAATTATGAGGGTTTAAAAAAAAAATTCTAGCACGTTTTAAGAAAAAGAATAGCAGACGTTTCAATATCATTGAAAATACTTAACATGCTTCTTTGAAAAGTAGCCGGAGCATTACATAAACTAAATGACATTCTTTTAAATGCAAAAGTTTCGAAAGGGCAAGTAAAAGTAGTTTTTCTTGATCTTCTAATGATATAGGTATTTGATAATACCCCGAATACCCATCAAGAAAACAGTAATAAGAATTTCCTGCTACTTTTTCTAGAATTTGATCTAAAAATGGTAGTGGAAAATGATCTTTTCTAGTTGCATCATTTAATTTTCTATAATCAATACACATACGCCAACTAGATGGAATCCTAGCTTTTAATAACTCTCCTTTTTCATTTTTTATAACAGTGATGCCTGACTTTTTAGGTACTATTTGTGTTGGACTTACCCATTTACTATCTGAGATTGGATAGATAATTCCAGCGTCTAATAGTTTTAATACTTCATCCTTAACAACTTCCTACATATCTGGATTTAACCTTCTTTGTGGTTGTTAATATGTTTTAGCATTTTCTTCCAAATGAATTTTATGTGTGCAAATTAAAGGATTTATACCTTTTATATCTTTCAAAGTCCATCCAATTGCATTTTTATATTTTTTAAGTAATTTAATTAAATCTTCTTCTTGATTTGGTAGAAGAGTGGAAGAAATTACAACAGGAAATGTTTTATTTTCACCAAGAAATACATATTTCAATTCGAATGGTAAAACTTTTAATTAAAGTTTTGTATTATCATCTTCTTTAAAATTATTTTCAGACTCAAAACTTTCTATTGAAAAAACTTCAGATTGTTGATTTAAGTTTTCTTC
>NC_133314.1:8772685-8775889 GCF_012295235.1 Primulina huaijiensis
AGGTATGGGCATTTTGAATTTTTGGTTATGCCTTTTGGGTTGACCAATGCACCTGCGGTATTTATGGATTTGATGAACCGTGTGTTTCAAAGGTATATAGATCAATTTGTTGTGATATATATTGATGATATTCTTATTTATTCAAAATCTGAATTTGAGCTTGCCAAGCACTTGAGAGCTGTTTTGCAGATTTTGAGAACTGAGAAGTTGTATGCTAAATTATCCAAATGTGAGTTTTGGTTGGATAGAGTGGTTTTCCTTGGACATGTGATTTCAAGGGCTGGTATATCAGTTGATCCGAGTAAAGTTGAGGCAGTCATCAATTGGTCTAGACCGACATCAGTTCCTGAGGTACGTAGTTTTATGAGTTTGGCAGACTATTATCGCAGATTTATTAAAGGATTCTCACAGATTGCGAGGCCAATTACCCAGCTGACACAAAAGAATGCACCATTTATTTGGTCACAGACATGTGAGGCTAGTTTTGTTGAACTTAAGCAGAGATTGACTAGTGCTCCAGTTCTGACTATTCCATCAGGTGTAGGAGGATTTACAGCGCACACTGATGCTTCACATCAAGGACTGGGTTGTGTAATAAGGCAGCATGGCCGTGTTATTGCCTATGCTTCACGACAGTTGAAGGCACATGAGTCTAGATACCCAGTGCATGACTTGGAACTAGCAGCAGTGGTTTTTGCCTTAAAGATTTGTCGTCACTACTTGTATGGTGAGAAATTTGAGATATTCACTGATCATAAGAGTTTGAAATTCCTCTTTTCACAAGCAGAGCTGAACATGAGACAGAGGCGTTGGTTAGACTTGTTGAAAGATTATGATTGCGAAATGAAATATTATCCCGGAAAGTCTAATGCAGCAGCCGATGCTTTGAGCAGAAAAGTATGTAATATATCTTTGATCACTAGCAGTGTATCTGATCTAGTAGAAGAATGTTGTTTCTCTGGTTTGGATTTTGTGGTAGATACTCAACCTGTAAGAGTATATATGATTCAGGCAGAACCCGAGTTGTTTGTAAAAATTAAAGAGGCCCAAAGGTTGGATCAAAGCATTCAGAAATCAGTTGAACTCGTTAAATCAGGACATCAATCAGAATTTCAGGTCAATAATGAGGGTATTTTGTTTGTGAATGATCGTATTGTAGTTCCTAATATTTGAGAGTTGAGGATGCAGATTTTGCGTGATGCTCATTGCAGTAAATTCAGTGTACACCCTGGAATTAAAAAGATGTACAATGACTTGAAGAAACAATTTTGGTGGAAAAGAATGAAATCTGACATAGCAGAATTTGTATCTCGTTGTTTGAATTGTCAACAAGTGAAAGCAGAAAGAATGCGACCAGGAGGTCTTTTGCATAGCCTTAAGGTTCCAGAATGGAAGTGGGACCATATCACCATGGACTTTGTCACGAAATTGCCGAGGTCATCGAGGGGTTGCGATGCAATTTGGGTTATAGTTGACAGATTAACCAAGTCTTCGTGTTTCATTCCTTATCAGATGACATATAGGCATGATCAGATGGCCAGATTGTACATCAGAGAAGTTTTGAGATTGCATGGTGTGCCTAAGTCAATTGTATCAGATCGTGATCCCAGATTTTCTTCTCATTTTTGGCAGAGTTTACAAGAGGCCCTTGGTACTCGTTTGCATTTGAGTACAGCACATCATCCTCAGACAGACGGATAGTCAGAACGTACTATTCAAACATTAGAGGATATGCTGAGAGCTGTAGTTATGGATTTTGGCATTGGTTGGCAGGATTCGTTACCACTTGTCGAGTTTTCTTATAACAACAGTTATCCAGTGAGCATTGGAATGTCACCATTTGAAGCATTATATGGCAGGAAGTGTCGATCTCCTTTGTATTGGGACGATTTATCTGAATCACCAATTGGAGGACCTGATATGATAAGAGATATGACAGAGAAGGTGAAATTGATTCAGAGGCGTACGAGAGCTGCTCAGGATAGGCAGGCTAAGTATGCGAACATCAGGAGACGGCCGTTGATTTTTGAGAAAGGTGGCAGAGTTTTTCTGAAAATATCTCCTTTCCGTGGTACAGTTAGATTTGGAAAGAATGGTAAATTATCACCGAGATTCGTAGGTCCGTATGAGATTTTGGAACGTGTTGGTGATTTGGCTTATAGAATAGCTCTTCCTCCTGCGTTATCAGGTGTTCATGATGTTTGTCATGTGTCCATGTTGAGGAAATATCATCCAGATCCTTCTCATGTACTTCCACCAGATGAAGTTGTGTTAGATCAGAATTTGAGCTACATTGAGAGACCGATTAAAATTCTAGATAGAAAAGATAAGCAACTCAGAAATAAATTGATACCGTTGATTAAAGTACAGTGGAACAGACATGGTGTCGAAGAGGCAACTTGGGAATTAGACGATAAAATGAGACATAAATATCCAGAGTTATTCAAATGAAGTACGCTTCTATTCTCGGTTTTATTTTCAGTATTGATCATTACATCTTAGACTTGAAAGAAATAATTGATTTCTAGGACGAAATCTATTTTTAGAGGGGAGGAATTGTAATGCCCGAATTTTGAAAAACAATAAAATTGTGGCAGTAGTTGTGGTTTTTAGCATAATGTTTTGTATATTGATCCAATTGATGTGAGGCCACTTTTATTAGAAAGATAAGACATAAGGCTATAACTTTCTTATTTTGAGTTTTGGTCAAATTATTAGGGAAGACGAGCCAAAAGCGCCCCGAAGTGTGTCGTGCGTATCGTCGTTCCGACAATGACACATGTTTGGAGATTGAGCATAACTTTTTACTCAGACCTCAAAATGACATGAGGCTAATTGGAGATGCAAGCCAAGACATAGGGCTACAACTTTGGGAAGGCATTAAAATCAAATGGTATCATAATTTTCCTCATTTTTCTTCTTTCTCTTCCAATGAAACCCTCCTTCCTTCCATTTTCTACATTTCTTCTTCAATATATGGGAGAATTGTTCAAGGAAATTATGAAATGAAGTTAGATTTGTGATCCTCTCTTCAAGATCTTCAAGATGGTGTAAGTATGTTATATTTTATTCAAGTTTGGAAATGGGTTGAAGTTTAGAATTGATATTTGAGTTGATATTTGAGATATTGAGATGTTGGAGATGTTGAAATTGTGTTGGTTTGAATTTTAAAATGGAATTGAAGCCAATGACAAAGTAAAGGAG
>NC_133314.1:8776248-8850523 GCF_012295235.1 Primulina huaijiensis
CTATGACCAGATGATTCACTTGATCTTGAGATTTATTGATAGCCCACAGCTTCTGATCATGCATTGCATTATATTGCATCTTTATGAATTTAATATGAAATATTTGTCACTTTAATTCTCATATGTTATTGATTGTATCATACTGGGTTTATACTCACCGGCATGTCCGGTACCTCTTTTTTTCATGTGCTTGACGGTAGGTGAGGCGAGGCTTGGGATGCCAGAGTCCAGCTCAAGGCGAGGAGATACGAGTTAGAGTGGAATTCTCGGGTCTTAGGAGCTATTTTATGATGTTGGGATTTCTTTATTTTGGCATGTTGAAAATTATATTTCAAACATTTGAGACAATTAAATTATTTTGACGATGTTTATGTGGATTTGTGAACCACAAATTATGTATTTTACTCGATCATTTGGTTTGTTACAATTATAATTATTAGTATTAGATATCGGACCCGGGTCCCCACATCATCCCAGGCGGTCGGACTAGAACAGATCTCCGCCGGAAGTCTATCAACACTCTGTTCCGCAATAGCCAATCCATGCCTAATATGATCTCAAACTCTGGCATCGGCAATACGATCAGATCCGCATAAACGAGGTTGCCATGAAGCTCAAGATCTATGTCTCGGATCACATTGGTAGTTGTTATCTCTTCTCCCGAAGGCAGTACTATTGAATAGGCTACATCAAGCCCAATGGTCTTAACTTTGAGAAAATTAGCGAAGACCTCTGAAATAAACGAGTGGGTAGCCCCTGAATCTATCAAGGCTTTTGTAGCTGAGCCAGCTATGAAAATTCTCCCTGAAAGGTTAGAACACTATACTGAACCCAATAATCACAAGAGCTAAGCTTATAGACATGCATAGGCCAAAGTTCTTCTAACTTAAATTCCCAAAAAAAAAATAATACTGAGTAGAGCATGCAACCCTATCGCAATTCTAGGTTAAAAATCTCAACCCAAAACATTAAATCCCAAATATAAATTTAAAGCTTAAAGGTACCTGTCATAAGCATGGTATCGGGGTTCGTCTCCGCTGCATGGAGAGCAAATACTCTGCCTTGGGTAGGCAGGTTCCTCTGAGGGCACTGCAGTAGCACGTGGTCTGGGCTACCGCACTTGTAACACTTCCCAAAGCCATACATACATACTCCAGGATGGCGGCGTGAGCATTTAGGACATATCGGATGCTCCATAGGCATAGGGACTGCGCGTCCCCGCTGCTGCTGGCCCCCGTTCCTGGGTGGGCCGTGGAAAGGCCTCTTATTCTGCTGCTGATGCTGCTGAGGAGGAGGGCGGTGCGGTACCTGGACTGGGCGCTTGCCCTGACGGTCTCTCTCGATATCCCGCTGATCCTGCTCTGCGGCTAGAGCTCTGGAGACTGCGACCTCATAAGTAGTAGGGTCAGATACCCTAACATCACGGCGCAAGATCGGCCGTAGACCCACCAAGAAATGCATCAACTTTGCTTTAGCATCATTCGCGATCAGGGGCACAAAATGATAACCCCTCTCAAACTTACGGATGAACTCCGTAACAGTCAAATCTCCTTGCCTCAGAATCATGAATTCCGTGGTCAACCTGGTGCGCACTTCCTCAGTAAAATATTTGGAGTAGAATATCTCCGTGAAACGCGCCCAACTCAGTGTAGCCAAGTTTAGTGCTACTGATGCTCCTTCCCACCATAAGCGAGCATCTCCTCCGAATAAGTAGGTGGCACAACAAACTCTGTCTGCATCTCCAAGCTCCATAATCTCGAAGATAACCTCCAGGGACTTGATCCAGCCCTCGGCAATCATGGGGTCCGTCATCCCTAAAAACTCCCTAGGACGCATCTTCATGAATCTCTCATAAATAGCTTCGGCCCCTGTTGGTCTAGCTGCTACTGCGGCATTGTTCCCCGCAAACTGTGCGAAGAACCGGTTCATCCCAGCTAGCATCTGGGCATTCATGTCAGGTGGAGGGGGTGGAGGTCCGAATCCCCCCTGTCCTTGATCCTCACCGTCTTCATGACGGCGCTCATCATCACCTCTCGGGCGTCCAACCTGGCGTCTAAGAGGCATACTGTTTCATATATAACCCATACGTAACCAACATGCATAATTCCATAATTTATTTAAATGTAAATAAATACTGAACAATTAAAATCAGAACGTAAAAATACTTTATGAGAACCTGCAGTTAAAATAATTCCGGCTTTAAATAAAATGCATGAATGTAAAACTTACAGACCGAAGACGTGACTTCGTGAGCTTCTCGAGGTCAGTAGTAGTGTAACCCTTTACAAGAACATAGGCTTTGATACCACCTGTAGAGGCCTCTAGATGTTAGATGCNTGAAATATTTATTGTATCAAAATTAAACAACAAATCAAGATAACCACTTCAATGGTATCAAACATTTGATGTAAATTGATAACAACAAATAATTCATTTTTATACCTACAATAAAAAGAAATTAGCAAAATGAAAAAAAAATAAAGAAAGAATATACAAAATATAAACAATCTTACTTCACTAAGAATTCATCCTCTTCACCTTGACATAATAGATTTAGCTTTCCATGAGCTTACTTTTGATCCACACTAAAAACATCACTCATAATTGGGAAAATGAAAAATATATTGGAACTTAGAACTTTTATACACACTCACACTATATTTTACAATGAGATAGAATGATTCTCAAGCTAGCACAGGGCCTCTATTTATAGGCCAATGAGAGAAAGGGTCGAAAATTTTATTAATGCCATGTAGTTGTTATAGTAGTCTTTGTCTCTTCCAACTTCAATTCCATGTCCCTTCTTTCAATGCTTTGTTCCACGACTTTAATCACCGAATTTGACTCTGCGCAAAACAGCAAACATGTGGGGAATTGTCTGTAGATGAATTTGGCCACTTGGTTCACCTCATTTGGTTAAATATTTAAATAGTTATGATTTTTTTACTATATGCTGGTTATGCTGAAAGTAAATTTTCCTCCTTTTGATATTTTCACAATTTGATCATCTTAACCAACTTTTTAGGCAATCATGTCTTCTAAAAAGTTGTAGATAATTTCTCAAGGATTTCAAACATGTTTGAATCACCTCTATTTGAATTTTTTAGCTTGAGTTATCATTATTTACCAACACGTAGAAAACCTGAAAATAAAACATATTTAGTAAGACATTTAAATATAAACAAACAATACTAAAATAACATAATTTTATAATTTTTATGAAACTTAAATTTTAAAATATAGGTTTTAACATATAATAAATTATTAATTTCAAGTTTCATCACCGAGCGCGCTCGGCAGGCGCTGCCGAGAGCGCTCGGTAGCGCGCGTGCAGGCGCTTCGTGCTGTTTCGTGTCCCTTCGGATTTTTCAGCCATTTTTTCATTTCCTTGGCATTGTTTGATGATTGTGGTCAGTTACAATGGTCAAGGGACACCACTATGAATGAAAGATCATGTCTTTTCACATGAAAAACATTAAATATTGATTTATTGAAAATAAAAAACACATAACTCAAAACATACACATCATTTGCATATCTCCTCCTTCATTTCTTCAACAAGAGAGAGTTTCTTCATTTCCTTGTGATAGAACTTGAATATTTGAGTGCTCATTATTCAAGAGTTGTAGTTGTATCTTGTGAGAAGATTGCCACCAACCTCTAACACATTGTGAGGGCAAATTCTTTTTTAGGAGAAAGTGTTCAACGCTTGCCTCTACAAAGCCATTTTCTTTGTTTTCTTCTTGCTTTCCTCTCAAATTTGAATACCACAAACAACAACCTTAAGAAGAATTTTTGATTTTTATTCATTTGCAAGAAGAATATCAATGGCATCATCATCTACAACACAACATGCAACTGTTGCACCAGGAGAGAAACCAGAAAAATTTTCTGGTGCGGATTTCAAAAGATGGCAACCAAAGATGCTCTTCTATCTCACAACCTTGAGTTTGTCAAGGTTCTTGAAGGAGGATCCTCCCACCGTTGCTGAAAACGAGACAGATACCAACATGAGGGCCGCTTAGGATGCATGGAACCAAAGTGATTTCCTGTGCAAGAACTACATCCTCAATGGACTTGACAATGCATTGTACAATGTGTATTGTCAAGTCAAGACCGTCAAGGAACTTTGGGATATGCTTGATAAGAAATACAGGGCGGAGGATGCAGGTTTGAAAAAGTTTATTGTTGGGAGATTTTTGGAATACAAGATGGTGGACTCAAAGTCCGTGATGAGTCAAGTGCAAGAATTACAACTTCTCTTGCACGAGATTCATGCCGAAGGAATGAGTCTAAGCGAGTCCTTTCAAGTTGCTGCTATGATCGAGAAACTCTCTCTTTTGTGGAAGGATTTCAAGAACTATTTGAAACACAAAAGGAAGGAGATGAGATTGGAGGATCTCATTGTGAGATTGAGGATAGAAGAAGACAACAAGAGCACCGAGGCCAAGGCAAGTAAAATGGCAGCAAGGGTGAACATTATTGAATAGAGTCATAAAGGGAAGAAAAAGAAGTTTGAGAAGCAACCACAACAAGGCCAACAACCACCAAATAAGAAGAAGTTCAAAGGCACTTGTTATAACTGCGGAAAACCGAATCACATGGCTAAGGATTGTAGGAAGCCAAAGAAGGGAAATCCTCAAGCCAACGTAGTTCAAGAAAGGTCGGTACCATTTGACTTTTCTCAACTTGATTTATCTGCAGTTATTTTGGAAGCAAATTTGGTGGAAAACCAAAATGAATGGTGGGTTGATACTGGAGCAACTCGACACATATGCTCCAACAAGGGGATGTTCTCCACATACACTCCATCGACCAGGAGAAAACTATACATGGGGAACTCCGCTACATCTGAGGTGGTGGGCACCGGAAATGTGGTATTGAAGATGACATCGGGTTTGGAAGTAACTCTTGTTGATGCACTTCATGTACCAGACATAAGAAAGAACCTCGTGTCGGGGTCTCTGTTGGTCAAACACGGGTTTAGACTAGTATTTGAGTCTAACAAGGTTGTATTGACCAAGAATGGTCATTTTATTGGAAAAGGATATTTCGATGAGAATCTTTTCAAGTTGAATGTAATGGCTATACGTCAAAATGTTGTTGAAAGTAATAAAGACAAAAGTTCTATTTACTTGCTTGAGTGTTCTCATTTATGGCATGTTCGTTTAGGACACGTAAATTTTAATACCTTGCAACGTTTAATTAAACTGGAATTATTGCCTAAACACAACGTCGATCCAACACCCAAATGCGAGATACGTGTTGAAGCAAAAATGACCAAAGCGCCTTACCACTCGATTGAAAGATGTACAACTCCTCTAGAACTAATACACACCGATCTTGGTGATTTAAAGTTTGTACAAACTAGAGGAGGGAAAAGATACTACGTAACCTTCATTGATGATAATACAAGGTACTGTTACGTATATCTTTTGAGGTCTAAAGATGAAACTCTTGAAGCATTCAAAGGTTATAAGAACGAAGTTGAGAATCAACTAGGCAAACAAATAAAAAGGGTTCAAAGCGATAGAAGAGGTGAATACGGAGCACCGTTTGATGAATTCTGCACATCTATGGGCATAATTCATGAAACGACTGCTCCTTATTCACCCCAATCGAATGACATTGCCGAAAGAAAGAATCGAACTCTGAAAGATATGATGAATGCTATGTTAATAAGTTCAGGACTACCCCAAAACTTGTGGGGGGAAGCAATACTATCGGCTAATCACATCCTGAACAAGATACCCCACAAGAAAAATGACAAGCCACCTTACGAATTGTAGAAAGGTCATAAGCCTTCCTACAAGTACCTCAAAGTGTGGGGGTGTCTAGCTAAGGTTGAAATACCAAAGCATAAACAAGAGCGAATTGGCCCAAAGACGGTCGACTCCATATTCATCGGATATGCACATAATAGTAGTGCCTATAGGTTTATAGTACACAAATCTGAAAATGCAGAAATGAATACGGGCATGACAATTGAGTCAAGAAATGCAGTATTTTTTTAAAATATATTTCCTTGTAAAGAAAGGAAAGAAAATGGTTCTAGCAAGCGAAAACTTGAGACAGAGCATGAATGTCAAGGACCTACACATGAGCCAACTCTAAATGAAAATGCTATACCATTGGAAGGCTTTTCAAAGGAGCAAGAGCCAAGAAGAAGCAACAGGGCTAGAATCTCAAAGTCTTTTGGTCCAGACTTCCATACTTTTATGTTGGAGAATGAACCAAAGAACATACAAGATGCTCTGGCTAGCCCTGAAGCTCCTTATTGGAAAGAAGCCATCAACTCTGAAATGGATTCCATTTGCAAAACAATACTTGGGAACTAGTGGATCTTCCACCAGGTACCAAGCCATTGGGATGCAAATGTATATTGAAAAAGAAAATAATAGTTGATGGAAGTATTGAAAAATACAAAGCCATGCTTGTGGCCAAACGTTATAGACAAAGAGAAGGTCATGATTTCTTCGACACGTATTCACCAGTTTCAAGAATAACATCCATTCGTATGCTCATTGCTATTGCAGCTTTGTATAACCTTGAGATACATCAAATGGATGTCAAAACAATATTCTGAAATGGTGAACTTGAAGAAAAAATATATATGGAGCAACCTGAAGTCTTCATTGTTAAAGGACAAGAAAGAAAAGTCTGTCGTTTAATTAAGAAACTATACAGACTTAAACAAGCGCCCAAGCAGTGGCACGAAAAATTTGACAAAGTAGTGTTGTCAAACGGATTTAAGATTAATGAGTGTGACAAATGTGTTTATATTAAAGGCACTCGAGAATCTTATGTGATGGTATGTCTATATGTGGATGACATGCTAATAATGGGGAATAGCCAAGAGTTGATTAAAGGTACAAAGAAAATGTTAACAAAACATTTTGATATGAAAGATATGGGTATTGCTGATGTAATTCTAGGGATTATAATCTTTAGAACTCTAGAAGCAATAGCCTTATCTCAGTCTCATTATGTAGAAACAGTGTTGAAGAAATTTAATGCTTACGACTCTACCCCAGTAAAAATGCCTTCAGACGTGAATGTCCATTTGGCGAAGAATCGTGGAGAACCAGTTTCTCAATTGGAATACTCCGGAATTATTGGAAGCCTTATGAACATCACTAACTGTACTAGACCTGATATCGCTTGTGTTGTTAACAAGTTAAGTCGGTTTACAAGTAATCCTAGTGATGCACACTGGAAGGAGTTGACAAGGGTGCTTAGATATTTAAAGCACACCTCAGAATATGGACTAAATTACACAAGTTATCCTGCAGTACTTGAAGGATACTGTGATGCAAATTGGATTTCTGACACCAAGGACTCCAAATCCACCAGCGACTATGTATTTAGTATTGGTGGAGGAGCAGTCTCTTGGAGTTCATCGAAACAAACTTGCATTGCTAGATCTACTATGGAATAGGATTTCATAGCGCTAGATAAAGCTGCAGAAGAAGCTGAATGGCTTCGCAACTTTCTAGAAGACATTCCATGTTGGACAAGTCCAGTGCTAGCAATCTTGATACATTGCGACAGTCAGTCGGCAATTGCAAGGGCACAAAACAGTAGGTACTATGGCATGTCTCGACACATTCGTCGAAGACATAATACTGTGCGACAGTTGATCTCTAATGGAGTTATATCAATTGATTATATTAAATCAAAGGATAACTTAGCGGATCCGCTTACAAAAGCATTAAATAGAGATCAAACGTACTGTCTGTCAAGAGGAATGAGTTTAAAACCTACCAAATAAAGTTTTCATAGTGGCAACCCAACCTTGTTGATTGGAGATCCCAAGATCTTGGTTCAATTGGACAACTAAATTATGAGAACTTGATGAATCACTCCTCATTCCTAAGACGATGAGTGAAGTTGCCTACAAAGGTAGTGAGATTAAGTATTGTACTTTTAATGATTCCATAGCTTGCAAAAATGGGGTAAGTAGGATACACTTTTACAAGATCACCTATGTACATGTGAGGACGTGCCGCCTCAATGAAACACGTATAAAGCCAAGATGTGTTCCATGGCCAAAACGGTCACAACCGATAAAACAAAATGGAAATGGAAGAAAGGTTATCATGTGGGTACATTTGTCTGGGTTTACATGAACCGCCAAAAATTTCAAGACATCAAGTTCACTTCGTGGCCTAATAAATTCGATTGTATTCCACTAGGGAAGGTTCAAAGCCAAAAGCCACCTCTCATGATGTGATAATTTTTCGTATATACTCTCTCTTATGCATCACGAGCATTCATGCATTAATTTCATTCATGTGTGGGATTGTTGGAAAATTTTGATGCTTAATGAATGAAAATTAAGCAAATTAATCAATGTGTTTGATTGAAAAAATTCAAAACGAAGAACTGAGCTTAATGAACGAATATTAATTTCGGTGGTTCTAAATTAAACTCGAAACAAGTTCATCGAATGTTGAAAGAACTTTAAACGAGTAGTCGGAACATGTAAGGGACAGAAAAAAATCGATCATGAATAGTAGTAGGCACGCACATGCGCGTGTGTCTGATAATGATTTTTTAAATATGTTGAATGATTAGGTGTGGTAAAAGTTGGGAGGAAATTTGGTTAAGTTTCGAGTCGATTCGGGTTAATACCAGGACCCCAGTCCAAGTTTTAAAACGAATCAGTTATGTTTGGTATTGGGCTCGAGTTTACGTCTAAGAATGATTTTTTTAAATATGTTTTGGGACATTTTAAGGAGTTAGGTAAGCTTTGGGTCAAATTTTAGAAGTTCAGGGGTAAAATGGTAATTTTGGGTTTCCACGGGCAAAATGGTCATTTTGCACCCGGGGTGAGATTTTGGTCCTGACAGCGCCCTGAGCACAAATTTACCATATTTTAAATGTTTATGCATCATGATCACGATTTGTAAGATTTTATGAAAATATACGTTGATGTTTTGAATGATGGGAATTAGTAGCGGCTATCGAAGTATATGTAAATGCATAAGACGTATATGTAAATGATGATGATGAGGCCTAGGCATAGTGGATGGGTAATCATGTCACTGATGTCCGACAGCCGCTGGGTACCGCGGTTCTATGTATGATGGATCCATCGTAAATGATGATGTATAATAGTCACCTCTAATGAACTGAATTCACTAAAGGATAAATGATGGATAATAAATGCCGAATGACGAATGATGAATGATGATTAACGATGAGTTGTTTTGACATGTAATGATTTTACACGACACGTTTATGTTACGCTTTTAAAGTCCATGAAAGGTATGTTTATTATGTTATTTTTCACTGCTGTGTGCCATGTATATGTACTTGTAATTCACGGTACAAGTGTGTTGAGTCTTTAGACTTACTAGGCGTGTGTGATGCAGGTGAGTTCGATGTCGAGGGGACTGGAGGTGCAGAACTCTGAGTCGGCAGACCTGGTAAACGACGCGACTTGAGGACCTCATGTTTTCCGAACCTTTACGATTTTATGTTATTGAGAGGATATGAGCATTTTATACGCTGTTTTTTTTACTGTTTGATGTTAGGATTTTTACTTGTTTTTGCTCTGTTATATTTTTATTAGTAATTACTTATGATTATTTTTAAATGATTTTTTTAAGTAGGACTGCATGAATGCAATTTATTTAAATGCTTATTTTCAAAATGTGAGATTTATATATAAAAAAAAATATTCCGCACTTTTAAAACGGTTGACATTACAGTTGGTATCATAGCAAGGGTCCTGTACAGGTTTGTTCCGCCGCCAGCTTCTGCAGCTCAGTCTTCAAAACCTCAAGTCTGTAAGCTTTTATGTTTAAAATGATTTACTATTATCACCTGCATGTTTTCACGATTTACGCTTTATGATGATCTACTGCATATGTTTAACTGCGTTTATTATTTAAGGATTTTCTGTGTTAAAAACTAGATTGATTGCCTAATGGGTTACATTTATAAATTGGATTG
Source organism: Primulina huaijiensis (assembly GCF_012295235.1). Lineage (NCBI taxonomy): Eukaryota > Viridiplantae > Streptophyta > Magnoliopsida > Lamiales > Gesneriaceae > Primulina > Primulina huaijiensis. Next base: position 8,786,209 of record NC_133314.1, read on the forward strand.
TATTCAGATATGCCTCCTAGACGTGCTCCCAGTGCAGATAGGGAGGATGAGATTCCTGGAGGTGGCAGGGGACCTCCACCACCACTGTTAGGGGTGTTAGAGTAGATTCCCTACAAGCCAACTGTTGGCTAGGGATTTTATTGACTCAGTTGTAATTAACAATCTTTATTTTAATATAATTCATTAGTTCATGGTTTGTTATTTCTTTATCTGTATACCCATGTCATCAAACATAGATAAAGACCTTGATTATACTTTAATGCAAATGAATCGTAATTCGATGTTGAAACTCATTTGTAAACACTGTATGATCTAAATTCGTTCCTAGTCGATTCAGCCGCCTAAAACATGGATAAAGGTCGCTTGAGCTCGAGACTAGCATCTTTGATGTTGTGTACTGCGTTTCTTGGTATGGGCATAGAGATGTCCAAACATGCAGATGGGTAGTCATATGATGATTATACCAAACAACCCTCCCTCGGACTTTCCAAGTGGTTATCATTCATCGAGAGGATAAGTCCGTGGTTATGATTGTACACCATTAGTCCTTACAACCAGGGAAAACACTGAGGCTCTATATGCTAAGGCTGTGCTTTGACTCGTTTACTGGCTCCAGGAGAGTCATCAGGTGGCGAGGTTGGGTACAGTTGCGAGACATATAGGAGCCAGTGCATTGTAGTCAGGGATTCACCGCTCACCTGCGGGTGTGGATATCCTATGTGATCTGATGAAATTATAGTGCATGGAATCTCTGGCCAGAGTATGAGATGTACGTTAGAGAAGGAGTTCTCGAACGGTACATGCGATGCCACTATTTATAGTTATCACATAGTTATCGAATTAATATGCAACCCTCGATGAACCAATGGTTGCAGATTCGATAGGGATATATGAGATGAAGGGACCGTAATGTACGTTAATCATAATCGACTGGTTCTTGCAGGCACTATCAGTGATACCTAGGGGATCATGGGGCGATCTTACTAGACGCTCTTACCATGATCCGATGGGTGCAATCAGAAATGAGTTCTGACATTCTTGATCAAAGTGTTGATGAAAAGAATGAGGTTAACTAGGGTAAGCCCGAATAAAGGATTATGTCCTGAATCACAAAGAGTTGTGAACCCACGGCTAGCTGTATCCCTGAACCATTGAGGGTCACACAAGTACTTGATTGTTTGATACCGTTGAGAGAATAAATTCAAGAAGTTGAATTTATATTATATAGTAAATTCAAGGAGTTGAATTTATGATAATTAAATTTTGAGAGAATAAATTCAAGTAGTTGAATTTATAAAATTTGAGAATTTGATTTATTAAACTCAAATGTTGGGTTTATTAAATATCAAATTTTTGAAGTGATAAAAATTCAAGGAGTTGAATTTATAATTTAAATAATAAATTCAAATGTTGAATTTATAATGTATTTAATTTATTTAGCTCAAAATTTGAGTTTATTAATTAATAAATTAAATAAGGTGGGTATGTTTAACGGGCTTGTAAGAGTACAAGTCCATCATAATAAATAATTAAAGTTTTAATAGGCTTTGATTAAATTAATTAAACTAGTTGGACTAGCACAATTAATTAAATCAAGTCTATTAATGTTAATTATGTCATTAGGCTATTATTTAATTATAAATAACACATGTTAATTAAAACCCTAGCCTACCACAACACTTTTCTTTCGAGACTTTCAATTTCAAAAGGAAAAATTGGCCATTACCTTTTTGAAGGAAAATTTGAGCCATGTCTCAATCAATTTCTCTCCTACGCAAAACTTCTTCCATATTTTCTAGTGCAAATTGGAAGAGGAATAACCCATCCAGTCGTGGACTTGATAGGAGGATTTCATCTAAGAAAGTTCGTAGGAAATCAACAAGAGCTAATCCGTTTATACCGGATCAGTTGGAGTCCAGTGATTTAATTAACAAAGGTATAATTTTAAACATCCTATGCATGTTTAATTCCTGAAAACCATACGAGTGTCCAAAAGAATTATTTTATTTTCAAAATAAAATAAAAATTTTAAACTTCCGCTGCGTTTGGGCACGTAGAAAACAGAGATCCAACAGTGTTATTAGAGCCAAGGTTTTTTCTAAATCGTATGGTTTTGATATTGAATAATTTATTTCTAACCACACAAGAAAATTATCAGAAAATAGATGCACCATCAAAATTATTTTTTTTAGAAAAAAAAAAAAAAATTTTTTAATCTGCTCAGAACTGTTCCGGGCAGTCCGTGCGCGCACGGCAGCGCGCGTGGCGTCGGACGCCCGCGCACGGCGTCGGACGCCCGCACGCAGCACGGCAGGGCGTAGCGTGCGCGCGGGGCATTGGACGCCCGCGCTCGGCGCCGCGCTCGCCTGTGCGCGCCTGCGCGCACAGGGTGCCGCCACTGCCCGAAACGTTTGGGCAGCGGGCGGGCAGTGAGGGCGGCTGCCCGAGATCGTCTCGGAAAGCGTGCTGGATGATGGGCTTGAACTGTTTGGGCCTAGGGTGCAATTTTCTGATTTTTCAAATTTTTGGGCAAAATTGATATTTTTGAAAATTGATTCAATTTTTATTTTGAAAATGAATTTTAAAATTAATAATTTTCTTGTAAAATAAATAATTAGAATATGATTTTAATTATTTATAGTAAAAATGAGTTTTTACAAGAAATCAATTATTATTGATTTAATTGGAAATTAAATAAAGGTGTTTATTTAATTTATTAAATTCTTTAATAATTGTGGTGGTTAGTGATAAAATTATTAGATATGATTTATCAGTTAATTAAATTTGTTTAATTAATTGATGTTAATATTTGATATTAAATGCATGAAGGTTGATCGAGAGCCTTGACCAATGTGTTAGGTGTATGTTAGGATATTTTACTGTTTTTATTCATTTTGTTAATATTTGATATTATTAAAGTGGGCCTGGTTTATGGCCCGTTCCCACCCCCATGAGATGTATCCCTTATGTGCCATGGCTATTTAAATGTAATCATTAGAAATAGTGGGAGATCAAGATTGGAAGATGGTGGGCCCGATGCACAAGATGAAGACATGTAAAATATTGGAAGCTTTTGTAATAAGTTGCATTTGCATTCCTGCATTCACCTAGGTTTGGACCTGGATCCATGTATGGCTCACATGGATCTAATAGTGTTGGCGATCGATCATCCTTATTTATTGTTGAATGTCATATTATGATATATGTGATATATAGTAGTATGCATGTATGTATATTATTAAATAATATAGTTGCATAAATCCGGCAAACATACAAACTCATGGCACACGTTTTTTAAAATTAAAACGATGAGACAATTTTAAAATTAAAATCCCTCATTTTGAATAAGATTCAAAATTTATATCAAACCGAAAAAGCAAAAATTAAAAGAGTTTAATTTTTCCTTGCCTTCCATCAACCATGGTTGCATGTTGATCGCTACCCGCGGACAGTGTCTGGCTCATATTATTGGGGAGACATGTACGTCGGAAAGCTGTGACTTCCACTAGACATATGATGTGAATTGAGTGGAACTCCCATGACTTCGACTCATATTATTGGGGGAGCTCATGGCGACCGTCCACTATAATTCAATATTGATGGGTTGGTTTGACACGTGAAAATAAACGGCGTCATATTATTGGGTCCTTATTAAACGTGAGGCAAAACACGCAGAGGTTGCATAGGGATGCAATTGGATTATACCTTTTAGAAATTATAATTGGCTGATATTATTCGAGATTATAATTGGCTAATTGGACTCTACGTGCCTACTAAAGAAATACGATTTCCCTTTTTCATCAGAGGGTGGTGGAAATATCAAAATAATGGGAGGGAAATTTATAAAATGAAAATCCATATTTTATATCTTAGAATTATTTTAAAATTATCAGTAACTATTATCTGGTTTCATTTTCAGTATATTTACGATGTCTACTCGTAATCCGCTTTCAATCATTCTCGATCAAAACAAATTGACTGGCCCTAACTATCACGACTGGTTCCGAAATTTAAAGATTGTTCTGAACTCCGAGAGGATTGCGTATGTGCTTGATAAGAAGCCACCAAAGGAGGCATCTCCTGATATCAGTAGGACTGAGTTAGCTAAGCTTGAGAAATGGTGGGACCATGATCTTCAGGCTAAGAGCTACATGTTGGCTTCTATGTCGAATGAACTTCAGAGAAGGTTCGAGGAGGCGGTGAATGCTGCTGACATTCACCTTCATCTGAAAGAATTGTATGCTGTACAAACTCGTTCAGAGAGACATGCTACTGTTAAAGAACTCATGACTACACGCTTGCGAGAGGGGGCTTCGGTCCATGAGCATGGTGTTAGGATGATTGGGCTCATCGAGAAGTTGGTGGGACTCGACTTGGTTATGCCTAGTGAGCTCTCGACTGATATTCTATTGCTGTCTTTACCTGCCTCGTTCGATGGATTTGTGGTTAATTTTAATATGAATAAGCTTGAGGCCACCCTTGAAGAGTTGGTCAATATGCTCACTAATTATGAGGCCACAATTAAAAAGGAAAAGCCTGTTCTTCTGGTGGGTTCTTCGTATAGTACGAAAAAGGGAGCCCCAAATAAAGGCAAGAAACGTTCTGCCCCTCCAAAGAAGAACAAGCCCAACAAGAAGCCATACAAGAAACCAAATCCGGGGCCCACAAAGCCTGACAAGTCAGAACAAATCTGTTTCCACTGCAACAAGCCTGGACATTGGAGGCGTAATTGCGCGGAGTATCTTGCCCAGAAGCGTTCTGGCCATGGTATGTTTTATATTGAAGTTAATGTTTCTATTAATTCCTCTTCTTGGGTATTGGATACCGGATGTGGTTCTCATCTATGCAATGATTTGCAGGTGATGGGAAGAAGCAAGAGGCTTAGAGATGGTGAGACCTTTCTAAGACTGGGAAATGGAGCAAGAGTTGCTGCCACTGCCATTGGAGACGTTACTTTAATTTTGGACAATAATTTTAAGTTGTTTTTGAGAGATGTTTTATTTGTTCCTGAATTGGTTAAAAACATTATTTCTATTTCTATGCTTGATAGGGATGGTTATTCTTGTGTTTTTGCTAAAGGTGTTTGCAATTTATACAAGAATGAATGTTTGATTGGAACTGGAGAATTAACAAACGATCTCTATAACTTAAAATTAAAAGATATTCCGTTGAACAATATCCAAGCGCGTACGAAAACAACAACAAACAAAAGAAAAATAGAAGATCCAAATCCCGCACAAATATGGCACGCTAGACTAGGTCATATTTCCCAAAGAAGGATGCACAAGCTAGTGGGAGAAGGCATGTTTGACCTGTCAGACATAAATTCTCTACCAACTTGTGAATCCTGTCTAAAAGGAAAAATGACTAAAAATCCATTCAGTGGAAACGTGGAACGTGCACATGGTCTACTGGATTTGATCCACACGGACGTTTGTGGCCCGCTAAGTGTTAGCACAAAATTTGGGCATTACTACTTCATTACATTTACTAATGACCATTCGAGGTATGGGTACGTTTATTTGATGAAACACAAATCTGAAGCATTTGAAAAGTTAAAAGAATTCAGATCTGAAGTAGAAAATCAGCTACAAAGAAGTATTAAAGCACTTCGATCTGATCGAGGTGGAGAATACTTGAGTGCTGAATTTTTGGGTTATCTAAAAGAGAATGGGATTCTGTCACAATGGACTCCACCAGCAACACCACAATTGAATGGTGTTTCTGAACGTCGAAATCGAACCCTGATGGACATGGTTCGATCCATGATGGGATTCACTGAATTGCCTACATCGTTTTGGGGCTTTGCGCTTGAAACTGCGGCAATGTTGTTGAATAATGTCCATACCAAAGCAGTGGATAAAACATCATATGAGATATGGATGGGAAAACTTCCCAAATATTCTTACTTGAGAATATGGGGATGTCCTGCTTACGTGAAGCAGACAGTGGGAGACAAATTGGATAGTAGATCCACTTTGTGCTACTTTGTAGGATATCCAAAGAATTCTGTTGGATATTATTTCTATCATCCCAAAGAAGCAAAAGTGTTTGTTTCAAGAAATGCCACCTTTTTGGAAAGGGGGTTTCTATTAGATTGAAAAGGTAAGATGATAGAACTTGAATAAATTCAAGATACTCCCTCAACTATAGTAGTTGAACCTAATCCTCAACAACCAGTAGTTGAAGTACAAGCTCCTAGAAGGTCTGATAGGGTTATTAGACCAACTACAAGATATACACTTCTTCATGAACAAGGCCATGATGAGCCTTGTGTTGGATGTGATCCAATGAATTTCAAAGAAGCAATATCTGATACTGATTCAACCAAATGGCTTGAAGCCATGCAGTAAGAAATGGACTCTATGTATTCAAACCAAGTCTGGACATTAGTGGATCCACCTGAGGGAATCGTTCCCATAGGATGCAAATGGATCTACAAAAGAAAGCTTGGGGTGGATGGGAAGGTAGTGACCTTCAAAGCAAGACTGGTTGCAAAAGGTTATACTCAAAGGCAAGGAATTGACTATGACGAAACTTTTTCACCAGTAGCTATGTTTAAGTCCATTAGAATACTACTAGCCATAGCAGCATGGTATGACTATGAGATATGGCAAATGGATGTAAAGACTGAATTTCTCAATGGAGACATCAAAGAAGAAATTTATATGTCTCAACATGAGGGATACACATCAGTAGGAAGTGAGCGTAAGGTATGCAAACTTCAGAGGTCTATATATGGTCTCAAGCAAGCATCAAGGAGTTGGAACCTCAGATTTGATAGCACAATCAAAGAGTCTGGTTTTGCTAAGAATCCCGAGGAACCATGTGTGTACAAGAAAGTTAGTGGGAGTGCAGTGACATTCCTTATACTTTATGTTGATGACATCCTACTCATTGGGAATGATGTAGGATTACCGCAATCAACTAAAGTATGGTTAGCAAGTAAATTCTCCATGAAAGACATGGGTGAAGCATCATATGTATTGGGAATACAGATCTATAGAGATAGATCAAAAAGGATGCTAGGACTCACCCAAGCCACTTATATCGATACCATTCTGAAGAGATTCTCTATGGAAGAGTCCAAGAGAGGATACTTCCATATGCGTCAGCCATTGGTAGTATCATGTATGGTATGATATCAACACGTCCTGAGGTTGCTTACTCTTTGAGTGTTACAAGCAGATATCAGGCGAACCCTGGTCAAATGAATTGGAAGGCCGTGAAAGATATTCTTAAGTACTTGAGAAGGACTAAGAACTTGTTCATGGTCTATGGGGGTGGAGAATTAAAATTGGAAGGCTACACTGATTTTAGCTTCCAATGTGATGTAGATGATTCGAAATCGACCTCTGGTTTTGTATTCATGCTTAATGGTGCGGCTGTCTCTTGGAAGAGTTCCAAACAAGACACCGTTGCGGATTCCACCACTGAAGCTGGGTACATTGCTGCGTCTGCTGCAGCCAAAGAGGCAGTTTGGATGAGGAATTTTGTCCAAGTGTTGGGCGTTATTCCTAATGGAGTTGATCCAGTCCCGGTGTACTGCGACAACACTGGTGCCGTTGCGCAAGAAAAGGAACCAAGGTCTCATCAGCGATCCAAACATGTACTGAGGAAGTTCCACTTCATCCGGGAGATTGTGGGAAGAGGAGATATATCAGTCGAAAGAGTCCCCTCTACAGATAACGTTGCTGATCCACTTACAAAGCCCTTGCCAGGACCATTGTTTGAGAAGCATCGCGAAGCAATGGGATTAAAGTTTATGGGTAGTTGGCTCTAGGGCAAGTGGGAGATTGTTAGAGTAGATGCCCTACAAGCCAACTGTTGGCTAGGGATTTTATTGACTCAGTTGTAATTAACAATCTTTATTTTAATATAATTCATTAGTTCATGGTTTTTTATTTCTTTATCTGTATACCCATGTCATCAAACATAGATAAAGACCTTGATTATACTTTAATGCAAATGAATCGTAATTCAATGTTGAAACTCATTTGTAAACACTGTATGATCTAAATTCGTTCCTAGTCGATTCAGCCGCCTAAAACATGGATAAAGGTCGCTTGAGCTCGAGACTAGCATCTGTGATGTTGTGTACTGCGTTTCTTGGTATGGGCATAGAGATGTCCAAACATGTAGATGTGTAGTCATATGATGATTATACCGAAAAACCCTCCCTCGGACTTTCCCAGTGGTTATCATTCATCGAGAGGATAAGTCCGTGGTTATGATTGTACACCATTAGTCGTTACAACCCGGGAAAACACTGAGGCTCTATATGCTAGGGCTGTGCTTTGACTCTTTTACTGGCTCCAGGAGAGTCATTAGGTGGCGAGGTTGGGTACAGTTGCGAAACATATAGGTCGGGGATTCACCGCTCACCTGCGGGTGTGGATATCCTATGTGATCTGATGAAATTATAGTGCATGGAATCTCTGGCCAAAGTATGAGATGTACGTTAGAGAAGAAGTTCTCGAACGGTACATGCGATGCCACTATTTATAGTTATCACATAGTTATCGAATTAATATGCAACCCTCGATGAACCAATGGTTGCAGATTCGATCGGGATATATGAGATGAAGGGACCGTAATATACATTAATCATAATCGACTGGTTCTTGCAGGCACTATCAGTGATACCTAGGGGATCATGGGGCGATGCTACTAGACGCTCTTACCATGATCCGATGGGTGCAATCAGAAATGAGTTCTGACATTCTTGATCAAAGTGTTGATGAAAAGAATGGGGCTAACTAGGATAAGCCCGAATAAAGGATTATGTCCTGAATCACAAAGAGTTGTGAACCCACGGCTAGCTGTATCCCTGAACCATTGAGGGTCACACAAGTACTGGATTGTTTGTTCCCGTTGAGAGAATAAATTCAAGAAGTTGAATTTATATTATATAGTAAATTCAAGGAGTTGAATTTATGATAATTAAATTTTGAGAGAATAAATTCAAGTAGTTGAATTTATAAAATTTGAGAATTTGATTTATTAAACTCAAATGTTGGGTTTATTAAATATTAAATTTTGGAAGTGATAAAAATTCAAGGAGTTGAATTTATAATTTAAATAATAAATTCAAATGTTGAATTTATAATGTATTTAATTTATTAAGCTCAAAAGTTGAGTTTATTAATTAATAAATTAAATAAGGTGGGTATGTTTAATGGGCTTGTAAGAGTACAAGTCCATCATAATAAATAATTAAAGTTTTAATAGGCTTTGATTAAATTAATTAAACTAGTTGGACTAGCCCAATTAATTAAATCAAGTCCATTAATGTTAATTATGTCATTAGACTATTATTTAATAATAAATAACACATGTTAATTAAAAACCCTAGCCTACCACAACACTTTTCTTTCGAGACTTTCAATTTCAAAAGGAAAAATTGGCCACTACCTTTTTGAAGGAAAATTTGAGCCATCTCTCAATCAATTTCTCTCCTACGCAAAACTTCTTCCATATTTTCTAGTGCAAATTGGAAGAGGAATAAACCATCCAGTCGTGGACTTGATAGGAGGATTTCATCGAAAAAAGTTCGTAGAGAATCAACAAGAGCTAATCCGTTTATACCGTATTAGTTGGAGTCCAGTGATTTAATTCACAAAGGTATAATTTTTAAACATCCTATTCATGTTTAATTCCTGAAAATCATACGAGTGTCCAAAAGAATTATTTTGTTTTCAAAATAAAATAAAAATTTTAAACTTCCGCTGCGTTTAGGCACGTAGAAAACAGAGATCCAACAAGGGGACCCAGCTACCCGAGTTCTGGAGGGTATAGCTAGGCCACTGGAATAGGTACAGCAGGCTCCTAGGCCTCTATGGATGTTTTTGAGCAGTTCCGTCAGCTCTACCCGAAGGATTTCGGGGGTACTTTGAGTATCTGCATATGAGGGATGGCGACCTGGTCAGGTGCGCCATCAATATGTTGAGAGACGATGTGTCCCTGTGGTGGGAGGGAGCCGCTCATGCTGTAGACTTGGCTACCCTTACCTGGACCAGGTTCAAGGAGTTATTCTATGGAAAATACTTTCCAGCTGACGTCAGGGGCCGCCTGACGAAAGAGTTTATTAGTCTCCGCCAAGGGGACACATCTGTGGCGGAGTTCATCCTAAAGATCGATAGGGGCTGCCATTTTGTGCCCATGATAGCGAGGGATGAAGCTGCGGTACTTTTTGATGGATTGAGACCCACCCTCCACCGGGATGTTATGCTGATGAGGTCGACAGGTTACGATGAGGCCACCATCTGCGCTTTTCAGGCGGAGCAGGCTCTGTGGGATATAGACTTTGAGAAGTAGAAGAAGCGGCATCAGACACAGTAAAGTTCCCAGCCTCAGAAAAAATAGTTCTCATGGTCGTCGAGGCAGTAGGGACAACAGAAGGCCCAGGGTCAGTTTAATAGGCCCCAGTAGCAGAGACCTCCTCAGGCACCAGGGGCGCCTAAGCCAGATGACATGCAGCCATGCCCGCAGTGCAACAAGTTCCATGTCGGCAGGTGCTTATGGGGGACCTTCACATGTTTCGTTTGTGGACATGAGGGCCACAAAGCAGCGGACTGCCCAAAGAACATGGGCCCCACTACTGGCCGAGCCTATGTGATGCATGTCGAGGAGGCCGATGCAGAGCTAGACTCGACACTGATTACTGGTAACCCTTTTGTTAAAGATTTTAATTGTCGCAAAATTGCATGGAATTTATGGTTGCTTGAGGATTTAATTATTGGGATTGATAACTTAGAAGGAATTAGGATGCATGCTATACCTAGTTGGGACTAAGAATGTAATTGTTTGATTGGAAACTAATATTTTTTTAAACAATGATTTTTTATGGGGTCATATCGCAACTTTCGAACTTTGAAGGGCTAGGTTGAAATTTTCGATTTTTCTGGGGATTTATTTAGAAATTTTGGGAATGATGTTTCGGTTAATGCAGTATTCTTTCGAGGATTTTGGGTTAATTGCCGATAAGAAATTCATTAAGTTCGACTCTATTAGATTTGATGATATGTTTTGTCGCAGGGATGATATATATTGCAGATATAGCCACGCATGCATTGCTAGATTCAGGGTCTACACATTCTTTCATAACTGAATCCTTCGTTAAAAGACTAGGAATCATATCAGTAGCGATGGATTTAGGGTTCAGAGTATCGATCCCATCTGGGGATCAGATGTTCACTTCCCGGATAGTGAAGAGATTGGAGCTTCGTTTACAAAAGTATACGATGCATGCATATTTGATAGTGCTACCACTACCGAAGTTTGACATTATCTTGGGTATAGACTTGCTATTTTCTTATGGTGAAGTCATAGATTTTCGACAGAGGTCGTATCTGTTATACCACCTAGTGGGAAGCCATTTGTTTTCGAGCCAGCTAGACATTAGCCGAGGCCGCACGTCATTTCCTGCTTGTGTGCGAGCAATCTTATGTGGAGAGACTGTCAGGCGTTTTTGGCCAGCATTGTATCAGTGTCTGAGCCAGTCGAGCAGAGGCTAGAGGAAGTTGATGTGGTCAGGGAGTTCTCCGGTGTTTCCCTGAAGATGTTTCAAGCAACCCACCAGACAGAGAGGTGGACTTTTTGATTGAGCTCATGCCAGGGACAGTGCCGATATCTAAAGCACCCTGCCGGTTAGCACCTACAGAGATGAAGGAACAAAAAGATCAGATTCAGGATCTGTTGGATAAGGGTTTCATTCGCCCTAGTTTTTCTCCTTGGGGCGCACCAGTCCTTTTTGTCAAGAAGAAGGATGCCAGCATGCGACTGTGTATTCAAGAATAAATATTCGTTGCCGAGGATCGAGGATTTTTTTTATCAGCTGCAGGGGGCATCAGTGTTCTCGAAGATAGATCTTTGATCCGGTTACCATCAGTTGAAGGTGAGAGAGATTGAAGTGCATAAGACAGCCTTTCGGACGCGTTACAGGCACTCTGAGTTTATGGTGATTCTCTTCGACCAGACGAACGCGCCAGAGATTTTCACGGATCTCAATAATCGCGTGTTTCAGCCATACTTGGATCAATTCGTGATAGGATCGGTTAGAGGAAAAAGAGTGTTTAGAAGGTGGGTTGAATAAACACTCACGGTTTTTTAACTCTTTCTCGAAGGTTTGAATCAGTTTGTTGAGAAACTGATTCTCAAAATATTGTCAGTCGATCACAGTCAGTTAACAGTTAAGTGTGGAATATAACTAACTGAAAGATAGAATATAGTAACTGAAAAACTTGTAAGAAATGTACAAGGTTTGTTTCTGGTGTAAGAGTAGGTGCCCCGCAAGCCAACTTGTGGCTCGGGATTTATTGACTCTAATGTAAAACAATCTTTATTTTAATAATATTTTACGATTTTATTCGATTATGGCATTATACTTTATCTGTATACCCGTGCAAGCTGCATAGATAAAGTCCTTGAATATACAATAGGTACCATGAGGTCTGCGACTCAACGTAAGATCATGAAACTCATTAAGAAGTCTACTGTATATTCTAAACCGGTTTCTAGTCGATTCAGCAGCCTAAAACAAGGATAGAGGTCGCTCGAGCTCGAGACTAGCATCTGTGGAGTAAACACCATGTTTCATTGGTAATGGCATAGAGATGTCCATTCACACGGATGGGTGATCATGTGATGATGCACTGAACAACCCTCCCTCGGACTATCCAAGTGGTTCCCACTTATCGAGTGGAATAGTCCGCTGTTATGATTGTACAACATTAGTCCTTTGACCCGAGACAATGTAGGGGCTATACGTACTAGCATGCACATTGATCCGTTTACCGACTCCATTGAGGGTCATCAGTTGGCGAGGTTGGGTGTAGTTTCGAAATACGTAGGAGCAAATGAATCGTAGTCGGGGATTCACCGTTCGCCTACGGGTGAAGATATCATATGTGATCTGATGAGTTAATAGTACAAGGAGTCTCTGGCCAGAGCAAGAAATGTGCTTTTCGGAAAAGTGTTTTCCTAGTTGCACATACCATGCCACTATTAATACTCAAAGATAAATCGCATCGTTATCGAATTCATATGCAACTCTCGATATACCAATGGTTGCATATTCGATCGGGATATGTGTGTTGAAGGGACCATACTGTACGCTAACCATGACTAAAGGTTCTTGCAGGCACTATCAGTGATACCAAGAGGATCATGGGGCGATGCTACTAGGCGCTCTTACCATGATCCGATGGGTGCAATCAGAAATGTGTTCTGACATTCTTGATCAAAGAGTTGATGAAAAGAATGGGGTTAACTAGGGTAAACCCGAATAAGAATAAATGTTATTCTAAATCACATTGAGATGTGAACCCACGGCTAGCTGTATCCCTGAACCATTGAGGGTCACACAAGTATCGGATTTTGTGTTCCCGTTGAGATAGTCAAATTTCAAGGGGTTGAAATTTGACGACTATAGTTTGATGGAGATCAAACAGGAAGCTTATAAAGGAGTTTACGAGCTGATTCTATAGGATGGAAGAAATGGAAGTTAGCATGATTGCTGAATAAGGAAGGAGAGTGGAACTGCCTGTTTTGTGAAGGAGTTCACTAAAACTGGCAGCTGCCAAATATGGTAACTGCCATATATGGTAAGTTCTAAATTTGGTAAGTGAAAATTTTGATCTTCAAAATTTTCGATTTCATTATATGAACAAGATTTGTATCCTTGGTACATCGACGCTTTCGGATCGTCGATCGGGGTTATAATGAGTTCGGAATCATTTTTTTAGTGAATTTGGAATTTACTAATTAAATGATTGTGCTAGTAGTTGTGACTACTAATATGCACAAATTCCCATAAATATTCTAGAAGAGTCTAAAATTAAATTAACTAAGGAGTTAGTTAATAAATTAAATAATGGTTATTTAATTTAATATACATATACATATATATATTTTATATGGTGATATAAAATATGTGTATATGTTATTATTATTATATCATGTATTATTAAAGGTTAATACATACATTATATATTAATTTTGTGGGAGTTTAAATATAATGAAATTATTAGAGTCCTTGTTGGAGTGAGACTCCTAATTAGATTAGGAGTCTTACCATATAAATACACCATTAGGGCTCATTGTTGGATGATGAAAATTGCACACAAAAACCACTCCAAAACCTCTCCTCCCTTGGTTGAAAATTCTCGGCCACTTCAATTATTTGGGGAATAAATTTTGTCCAAAAATAAATTTGGATTTGCTTAATTAATGATTAAGAATAATTAATTATTGGTTAATTATTGATTAAGAATCAATAAGCACAAAATCATGATTAACAATCATGAAACCCACTGCCATCTCACAAATTTTGGTGAAGAAATTTCGGCCCTTTGGTATCCTTCCACCGCCGCACCGCCGTCGCTGCACCGTTTCCGAATTTTGGAAATTCAGAGGCTAAAGTCTCAACGCATAAATCATTTGGATTTCATAGTGCAAACCAAACGAGGAAAATAGTTTCTGATCGTGGACCTAATTAGGAGATCAAAAGAGAAGAACTGTTCGTATAAAATTACAAGAATGGTTATATCTGCCTAAACACCCCAACGTTGAGAACGCAAAGGTATAATTCTAAACGCCCTATAAATGTTTTTGAACACACGACGCCCAAGCAAAAAATTTTTAAACTTCCGCTGCGTCTTGGGTGCGAGAATACGATGTCCCAACATCTGGATGTTCGAAGATTTCAATTACTCCTACGTCATCCCTTCTATCACGAAGATAGGATTTCCACTAAAAGACTTTGATCAATACAAGACATGTACAGACCCACTTTAGTTTGGACTTAACAATGCCAAAACTGAAACTCTTAGTTTACAACTCAAATTGCTCGATTGGGAAACTTAGCACAACTGATCTCTAGGATCAAGTTTTATAGTAATCACAATGTGCTAAAGTGCTCGAAAGATAGCCTGACAGCTATGAATGTATATTATAAGTGTGAGCGTAAGTTTCAGCAGAGTAACAGTAAGAAAGATAGCTAGTTCACTCTTCGTAACTGATTGTAAAGTTTCGTATTTTCTATAGATGCTTCTCTCTGCTATTTATAGGCTTCTCTCTAATGGTAATATTGAATGTGGTTTAAACTTTCTATCTGTTGTTGTGCCACGTCAAAATTCCTCTGTCAATAGTACAGTGCGCCTTTTTTGTAATGCGGCGTTCCCACTAGCAGTTGCAGACTGCTGTACTTTTTGTTGGTGGCCGTTTTCAACCGATGACGTATCCAGCTGAAAGATCAGCTGAAATGTAGAACTGACTGCGCGACCAGTTAGTAGATCAGTTGGTCGGATAGTTGAGTTTCTGGATTCAATTGAGGCTTCCGATTAAGTTTAGTTTAAATGATCAGTTAATTCGATATTTTAGCTCTGCAGTTTGTCAAACAACCGAAACTTTGTTTTCAACAATTTCTCCCTTTTAGGTGTTTGACAAAACTAAGCAAATAATAACTAATCAACTGAGCTCATAGTAGATAAGGTCTTGAACAACTGAACTTCTTAATAGATAACTCTCTCAATGTACATATTTTTACAAAGAATGAAAGAGTACAACAATCTTCAATATGAATCAATCAACTGCTAAACGTTCTACTGAGAGTGTAGTGCCCAAAATCAGTACACGTAAATCCCATGCATTTATTTAATGGTTAAATAATTATTTAAATTTAAAAGTTATTTTTAATGATGCATTATTTATTTTAATTGCATTATTTTAAATTAATTATGTTTATGTGATGCACGTTAAAATATTTTTCTTGAGTTTCATGTTTCAGGCGATCATTCGATGCGAGATCGAGGAAAAGAGACCGGTAACGATGTTGGCAAATATTTTTACTTGGTATTTTATTTTAAATTAGGATTGGGGCATTTTAAATGATTTATAAGTTTTGGTATTTTAAATTCTAATTATTTATCTAGTGATTTAAGGGTTTAAAACTTTTAAAGTTTAGCATGTGTGCAATTTATTTTAAATTAGAGGATTTTAGTAAATTGGGTATTAGTTTACCATTTTTATTAGCTTGTTAATTGGTTTAACGTTTTAAGTAGCTTGATTAATTATTTAATTAAGCAATTCCCCCTAATTACTCACTCACACACACGTTACACACACTCACACGCACTTACATGCTTTTACACACACAACACACACACCTACACATCTCATTTCAGATTTTTAAAGAGAAAAAAACTTAGGTTTCATAGCAAGAGAGCAGCCGCCCCTCTCCTTCAGTTTCCAGCAAAGTTTTGTTGAATTTTCTCCAAGAAAATTGAGCCACCATCGTCCCGGATCAACCTTCTCTCCGTCTCCGCGTCGGTATCGTAGTTTCGGTATTTTTTAAATATCAAAATGCACATATATTCTTTCGTTTATGCATCGATCTCGTCATATTATGCGTTGTGTTGTTATTTATCCGTAAAAAAACATGTGTGATGTGTGAAAGTTTGAGCAATGATGTTTGAATCAAGTTTGAAAGAGTTTTTGGATCACAAATCACGTTTTTTGCTGTCATTTTAAAAACTGCGATTTTTCGGTCAAGTTTCTTGAAAACCTTTCAACATATAAAACGTAGTACTATTTGATACCTTCGATTTGATATAAAATTCGTAATTTTTGGATGAGAAACAAGTGAGTTATGGTTGTTTTTGTGTGACTGCTTAAACCTGAAATTTTATGAAAATGACGTTCATCATGTTTTGAAGTTTTTGAGTTGCAGGCTTTGTTGGGCACCTTCGAGCTTCTGCTACTGCATTTAGATATGCTATGGGATGAGTTTAGGTGTTATTTGGTGGTTCGTTTGGGTCGGGATTGGCTTGGGATATAATAGAAGTCGTAGGAAGCGAAACAATTTCGAATTACGGGTCATTGTTTTATTGAAGTTGTTAGTCGATGTTTGGAGACGTTTGGGGTGTTTTTACGGGTTTGAATCAATGTAATAGCATCCTAGGATGAGTCTTGAGGTGTTGGTTTATGGTTCTTAGGCTTGGATTGAGAGAATGAATGAATAAGATAGTGAATTTTCGTGAATGTCCAAGTCTAGAGGCTACCCGGACCCCGACACGGAGTCCGTGTCCTTTTTATTTGAAAAATACGAATTTCCAGAGCCTACCCGGACCGCTACATGGGGTCCGTGTACCCCTTTTAAAAAAATAATTTTTTTTTTAAAATTTTTTTTTATTTGCTTCGGGGTTCTATATCATGGTTTAGTACGATAGTTAAAATTTATTTATGTAAAAATATAGGATTTGTTTTGGGGTTATTAATATAAAAAATAGGATATGTTTTGGGGGATCTATGTCATGGTTTAGTATGATGATTAAACGAGGTCAAGTCCCGAGCGATTTAAAATGTCATAAGCTATTTAATTACTTTGATGGTGAGCTCGAGTACCTACGTTTAAGTTATGCAAGTTAAGTATTCAAACTCATGTTAGTATGTTGCAGCAGCGGCCCCAAGCGAGATCCAACGAATCCCTCAACGCCAAGTAAGTATGTTGATGTGCAAAAGAAAATATTTCAAGTTTTTGAGGTATGCTAAATGTCTTGTGACCAAATTATAAATGTTTTTGGAAGTCGGTGAACGTGGCCGAGGACCTCTCCACCCCGTTAAAGCATGAACGGGTTTAGATCAGGATTGGAAAGCGTTAAAGCATGAACGGGGACCAATCCACCCGTTAAAGCATGAACGGGGATCTCAAGTATGTGGCAGTGGATACGTCTCTGTCAGCCCAGTACTGTGGTTTGTCTGATCAGGGATTTATTATGTATGGGTCACTTGATTTGAAACATGTCTCTACGCAAAATGATGAAGTATGTATGTTCAAGTATGCAAGCATGTTTAAGAAAAGTTTTTATGATTATGGCACGTCTATGTTATGCTATTATGATCACGCCCAAGTACGTTTATGTTATCATGTTCAGATTTATGTTTCCAATATGTACGCTCTATTTTGAAGTTGCGTGTGGTTTTACTACGTATTACTCGTTACTTCCAGTTTATACGTGTTGAGTCTTTAGACTCACTAGACTTGATCGATGCAGATTAGGAGTATGTTGAGGAGGCTAGGAGTGGGGACCAAGGAGCTGGCTTTGACTGAGCGGAAGGCTAAACCCGAGGACCGCCATGTTTTGAAGTTTTAAGGATATTTGAAATGTTGAAAATACTCTGATTTTTATGTTATGATGTTTGTGGTTCAAGCAAATACGTTTGACAGACATTATGTTGAGACGTACAGTTTATTTTACCAAATTTTGAAAGTTCATTATTTAAGCAAGAAAATTTTAAATACTTCCGCAAATTTTAAGTAGTAAAAATTACGGTACATTACAGTTGGTATCAGAGCGGTGTTCTTGTAAAGGGTTATGCCTACTGCCAGTTGCAAGAAGCTCATGAAGTCACACCTCAAGTCTGTAAGTTTTCATGTTATAAATTATGTTATGTAGTAAGCATTGAACTATGATTTCAGCATGTGTATATTTAAATCCAAATTACGTGCATCTTATGCTATTAGTATCATGTTTATGCATATTGGGTTTACGTGTTGGGTAAATTTTGGAACAGTATGCCTCCTACACGTATGATTAACCGTGAAGCTAGAGAGGAGAACCGAGAGGTCCGAGATGAGGAGAGGGTCACTCCTCCTCGCCCACCTCCAGATATGCAGGTGCAGATGCTTGCAGGTATGACGCAGTTCTTCGTGCAGTTTGCAGGGAACCATACTGCGATTAATGTAGAGGCGAGGCCTCGACCAGAGGCTGTGTACGAAAGGTTTAGGAGGATGGATCCTAAGGAGTTATCGGGGACTACTGACCCGATGATAGCTGAGGGATGGATTAAGTTCATCGAAGTAATATTTGATTTCATGGAGCTGGAAGATGCAGACCGGATCAGGTGTGCCATATTCCTTCTAGCAGGGGATGCCAGAAGGTGGTGGGAGAGGGCGTCAGTGTCAGTGAGTTTGCGAACACTGACTTGGGATGGTTTTAAAGAAGTTTTCTACTCCAAGTACTTCACTGAGGAAGTACGCTCCCGATTGACTAGGGAGTTCATGGCGCTGCGACAGGGAGACAACAGCGTAGCCGAGTTTGTGCGAAAGTTCGAAAGGCGGTGTTACTTCGTGCCCCTAATAGCTAATGATGCCCGAGAAAAGCTGAGGCATTTCATGGATGGGTTACGGCCGATCTTGCGCCGAGATGTCCGAGTAGCTGGTCCTACTACATATGCAGTTGCCATGTCTAGGGCGTTGGTGGCAGAGCAGGATCAGAGGGATATTGAGGCGGACAAGAAGGGCAAGAGGCACTATCAGGCTCCACAACAGCAGCAGCAGCATCAGCAGCGACCTCCGTTCAAGAAACCTTACCAAGGGCAACCAGGAAAGAAGCCCTATCAGGGACCACCGAAAAGTAAAGGTCCTGTTCCACAGCAGAAGGCTCCGTAGAGGCCCGGTAATTTCCCAGTGTGTCAGAAGTGCAATCGCCAACATCCGGGGAGTGTTTATATGGATCAGGCAAGTGCTTTAAATGTGGAGCCAGTGACCATATGTTGAAAGAGTGCCCATAGTGGAGGCAGCCAACTCAGGGCAGAGTGTTCGCCATGCATGCTTAGGAGGCGAACCTAGACAATACACTGTTGACGGGTAATTTATTTAATTCTGTACAGTATTAGAGTTTTTTTTACCTTGCATGCTCGTTTTGTTTTGGGATTATTAGGTTGTTAGTTGGCATTTTTGGTATCTTTTGTTGCATAAGGTTTATATTAGAACTTTTGGGATACAAGTTTCGTGTCGTGCTAACGTCTCTCAGGAAATATCTTCATTAAGAGATTAGCTATGAAGGCCCTGATATATTTGGGAGCCACTCACTCCTTTATCTTGGAGACATTCGCTAATCATTTAGACATCAAGTCTATCGGCCTTGACGTGAACTATTCAGTGACAGTCCCATCAGGGGAAGAACTGTTAGCTACCAGCGTGGTAAGAGATATTGATCTAGAACTGCAGGGCCACATAGTGTATGCCGACCTGATAGTATTGCCGATGCCAGAATTCGACATTATCTTGGGAATCGACTGGCTGACGAAGAACCGAGTCCTGATCGACTTTCAGAAGAGATCGGTGTTGGTCAGACCGATGGGTATGGAGCAGTTTCTCTTTGAGCCAGATAGATGGAGAAGTTTCCCTCGCATGATCTCATGCATGCAGGCACGGAGACTTATTCACAAGGGTTTCCAGCCTTTCATGGCCAGCATTGTTTCAGCGCCTGACGCACCCACTCCGTCTATATCAGATGTGCCGGTAGTCAGAGATTTCTCAGACGTCTTTCCTGACGACATCACAGGCCTTCCACCAGATAGAGAGGTGGAGTTTTCAATTGATCTTATGCCAGGCACTGTGCAAATCTCCAAGGCACCGTACCAATTAGCTCCAGCTGAGATACTAGAACTCAAACAACAGATTCAGGAGCTTCTTGACAAGGAATTTATCTGCCCTAGTTTCTCACAGTGGGGCGCACCAGTGCTCTTTGTGAAGAAGAAGGATGGGAGTATGAGGTTGTGCATTGATTACCGAGAATTGAACAAGGTAACGATCAAGAATAAGTACCCTCTTCCATGGATCGAAGACTTGTTTGATCAGTTGCAGGGAGCTACAATGTTCTCTAAAATAGATATTCGATCAGGGTATCATCAGCTGAAGGTTAAAGAAGCAGATGTTCACAAGACAGCCTTCAAAACCAGGTATGGTCATTTCGAGTTCTTAGTGATGTCATTTGGATTGACAAATGCTCCATCAATATTCATGGACCTCATGAACCGAGTATTCCACCCTTAACTTGATCAATTCGTCATAGTGTTCATTGACGACATACTTATATACTCGAAGAGCCATGAGGAGCACAAGCAGCATTTGAGGACAATTTTACAGATCCTGCAGAGTCGCAAGTTATTCGCGAAGTTCAGTAAGTGTGAATTCTTGTTGGAGAAAGTAGCCTTTTTGGGTCATATAGTGTCTAGCAGTGGTATTGAAGTGGATCCAGCAAAGGTGGCAGCCGTTAAGGAATGGGATGAGCCAAATAATGCGTCAGAGATTCGCAATTTTCTGGGTTCAGCCGGTTACTATAGAAAATTTATTCAGGGATTTTCGTCGATAGCTGTGCCGCTCACTTCACTGACCAAGAAGAATGCTAAATTCGTGTGGTGTGACGAATGTCAGAAGAGCTTCGATACTTTGAAGCAAGCTCTTATTTCAGCACCAGTGTTAGCCATGCCAGCATGGCAAGGTGATTTTGTGCTATACACCGATGCATCTAAGCTTGGTTTAGGCGCAGTGTTGATGCAACATGGTCGGGTTATAGCTTATGCTTCCAGGCAGTTAAAGGTGCACGAGAAGAATTACCCGACTCACGATTTAGAACTAGCCGCTGTAGTTTTTGCGTTGAAGATATGGAGACACTATTTGTATGACGAGAAACGCCAGATATTCACAGATCACAAGAGTCTCAAATATTTCTTCACACAGAAAGAGTTGAATATGAGACAGAGGCGATGGTTGGAAGTGGTAAAAGACTATGACTGCGAAATTAGCTATCATCCGGGAAAGGCTAATGTCGTCGCAGACTCCTTTTGCAGAAAAATGGCAGTTGTAGCACAGTTGTCCGCGCGGCGACCTCTTCAGTCTGAGATTCAGAAATTTGATCTAGAGATTTATCGTAAGGGCAGAGCTCCGAGGCTGTCTAATTTGACAGTCAATTCCAATTTGCTAGACCGTATCCGTCAAGGACAGTCTTCAAACGAGCAGTTACAGAAATGGAAGCTGAAGGATGAAGCCAAGGGCAGTGTCTCTACACAGTGTCAGATGGTATTGTGAGGTACAGAGAGAGAATGTGGTTGCCTAAAATGGATTCGATCAGAGATGATATTTTGTCAGAGGCACATGCATCTCCGTATTCTATCCACCCAGGAGGTACCAAGATGTACAAAGACCTGTAGATCTTGTATTGGTGGCCAGGGATGAAAAGAGACATTCGCAGATTTGTGTCTGAATGCCTCACTTGTCAACAGGTGAAAGCGGAACACCAGAGACCGGCAGGAATGCTTAAGTCACTCCCTATCCCAGAGTGGAAAGGGGAGAATATTACCATGGACTTCGTTGTCGGTTTGCCGAAGTCAGTCAAAGATTTTAATGCCATTTGGGTCATAGTGGATCGACTCACTAAATCAGCGCACTTCTTGCCAGTGAAGACGACTTTCTCCAAGACGCAGTATGCAGAGCTTTATATCAGAGAGATCGTTGGATTGCATATGATCCCAGTTTCCATTGTGTCCGACAGGGACCCAAGGTTTACATCGTCCTTCTGGAAGAGCCTACATGCAGCCATGGGGACGAAGTTGCTATTTAGTACAGTGTTTCACCCACAGACATATGGACATTCTGAGCGAGTGATTCAGATTTTGGAGGATCTATGACGAGCATGTATGATCGATTTCCAAGGGACTTGGGAATCTAAGCTACCTCTAGTGGAGTTTACATACAACAATAGTTTCCAAGCATCTATTGGTATGGCTCCCTATGAGGTATTGTACGGAAGAAAGTGCAGATCGCCGAGTCATTGGGATAAAGTCGGAGAGAAAGCAGAACTTTGGCCAGAGATAGTTCAGCAGACTGCAGATGTGGTGGTCAAGATTCGAGACAGAATGAAGACCGCCCAGAGCCATCATAAGAGCTATGCTGATAAGAGAAGGAGAGATCTCGAGTTTGCCGTGGGTGGTCACGTTTTTGTAAAGATAGCACCTATGAAGGGTGTTACGAGGTTTGGGAAAAGAGGCAAGCTGAGTCCGAGGTTTATTGGACCATTCGAGATTCTTGACAGAGTTGGGACACTAGCGTATCGTGTTGCCCTTCCGCCGAATCTGGCCGGGGTACACAATGTGTTCCACGTCCAACACATGTTCTGAGTTATGAACCGTTACAGTTGGCTCCAGACCTGTCTTACGAGGAAAGATCTGTCCAATTCCTAAACAGACAGGAGCGTAGACTTCAGAACAAGGTGATGAAACTAGTCAAAGTCCGGTAGCTGAACCAATCAATGGAGGAGGCCACTTGGGAGACTAAAGCAGATATGAGGATTCGCTACCCGAAGTTGTTCGGTAAGATTTAATTTCGAAGACGAAATTTTTATAAGTGGGGGAGGAACTGTAGTGCCCAAAATCAGTACACGTAAATCCCATGCATTTATTTAATGGTTAAATCATTATTTAAATTTAAAATTTATTTTTAATGATGCATTATTTATTTTAATTTGATTTTTTTAAATTAATTATGTTTATATGATGCACGTTAAAATATTTTTCTTGAGTTTCATGTTTCAGGCGATCATTAGATGCGGGATCGAGGAAAAGAGACCGGTAACGATGTTGGAAAATATTTTTACGTGGTATTTTATTTTAAATTAGGATTGGGACATTTTAAATGATTTATAAATTTTGGTATTTTAAAGTCTAATTATTTCTCTAGTGATTTAAGGGTTTAAAACTTTTAAAGTTTAGCAAGTGTGCAATTTATTTTAAATTAGAGGATTTTATTAAATTGGGTATCAGTTTACCATTTTTATTAGCTTGTTAATTGGTTTAACATTTTAAGTAGCTTGATTAATTATTTAATTAAGCAATTCCGCCTAATTACTCACTCACACACACGTTACACACACTCACACACACTTACACATTTTTACACACACCAAAACACACAACACACACACCTACACATCTTATTTCAGATTTTTAAAGAGAAAAAAACATAGGGTTCATAGCAAGAGAGCAGCTGCCCCTATCCTTCAGTTTCCAGCAAACTTTTGTTGAATTTTCTCCAAGAAAATCGAGCCACCATCGTCCCGGATCAACCTTCTCTCCGTCTCCGCGTCGGTATCGTCGTTTCGGTATTTTTTAAATATCAAAAGGCACATATATTCTTTCCTTTATGCATCGATCTCGTCATATTATGCGTTGTGTTGTTATTTATGCGTAAAAAAACATGTGTGATGTGTGGAAGTTTGAGCAATGATGTTTGAATCAAGTTTGAAAGGGTTTTTGGATCACAAATCACGTTTTTTGCTGTCATTTTAAAAACTGCGATTTTTTGGTCAAGTTTTTTGAAAATTTTTCAACATATAAAACGTAGTACTCTTTGATACCTTCGATTTGATATAAAATTCGTAATTTTTGGATGAGAAACAAGTGAGTTATGGTTGTTTTTGTGTGACTGCTGAAACCTGCAATCTTATGAAAATGACGTTCATCATGTTTTGAAGTTTTTGAGTTGCAGGCTTTGTTGGGCACCTCCGAGCTTCTGCTACTGCATTTAGATATGCTATGGGATGAGTTTAGGTGTTATTTGGTGGTTCGTTTGGGTCGGGATTGGCTTGGGATATAATAGCAGTCGTAGGAAGCGAAACAATGTCGAATTACGGGTCATTGTTTTATTGAAGTTGCTTGTCGATGTTTGGAGACGATTGGGGTATTTTTACGGGTTTGAATCAATGTAATAGAATCCTAGGATGAGTCTTGAGGTGTTGGTTCATGGTCCTTAGGCTTGGATTGAGAGAATGAATGAATAAGATAGTGAATTTTCGTGAATGTCCATGTCCAAAGGCTACCCGGACCACTTCCCGGACCACTACACGGAGTCCGTGTCCTTTTTCTTTCAAAAATACGAATTTCCAGAGCCTACCCGGACCCCTACCTAGACCCCTACACGCGGTCCGTGTACCTTTTTTTTAAAAAAAAATTTTAAAAATAATTTTTTTTTATTTGCTTCGGGGTTCTATATTATGGTTTAGTACGATAGTTAAAATTTATTTATGTAAAAATATAGGATTTGTTTTGGGGTTATTAATATAAAATATAGGATCTGTTTTGGGGGTTCTATGTCATGGTTTTGTATGATGATTAAACGAAGTCAAGTCCCGAGCGATTTAGAATGTCATAAGCTATTTAATCACTTTGGTGGTGAGCTCGAGTACCTACGTCTAAGTTATGCAAGTTAAGTATTCAAACTCATGTTAGTATGTTGCAGCAGCGGCCCCAAGCGAGATCCAACGAATCTCTCAACGCCAAGTAAGTATGTTGACGTGCAAAAGAAAATATTTCAAGTTTTTGAGGTATGCTAAATGTCTTGTGACCAAATTATGAATGGGTTTGGAAGTCGGTGAACGTGATCGAGGACCTCTCCACCCCGTTAAAGCATGAACGGGTTTAGATCAGGATTGGAAAGCGTTAAAACATGAACGGAGACCAATCCACCCGTTAAAGCATGAACGGGAATCTCATGTATGTGGCAGTGGATACGTCCCTGTCAACCCAGTACTGTGGTTTGTCTGATCAGGCATTTATTATGTATGGGTCACTTGCTTTGAAACATGCCTCTACGCAAAATGATGAAGTATGTATGTTCAAGTCTGCAAGCATGTTTAAGAAAAGTTTTTATGATTATGGCACGTCTATGTTATGCTATTATGTTCACGCTCAAGTACGTTTTTGTTATCATGTTCGGATTTATGTTTCCAATATGTACGCTCTATTTTGAAGTTGCGTGTGGTTTTACTACGTATTACTCGTTACTTTCAGTTTATACGTGTTGAGTCTTTAGACTCACTAGACTTGATCGATGCATGTGAGGAGTATGTTGAGGAGGCTAGGGATGGGGACCAAGGAGCTGGCTTGGATTGAGCGGAAGACTAAACCCGAGGACCGCCATGTTTTGAAGTTTTAAGGATATTTGAAATATTGAAAATACTCTGGTTTTTATGTTACGATTTTTGTGGTTCAAGCAAATACGTTTGGCAGACATTATGTTGAGACGTACAGTTTATTTTACCAAATTTTGAAAGTTCATTATTTAAGCGAGAAAATTTTAAATTCTTCCGCAAATTTTAAGTAGTAAAAATTACGGTACGTTACAGAGAGACTTCTTCTCTATGTCTTGCTGTTGTTGTTGAGCAGCTTTAGCTTCTCTCTCTTTCCTTTTTTGTCAAACACATCCATCTTGTTAGATAACTTCCTAACATCGGTTGATAAGATCTTAACAGTTGTGGCTACGTCTGAAACTGAATTGAGCATAGTAGTTTTCAACAAGTCAATCTTTCTGGAAACTATTGTCTCCAAAAATTCAACTCGTTTTCCAATTGCATCTTGAGTCAGGGAAAAACTTTCAGCTATACCTCTGTTCTTTTTAACTTCATCCAATGTTAGAGAGAGAGATGTCATAGTAGCTTGAATTTGTTTCAGTTTCCCAGAATTGAATTCATTTGATGAATTCAGCTTCAAAGTGTGAGCAAGCTGAGTAGATTGGATGTCTAAAATAGCGGTCATCATATTTGACAGGTTGTGCTGGATGGCCTGAATCTCTTCAAGAATCAATATCTATTGAAGGATGAGGAGATAGAGGTCCAGATGTCCCTGGTTCCTGTTCTTTAGTAGCTTGATCAAAGACCACCAGAGTCGTGTCAGAGATTAGCGTTTCTGTACGTACCATTTCTTGAGCATATTCTACACGGGCTTCCTGGGGAGGAGAAGAAGTGGAGATTTGATCAGTTTGAGAGTCAGCTGGTTGGTCAGTTGAGTGATCAACTGGCTCTTCAGTTGTTTGAATAATTGGTTCGTTAGCTGGAACTTCTTCAGTTGCAGCTGAGTGCAGTTGAGCTTCTTCAGGAGGTTCAAGAAATGTTTGTTCAGTCATAACAACTGACTGAACTGGCTGCTCAGTTTCTTTAAGAATGGCCATCTCAGTAGGTTCTTCAGACAAAACAACTTTAATAGCTGGTTCTTCAAAAGTAGAATCTTCTGGTTCCTCAGTTAAGGTAACATCTTCAACTGATCTGGATGTTTCTAGCTGAATATCAGAGGTGACTGATTGGATGACCTCATCAAGATTTTCCAATGATAAATCAGCTGCTGAATAAAGCTTCGGATCAGCAGTTGAAGAAGTAGGTGCTAAAGATAATGAAGGTTGAGCAACTGAAGTGGAGGGGGCAGTTGCTTGATGAGAAGATTGAGCAACATTGTCCTTGGGGGGTTCTTGAACTGATTCCTCAGCAGGATCTTCTGATGATGAGTCTTGACAGGCTTTTGGAAAGACCAGTTCTTGACCCATTTCCCAATTTTTTATCTCCATCTGCAATGAGAGAAGATCCGAGTCCAGTTGGTCATGCACAGCTTTGTCATTGTATGCAGTTGGACTGGTAGGATCATAGTTCAGTTTCAGTTGAGCCACTATCTTTTGTAGCCTTTTAGCTCTCAGCTGATTGAAGAAGTAGTTTTTTCTTCCTAGTGCTTGAACAATGGTAGATGCTTTAACTACCCTTAACACAACATTTTCCAGCGCAATAAATTTCTTCAGTTTGGATTTTCTCTGAAGCTCCTTGGCGAAGACATCCGTTCTGAATCTCACCCATTCATCGTAGGTCTTGAGCTTGTTGGCTGAAAATTCATTTATCTCTTCCCAGATAAGATCAATGTGTGTTTGGTTGGCTTTTGTTGGCCTGGGCTCTTCTTGCAATTTGCCCTTGCCCTTAGAGTTAGTTAGGGCATGAGGAATGCTCAACCCTGAAGTAGTTGCATCAATTTGTTCTCTAATCACAAGCCCCTTTTGTCTAGCAGGAGGTAGAGGGGAGTAACAAGTGATAGTGATCAGTGGAGCCTTCACTCCAGCAAGTTTCTACTTGTCACCTGATTTGGTGACCTTTGTCTTCGGTAAAGCAGTAGATAAAGGTAACTGATCCTCAGTTGAGGCTTCAGCTGAAATAGCTTTCAGAGGAATAGCCTGAATAGGCTATTGGGCATCCGATTGTTTCAATCGTTTAGTTGGGACATCTACTGGCTTGGTTTTCTGAGTTCTCGGCTTCTTGGCAATTTTCGGAGAGGGTGTCTTCTCATAATCTGATTTAGCGATAATCAGTTTTCTCTTTGTCGTCTTCAGTTGAGCCAGAGTTTTTGCCTTTTTGACTGATTTGGGAGCCATCTGTTGCCTCCCAATCTCTTTTTTCAATTTCAAAAACTGCTCAGGAGATATGTCCAGTTTCTGCTTCGGTGGCTGGACGTTCTTAGCATTAAAAACTTTGAATTTGGATGATTTCTCAGCAGTATCACCAACTAGTCCCTTCATTTTCAGTAGAAAACTGATTTGCACGGCATATCCTCGTGACTGCTTTGTTGACTGAAGCATATTTCTCAGAATAGTGAAAATAATATGCCTCCAGTTCATCTTCTTTTCAGCCATGATCACCGTCATGACTTGAAATTTTTTCAGTGTTAGGGCAGCAAATGAACCAGCCTTAGCTAGTATCCCCTTGGCTGAAATATCGGCCAACAGTTGAATTTCTGGCTTGAGCTCCTTCTTGGGATCGGAAACTTTGATTTTCCCTGATAGAAGAGACTGCATCTCTTCAATATCGGAGGTTTTCACCTCAGAGAAATTGATAAGCCCATCAGTAGGCAATTTTAACTGTTCGCCGAAAGATTCTTCAGAAATGATCGGCAATTGACCATTGACATTAGTAGCGA
Organism: Primulina huaijiensis; assembly: GCF_012295235.1. Taxonomy (NCBI): domain Eukaryota; kingdom Viridiplantae; phylum Streptophyta; class Magnoliopsida; order Lamiales; family Gesneriaceae; genus Primulina; species Primulina huaijiensis. The sequence continues at coordinate 8,814,772 of NC_133314.1, forward strand.
CGTTTCCATAAACAGTAACGTAGCCTTTAGAGTAGAAGCTATGAAGCTCCTACGGATAAATTTCCTGAGAGGATTGGCCCAAAAATGTCTTTAATCTAGCTGCTTCTAATTTCAGAAATACGTTCTTGACATCGGAATCATTGACTGATAGAACAGATTCAAAGTTGACAGCCATAGCATTCAGAATATGTACGGGAACTTGGTTTGCCATTTCTGAGAGTTAGAGAATATGAAATTTTGCAAGATAAAAGTTCTGAGTATGAATTTGCTCTGAAAAGTAATGTACGCATAAGGAAGAACTGAATTGGAGCGGGGAAAGGTACATATGTAAGTGACTGTTCAATTTTCTGGATACGTGTCAGTCCATGGAAATTTGAATAAAAACGTGTGTGCAATTTCAAATGGTTCAAATCAGTCCACGTTTTAAAACTCTATTCAGCATTTAATACAAAAAATAACAGTAACATCACTTGATTTGGAATAAAATACGATTAATTAGTTAACTTATATGAGAAGATTAGTTTAATTATCAGCTGAACGATCAGTTGTGATACTGAATCATTTCAGATAAAAATTCACTAACTACTGTCTTCTCAGTTAACCTCTTAAAATCGAGATTCTCCCTTAATAAGTGCATGTCTAAATTGGAAATCTAACAACAGTTAATATAACGAGTAAGTAATGAAAAAGAATGTTATTCTCAGAAAATGAATCGTCCAATGTAATGATTGCATCTCTTCAATTTTCTTGAGCTTTGGCTATAAATAGACATGACACGGTTAATCACAAATTATCATCAAGCAAATATCAGTTCAAACGTTAATGGCAGGAGCAAGTGGTTCAAAGAGTCCAGATATGGCTGAAGCTTTTATGTAGTCAGCTATGGAGGCCAAAAAATCTGCAATAGAATACGAAGTATATGAGAAGATTCTGCATTACTGGCTAAAGCTTCCGGACCTACAATCCTTCTAGCAGGAGGGATTAGTTGCTAACTCCAGACGGTTAGCAATTATGAGGAAGTATCGGCGACGTTTTCGTGTTGCTGATGAGGTGGACATCTTCACTGACGAAAGTGTCTACCTTCTGATGCTGATCAAAGAAAGGAGGACTCTGAAAAAAATTGCTATTTCAGAGGGCTTCCTAAAGATTTCCGCTGGGAAAGTAGCTAACTGGCTGTCCCAGTGGAGGTCTGCAGTAAAAAGAGAAATAACCAATGTACGCATTGCTTATCATAAATAAAATGTTTATTTTGGTTTATCGTTGTCTTTTACTTATTCGTAGCACTAACTGGCATAAACAGATAACTAACTGAAATGATATGAACTTGCAACTAACTGACTGATAAACAAGCAAAATGATAATAATTATGATATAATCAAGTTAAATCAATTAAACCAAGTATATTGCGAAAATAAAAAAACTTAGCTCGGGCAATGGTTTGGTGAAGATGTCAGCTACTTGTTATTCAGTTGAAACATATTCAAATCTGATTGCTTTCTTCAAGGCATGATCTCTAATGACGTGATGTCTGACATCTATATGCTTGGTCCTTGAGTGAAGAACTGGATTATAAGTGATAGCAATCGTGCTGGTATTGTCAAAAATATGGGTGATTCTTTTGCAATACCTCCATAATCTTTCAGTTGTTGCTGGATCCAGAACAGTTAAGCACAGCAGCTTCCAGCAGACAAAAAGTTCTGCTTCAATTGTGGAAGAGCTATAGATGTCTGTGTAGAGGTCCGTATTTCGTATTTGTAAATTCGCAGAATTATTTAAAATTTTTCTTATTAAAAATTAATAACGTGCCTCATTCATAAAATAAACTGATAATAAGTTTAATGTTAAAATAGCAGCGGAAGTAAATATTTGTTTCAAAACAACAACTTAAAATAATTCATCGTAATAAAAATGAGTTTTCATAATAATGATAAATAAACTGAGGCATGAGGTACTCGGGTTCCTACTACTGCCGACCCAAACTAGCTCACTGGTCCCTGCCCCCGGTTTCGACCTCATAAGTACCTACAACAATCAAGTCTAGTGAGTCTAAAGACTCAGCATGCATCTATCGTGGATAACAAGTAAATATATCAAAAAATCGCATGCAACGTAAAAATATCATATCGTAAAGCGTAACGTAAAAATCGTGTCATGAGTAATTATAAATACGTGCATAACTGAAAATCGTACGTAAAATGTTTGCTCGATAGAGCCCTGTCATAAAATAGCATAACATAATTTTCTGTTGAGAATATGTTCTACGCAAGTGGCCCATAACATAACAAGAATTGTCTGATCAGACTAAACCACAGTATACTGGGCTGTAGAGATCATCACAGCCCTTGGACTGGATATCCGTACCCATACATGAACATGAACCGGTCGTAAGTCACCGGGTGAACTAATAATCCCATAAGCTGAATCCCATAAGCGTGAGGTGGCCATAAGACATATAGCATATATCTCAAAATAAACATTTTTTTATTTTTATGCACGTAATATAATTAAAATCCTTTTTTATTTTACCGAATGGGTTGGATCGTTACCAGGCTCACTGTGACCTAATTCTAACATGAGGATCATGCAAATAAACTTAACTTGACCAACACTTCATAACTGAACCAAAAACGAGACAATTACGGCCAACAAACTTGGTATTCAACCATGGCTTCGTACCAACCCGAACCGACATTGAACCATCGTTTAGCCATGATTAAATTACACCTAAAATACTGGAAGACATGACCCTAGGCTATAGTACACGAAAAAAATGTGAATGGTGGCCAAAATCATGAAACGCTCTTTCGAGAGTCACTTTGGCACATTGCACCGTAAATTCTCATACGACCTCTAAAATTAACCAAATTACAAACGGCCAAAAACATGACCTTCCTAACTCAGTAAGGTACTGTCCATTCCAAGGCCATAGGCTAAAAGCCAAACGAGAACTTAAACGACACCTCTGAACCGAACCCCAAGCTGCTGTCCAATACAGCAACAGCGCTTGTGCTTGCATCGCTTTGTTTGCGAGGCTATTGGCAATTGGGGCTTGAACCACCGACTAGAGCCTCTTACCAACATCCTAAGGTATGATTTGAACCATGGCTAAGGGCCCTAGGACAGCCACATCCAAGCCACACCCGAAACAACGCCACACTCCCACCCGAGAGCCAAGCTGTGCATGCGTGGGGGTGTAGCGCTTCCCTTGCTGTCTTGGTCACTCCAATGGCCATATGATCAACCATTGCTTGATCTAGACATCATGAGGTATTGTGTGAACCATGGATAAGGGATAAAAAGCCAACCAAGATTCACACCAAACCTCAAAACCGAACAAACTCACACACAGAAAAATCAGAAATCGAAACCGTGGGACACTTGCGTTGTTTTATTTTTAAAACCGATGGAACCATGGACCAAGCCTTGAAAGGCCGACTTGGTCACGTCTTTGACATACTAGGGAAGAGTTGTAATCATGGTTACAGGCCCTAGGCCAACCAAGTTCCGAACCCTCGCCTTAGACAAGCAAGAATCAGAAATTGAGACTCGAAATGGCAGCTATGAAAGGTTGCTGTCAAATGCGTGTTTCTGTGGCGAATGAACTCGAACCAATGGACCAATCTCTTCCTAACATACCCTATAAAAATCCTATATGCAGCCTTGGATGCCTGAAATCGAGCCCAACCCTGAAATCATCAAAACAACAAAACCGTGAAGGCACAATGAATGAGCCGAAAACCTGCACAATATTTTCTAAAATGTTGCTGTCCAAAAATCGGTTTTGCTTCGTGATTCATGCACATATGATGTTTTAAAATAATAATATTACTTGATTGAAGAACGAAAGATAATATAAACATGCCTGGAAATTTGTTTGAAAAGAAAGCAAATTAATACGACGACATGGCGCGGCGGAGACGGAGTTGCTTTACTTTCTTGTTTTCTTCCTTGTTTTTCCTCTTGCTTCTCACGTTTTTTTTTTTGAGAGGTTTTGCTACTGAATTTCAGTGGAAATGGTGAGGGAGAGAAGGATAGGAAATGAAGGGAATGATTGCAAGATAAATGGGATTTGAAATGGCCAACCAATCTTTCTATCCTAGTGTTTGATAGATAAAGAATGAGGAGTGATTTGATTTGATTGAAGGGGTGGCCGATTTTCTTCATTCAAAATAAGGTAGAAAATTGCTTAATTAACAATTATTGAGGATTAAGTATGATGGAATTATCTCCCAAGAAAAATAAGGAAATGAATTAAAGATTGAGAGTTGCCAAATATTTTAAATCCTATCAAGGAGGTGGCCGAAATCTACTATTAAAATGGGGTGGGATATTGCTTAATTCAATAATTATTGGTGATTAAAAATGAAGGGATTATCTACCAAGAATGAATAAGGAAAATAATCAAAGGAAATGAGTTGTCAAACTTAATTTAAATCTTTTAGGTGATGGCCAAAAATTGCAAGATAAAGGAGGGAAAATATTGCTTAATTATTGAATTTTAACTCATTAAAGTTTTAAACACTTATTATGTATTTTAGTGAATTAATAAATTAATTTAGGATAAAGATTTTCTTGCATGCATGGCTAATTCTTAAAATAAATTACTAACATGTTAAGTTACAATTTCTTAAATCAAATAAGCCTATATTAACTTATCTCAATTGGTCACATATTTTAATTTAGGCATTTAATTAAATTATTGGACATAAAAGAATTTATTTACTACTTATCTCTAATTAATTAATTTAATTCTTAAACATTCTTTTACATTAAAATAAATTATCCTTTATCTTGAATAAATTCTAAGAATATTTTCTTATCATTAAATTTTATCTTAATACTCCAACTCCAGTTCGGCCTCACTTACTTAACTGAAAAGATAAAAACTAAAATACTGCGTAAAATAAATAATAATAACTCAACCAATTTTAAAAGAATGAATTTAAATCCTCATGCATAAAAATCATTTTTAATTTAAATAATAGTAATTATGCATGGCTTATACGTAGTTTGATTTAACGGGTTCTACAGTCTGCTTCTTGCTGAACCAAGAAATCGGTCGGTCTCTTAGAAATTGACATGATCCAATTCTACTTTTACGATCAAGCTTACATCCTGCATAATCTGCATCTGAATATCCAACTAAATTGAAAGAAGAGTCTTTAGTGTAGAGCCTAAAAAATCAGTACACGTAAAACCCCTGTATTATTTAATTGTCAAATCATTTATTTAATTTAAAATGAGTTTTAGCGATGCATGATTTATCCAAATGCATTATTTTAAATTTATTATGTTTATGTGATGCACGTGTTAGAGTAGATGCCTTGTAAGCCAACTGTTGGCTGGGGAATTTATTGACTCAAGTGTAATAAACAATATTTATTTTAATATAATTTAATTTTTATTGGTTTCGTTATACTTTATCTGTATACCCATGCAAGCAGCATAGATAAAGTCCTTGATTATGCTTTAATACAAATGAATCGTAATTCGATGTTGAAACTCATTTGTAAACACTGCATATTCTAAATTCGTTCCTAGTCGATTCAGCCGCCTAAAACAGGGATAAAGGTCGCTTGAACTTGAGACTAGCATCTGTGATGTTGTGTACTGCGTTTCTTGGTAAGGGCATAGAGATGTCCAAACATGTAGATGGGTAGTCATATGATGATTATACCGAACAACCCTCCCTCGGACTTTCCAAGTGGTTATCATTCATCGAGAGGATAAGTCTGTGGTTATGATTGTACACCATTAGTCCTTAAGACCCGGGATAACACTGAGGCTCTATATGCTAGGGCTGTGCTTTGATTCGTTTACCAGCTGCAGGAGAGTCTTCAGGTGGCGAGGTTGGGTATAGTTGCGACACATGTAGGAGCCAGTGCATTGTAGTCGGGGATTCACCGCTCACCTACGGGTGTGGATATCCTATGTGATCTGAAGTAATAATAGTGAATGGAATCTCTGGCCAGAGTATGAGATCTACGTTGGAGAAGGAGTTTTCCAAATAGTACACGCGATGCCACTATTATATGTATCACATAGTAATCGAATTAATATGCAACCCTCGATGAACCGATGGTTGCAGATTCGATCGGGATATATGAGATGAAGGGACCGTACTGTACGTTAATCATAATCGACTGGTTCTTGTAGGCACTATCAGTGATACCTAGGGGATCATGGGGCGATGCTACTAGACGCTCTTACCATGATCCGATGGGTGCAATCAGAAATGAGTTCTGACATTCTTGATCAAGGTGTTGATGAAAAGAATGAGGCTAACTAGGGTAAGCCCGAATAAGAATAAATGTTATTCTGAATCACAAGGAGTTGTGAACCCACGGCTAGCTGTATTCCTGAACCATTGAGGGTCACACAAGCACTGGATTGTTTGTTCCCGTTGAGAGAATAAATTCAAGGAGTTGAATTTATATTATGATATAGTAAATTCAAGGAGTTGATTTTATGATAATTAAATTATGAGATAGTAAATTCAAGAAGTTGAATTTATGAAATTTGGAAAGAATAAATTCAAGGAGTTGAATTTATAAAATTTGAGAATTTAATTTATTAAACTCAAATGTTGAGTTTATTAAATATTAAATTTTTGAGGTAATAAATTCAATGAGTTGAATTTATAATTTAAATGTTAAATTCAAATGTTGAATTTATGATGTATTTAATTTATTAAGATCAAAAGTTGAGTTTATTTAATATTAAATTTTGGAGATAATAAATTCAAGAGCTGAATTTATAATTTAAATATTAAATTCAAATGTTGAATTTATAAGGGATTTAAATTAAATGTAAAAGGTATATGTATAATGGGCTTGTAGGAGTACATGACCAATATACATATTAAGGTTCTTAGTTGGACTTTAAAAGATTAATTAATTAATTAAACTAGTTGGGCTAGAATAATTAATTGATTAAGCCCATTAAATATTTAATTTTATTAAGGGGCCCTAAGCTTATATATATATGTGTATTAGGCTTAAGGTTAAACACAATTCATTCACAATTTTTCGAAAATCCTCTTCCTTCTCTCCACAAAATTTCGGCCACTTCCTTTTGAAGGAGAAGTTTGAGCCGTCTCTAGTTTTCAATCTCCAACATAAAAACTTCTTCTAATTTTTCTAGTGCAAATTAGAAGAGGAACAAATCATCTAGTCGTGGACCTGATTAGAAGAATAAAGAAAGGTGTTTTCGAAGAAAGTTCGTAGGGATTCATCAAGAGCTATATCTGCCTAAACCGGATTAGTTGGAGCCAAGTGATTTAATTCACCAAATGTATACAATTCCAACGCCCTATGAATGTTTAATTATAAACCATACGAGTGCCTAAAACAAATATATTTTGATTGTCAAAATAAAATAAAATTTTAAAACTTCCGCTGCGCTTGGGCACGAGAAAACCGAGATCCAACACGTTAAACGTTTTCTTGAGTTTCATGTTTCAGGCGATTATTCGATGCGGGATCGAGGAAAAGAAACCGGTGACGATTTCGGCAATTTTTAAATGTGTTATTTTTTTTTAAATTAAGGTTGGGGCATATTAATTAATTTAATAAGTTTCTGCATTTTAAAGCCTAAATTATGTATTTAATGAGTTTAGATTTTTAAAACTTTTAAAGTTGGCTTTGTACATTTTATTTTGTTAAAGAGGAGAATTTTATTAAATCAATGGGTATTTATTTTAATTGAGGAGTTTGATTAAATTGGTGTGGGTTAACCTTTTAATTAATATTTCAATGAGTTAATTTAGCGGGAAATTGGGGATCAGTCCCCAGCCGTCGTTTTTTTTAGTGTTAAGTCCCTGGGTACTTTTTTAGTACCACATTTTCATATGAAGTGTACCACATTTCCACATGAAGTGTACCACAATTTGTATGACATAGTACCACAATTTTGTGGGTAGGGAGTGAACCCAAAGAAATGTTTTGATTGGGGATTTTTCACCAACTTCCCCTTAATTTAGCAATAATTTCTCTTAATTAAAACACACACACGTTACACACACTCACACACACTTACACGTTTTTACACACATGAAAACACACTACACACACCTACACATTTTATTTTAAGAATTTGAGAGCAAAACTAGGGTTCTTGAAGGAGAAAGCAGCCGCCTCATTCCCTTCATTATTCAAGCAAATTTTCGTGAAGTTTATTTCAAGAAAAATCGTGCCACGTTCGTCCCGGATCAACCTCGCATCTTTCCCCGCTTCAGTGTCGTCGTTTCGATAACGTTAAAGATTTAAAGGCATGTATATTCTTTCATTCTTGCATCGATCTTGTCATATTATTCGTGTTGTTGTTTATTATGCGTAAAAATCCATGTGTGATGTTCAAAGTTTGAGCAGAAAGTTGTTTGATCGATTCTGAAACGTTTTAGATCTCAAAAATTCATTTTCGCTGTCATTTTAAAAACTGCGAATTTTTTGGTCGAGTTTTTGAAAAAAATTTCAACATATAAAACGTAGTACTCTTCAATAGCTTCGATTTGATATAAAATTCATAATTTTTTGATAAGAAACGAGTGAGTAATTTAGAACATGATTGGAAAACGGTAAAACATGACCAGGGACCAATCCACCCATTAAAATATGAACGGGGATCTCATGTATGTGGGATTGAAAAGCGGTAAAGTATGACCAGGGACCAATCCACCCAGTAATGTGGTTTAGTCTGATCAGGAACTTTTATGTATGAGTCACTTGCTTTGAAACATGCCTCTACGCAAAATGATGTTATCTATGCTAAAGTATGTATGAAGCAAGCATGTTTACAAAAAGTTTTATGTTGATGGCACGTCTATGTATGTATGTACGTATGTTCAAGCTTATGTATGAGATGTTCATGTTTCATGTATGTACGCTCTATTTTAAAGATACATGTGGTTTTATTACATATTACTCGTGAAACGTCTGCTTATTCGTTTTCTTAAAACGTGCTAAATTTTTTTATTTTTTTTGTATTCGGTCTATACATATACATATACAAAAATACCTTTGTACCATTTTTTAAAATAAACATCCAACTAGTACTTGAAAATCAAAAGGAAAAATAGTCAAAACAAGAAATCGTAAATCGTTTTACCAAACCTAAAAAGCAATAAATGTTGAAAAGAGTAGCCCATACTAAACCTCTCAAAATCTCTCAAAAAGCATAAACAATATGTCGTAAAAATCTTTAACTTAAGATCATAAACTTAAATACGGAGATAGAAGCGCTGGTCCTCGGGTTATGTGCACCGACAGTCCAGCAAGTCACTAGTCAAGACCTCCAATATCATAATTTTTTATATCACTTGCATCATACGCACCTAGTGAGTCTAAAGACTCAACACGTCCTATCTTTGATAACAAGTAATACGTAATACAGTTAACACATAACAGTGAAAAATACTTGTACTTAAAATATCATTTTCTTAATAATGCATAAACTTTAAACTTAAACGTTTTCAAAAAAACATAAACATATCACATAAACATATTCATATTCATATCCATATTCATTTTCATGTTCAGGTTCGTGTTTGTTGAATTCAGATCGTGAATGTGACTCGTATTATTGATCATATTGGGCGATGGATCCATCTTAAGAAAACCACAGTACTGGGCGGCGGGGGACACCAGCAACACTCTCACCGGTCAACTGGGCCCTGGCCAACGTATTAACATATCATGGCACTGGAAATACGATCGTCGGGGCTCCCTCTGGGGCCTTTTCCCATAAATGGGCTCCCTCTGGGGCCTTCTCCTNCACATAAACATATTCATATTCATATCCATATTCATTTTCATGTTCAGGTTCGTGTTTGTTGAATTCAGATCGTGAATGTGACTCGTATTATTGATCANTGGGACCATAACCCTCACGATATTTCCAACATATTGCAGTAGTCACAATCCCTTCACGTCCTTCAACATTATATCATCACTTAATAAAAACATCATATAATATCATTTTTATTTTGAAACCAAGCATGCAACATATCTTTTAAATGTCCATATTTAAATCATAAAATCATAACTTAACATATTAAAAATCATAAACATCCATAAACATTTTAAAATAAACAANTCCTTCAACATGTTATCATCACTTAATAAAAATCATTCATATGCATATCATTTTATTTTTGAAACCAAGCATACAACATATCTTTTAAATGTCTAATTTAAACATAATAATCCATGAACATCTAAAAATCATATTTCAACATATAAAAATTCATAAACATCCATAATCATTGAAAATAATCATATTAGAATATAAAATAGCATTTAGGACACTGCCATGACGTTTACTAATTTCTATGTGGTAAAAATACCGTTTTACCCCTGAACGTGACATTTTTCGTTTTTGATATTTTCTTAATTTCATTGACTCTAACATGTCCCAAATAATTATTTAAGTTTAGGAAACCCTGATGTGACACCTTATCTTCGACCCCGAGCCATCTTACGATTTTATCGAGTCACCCCCGAGCCATGTTGATCCAAAACTTTACCAACATCCTAAAGTACGCTACTGGACCCTTAGACCACTAAGAACCTAGCCCAAACAACAAAAACAAGCAACCCCGAATAGCCCCTAAGCTGGCCGAGAATCCTTATGGCAGTAGGACTCTATGATTTGCATCCCAACCCTTACCAACGAGCCCAGCCCTTGAACCAACCACCCTGGCACCCTCCTAGGACTCTAGTGCATCCCCTTAGCCCGGTCCTTGAACCACAGACCGAGCCCCTAGCTCCTGGAAGCTGCGCGAAACCTGCGCAGCTCTGGGGCAGTTTCTCGGGTAGAGTTCTAGCATGGCTAGGACTCTTTCTCTAGCCCCTAACTAGAGTCCTAGCTTGGCTAGGACTCTCGCCCTGACCCATTACAGCCCCTGGTTGAGCCCTGGCCCAAGCCAAGACCATGCCAGCTTCTCCCTCATGAAACCCGATCACCCCAATCCCCTTGACAGCAACTTCGATTTTCTGTTACTGGCTTGTTTCTTGGGTGATTTCCGTGAGTCTAGCCTTTGTGTTAGGACCTTAAATCATGCATAAACACTACTAGTTCATACCTAAGACCATGGCAGCCCCTTTACATGATAAAACAATGAGTTTGCATCAAAAATCTTAAGTTTTCCCACATGTGCATGTCATATTCCGAAATACAGAAAAAAATAAATCTTGTTCTTCATGCATACAATAATATGGTGTGATGATGTTTTGAAGGAAAGAATAGGCGTGTTACGCACTAAAAACCGTTGACGATGACGAAGAACAGAGCAAGAACCGTGGCTTGAAATCACCTAGCAAAATTCTCGATTTTTCCTCCAATATTGATAGTGTGTGAGTCGTGTGTTTTGAGGGAACTTGGGAGAGAAAATTCAGAAGGTGGGCGTGATTTGCAAAGGGTTTTTGGGGTGTGATTAAAATATTATATAGTTAATTATTTACTAATAAGACTTTAGGCCTATTAAGCATAGTTTAGGCCCATTAGTACTAGATTAAGATTTAATTAAAATACTAAAAATAGTTTTATTTAATTAAGCCTGTGAATTTATTAGCCAGGTTGTCAAAAAGTTCGTATTTTTGTTGAAAAACCAACACCGATAAAAATTACGTCCCGGCGTATAAAATCACCTCAAAATCCCTTATTTTCAAAAATATGAAAAAAAAACCATCAACTATATTTTAAATAATTAAAATAGTTATTTAATAAAAACATTTTTACGTTTTTCAGCCCTCGGTCTCCGTTCCTCGATCGCAACGTGAATATTCTTTAAAAATACAGTTTTATGAAAAATGACAATTAAATCATATTTAATATAAAATCATGCATGTCACACAAATAATTTAGCAACTAAATATATTTATTACTTATTTTCATATTTCCTAGATTTGCATGCATTTGAATTATGTTGTCTTAATTTTGGACCTTACAATTCCTCCCCCCCTTAATTTAAATTTCATCATCGAAATTAAAACTTACCAAATAATTCTGGATAGCGACTCTTCAAGTCCCTCTGGATTTCCCAAGTAGCTTCTTCTTCTGAGTGATTCAGCCACTTGACCTTGACCATTGAAATGACTTTATTTCGTAATCTTCTTTCTTGCCTTGCTAAGATCTGAACGGGTCTTTCTTCATATGTCATATTTGGAGTTAATTGAAAAGGTTCATAATTTAGTACATTTGACGGGTTCGACATGTATTTCCGCAGCATCGAAATATGGAACACATTATGAACTCCCGAAAGTGTTGGTGGCAATGCCACTCTATAAGCTAGTGTCCCAATCCTCTCCAACATCTCAAATGGTCCAATAAATCTTGGACTTAGCTTGCCCTTTTTTTAAAAACGCATAACACACTTCATAGGCGCTATTTTCACAAATACATGATTGCCCACTGCAAACTCCAAGTCCCTCCGTCGCTTGTCTGCATAACTCTTTTGTCGGCTTTGCGCCGTCTTCATTCTATCGCGAATTTTGACTATAAGATCGGTAGTCTCCTCAATCACGTCTGGACCAATCTCTCTTCTTTCACCCACTTCGTCTCAATGAATCGGAGATCTACATTTCCTTCCATAAAGTGCCTCAAAAGGAGCCATCCCGATTGATGATTGATAGCTATTATTGTAAATGAATTCCACTAGAGGTAATTTTGGTTCCCAACTGCCTTGGAAGTCGATAACACATGCTCGCAGTAGATCTTCTAGAATCTGTATAACTCTCTCAGACTGACCATCGGTTTGAGGATGAAATGCTGTACTGAATAATAACTTGGTCCCCATCGCTGCATGTAAACTCTTCCAAAAAGATGACGTGAATCTCGTATCTCTATCAGACACAATAGATACAGGAATTCCATGTAGACATACTATCTCCCGAATATATAAGTCGGCGTACTAAATCATGGTAAAATTCATCCTAATAGGTAGAAAATGCGCTGATTTTGTAAGACGATCAACTATCGCCCAAATGGCATTGAATCCCTTAACTGTCTTTGGCAATCCCACCACAAAGTCCATGGTGATATCTTCTCATATCCACTCGGGAACAGGGAGTGGCTTCAATTTCCCCGCTGGTTTTGATGCTCTGCTTTAACTTGTTGGCAAGTCAAACACTCGGATACAAACTTGAGAATGTCTCTCTTCATGCCTGGCCACTAATATAGCAACTGCAAATCTTTGTACATTTTCGTGCTACCCGGGTGAACGGAATATGGTGTGTCATGAGCTTCCTTCATAATAAGGTCTCTCAAAGAATCGTCACTAGGCACCCATAACCGATCTCGATAACAAACTATACCATCCACCTCTGAATATAATTTCCGACCCTTGGCTTCATCTCTGGCTCTCCACTTTTGCAATTGCTCATCGGTTGACTGTCCAGCACGAATTCTGTCTCTCAAAGTCGACTGTACTGATAATGTGTCAAGATTAGGGGCCTCGCCCCTAGCATAGACTGTAAGCTCAAACTGCTGTATCTCGGACTGCAACGGTCTTTGAAGTGATAATTGGGTGATAACTGCGCTTTTCCTACTCAGTGCGTCTGCCACAACATTAGCTTTCCCCGGATGATAGCTAATCTCACACTCGTAGTCCTTTACTAACTCAAGCCATCTGCATTGTCTCATGTTCAGTTCCTTTTGGGTGAAGAAGTATTTCAGACTTTTATGATCGGTGAATATTTTGTACTTATCCCCATAAAGGTAGTGTCTCCAAATTTTTAATGCAAAGACTACTGCTGCAAGCTCAAGATCATGAGTAGGGTCGTTTTTCTCATGAATTATCAACTGTCTCGACGCATAAGCTATAACTTGGTCATTTTGCATCAGAACTGCGCCCAAACCAAGTTTAGAAGCGTCCGTATATAGAACATATTCCCCTTGCCCTGATGGCATAGATAACACGGGTGCTGATATCAAGGCTTGCTTGAACTTGTCAAAACTGTCTTGACACTCGGATCCTTAAATAAACTTTGCATTCTTCTTAGTCAAGGATGTCAATGGTACTGCAATGGATGAGAATCATTTGATGAATTTGCGATAATAGCCAGCTCGTCCCAAGAAACTGCGAATCTCGGTAACACTCTTCAGTACTGGCCACTCTTTCACTGCCTCGACTTTGCTTGGATCAACTTCAAAGCCATCACTAGAAATGATGTGGCCTAAGAAAGCAACTCTATTAATCAAAAACTCGAACTTGCTGAATTTTGCATAAAGTTTTCTATCGTGTAGTACTTGCAATGCTGTCCTCAAATGAAGACTATGCTCTTCTTTATCCCTCGAAGAGAACAATATATAATAAATGAAGACTATAATAAACTGATCTAGATACGGCTGAAATACGCGATTCATGAGATCCATGAAAATCGCTGGCGCATTAGTCAGGCAGAATGACATGACCATAAACTCGTAGTGCCCATATCTAGTACGAAATGTCGTCTTGTGAACATCTGACTCTTTCACTTTCAACTGGTGGTACCCGAATCGAAGATCAATCTTAGAAAACATCGATGCACCTTGCAACTGATCAAATAAATCTTCAATTCTGGGTAGTGGATACTTATTTTTGATAGTGACCCTGTTGAGCTCTCGATAGTCGATGCATAGACGCATACTCCATCTTTCTTCTTCACAAATAATACTGGTACGCCCCATGGAGAATAAATAGGGCGAATAAAACCCTTGTCTAGCAATTCCTGGATTTGATCTTTTGATTCTTTCATTTCGGCGGGTGCTAGACGATAAGGTGCTATAGATATAGGAACAGTGCCCGGCATCAGATCAATAGAGAATTCCACTTCACGATCGGGTGGAATGCCAGAAACGTCTTCGAGAAAGACGCTGGGAAAATCTCTGACAATATCAACATTTTCCAATTTCTGACTGGTAGATTCCTGTGCAGTATTGACACACGCAAGAAAAGCTCGGCATCCGTGTTTAATAAGCTTCCTTGCATGTAGACAAGAGATAACATGCGGCATTTGCTTGTTTCTTGCCTCCTCAAAAACAAAAGATTTACCACTAGCCGGTCGAATAGACACTGATCTCTGATGAAAATCAATCCAAACTCCATTCGCTGATAACCAATCCATTCCAAGTATGATATCAAATTCGGGCATATGAAGCACAATAAGGTCTGCCCGAACCACATCTTTGCACAAACGAAGCTCCAGATCTTTGACAATTCTAGATGTGAACTGTAGAACCCGTAAATTTGACTACGTATAAGTCATGCATAATTCCTAGTATTTAAATTAAAATGATTTTTATTACATGAGTATTTAAATTCTTTTCTTTAAATTTAATTATTTTACGCAGTAGTTTAATTACTACCTTTTCAGTTAAATAAGTGAGGCCGGACCGGAGTTGGAGTAAAGAGATAAATTTTAATATTAAGAAAATATTCTTAGAATTTATTTAAGATAAATAATAAGTCATTTTAAAATAAAAGAAGGTTTAGGGATTTATTTAATTAACTTGAGATAAGTAGCAAATAAATTCTTTATGTCCAATAATTTAATTAATAGCCTAAATTAAAATATGTGACCAATTGAGATAAATTAATCTAGACTTATTTTAATTAATAAATTATAATTTAACATGATAGTAAATTTACCTTTAAGATTTAAATATTTAGCCATGCATGCAAAATAATTACTAAACTAAACCAATTAATTAATTCACTAAAATACTTAATGGGTAGATAAAACTTAGATTTAAAATACAATATTTAAGAAATATTTTCCCTCCCCTTTATCCAAATTTTCGGCCACCCTATTTCCAAAGGATTTAGTTTTGATTTACAACTCAACTTTGATTCCTTTCCATATCCATTTCGTGGTAGATAATCTCTTAATTTTAAATCCTCATGTAATTAATAATTAATCAATTTCCTACCCTACTTTATCTAATAAAATCTGCCCCTCCTTTATTGTTAAAAGATTTTTATTAGTTGGACAATGCAATTCTTTATTATCTTCCCCTTAATCTTTTCTAGGTAGATATCCTCCCAACTCTTAAATCACCAACAAATAATTTATTTAAGCAATTTTCCCTCCATCTAATAACAAGAAAAATCGGCCCCTTGATATCATTCCCCAATCAAATCAAATCATCCCACCATATCATATCATTCCTATCTAGCAAGCAACAAGGATAGAAAGATTTTTAATTGCCATTCAAACTCTCCAATTAATTAGTAGACTTCCCCAATTTCCCTAGCCATTTCTCCCTCACCATTTTCGAAAAATTCAGAGCAAATTTCAGAGAGAAAAATCGTGTAAGGCTATGGAGAGAACAAGAAAGAAAAACAAGAAGAAAAGAATCTCTGTCTCCTCCGCGCCGTGTCGTCGTAATCGATTTGTTTTCATTTCAAATAAATCTAAGGCATGTTTATATCTTTCTTTGACTCTTCAATCAAGTCATATACATGTTTTTAAACCATATTTGTTCATGATTTTTAAGAGCAAAACCGAAATATTGTAGCAACTACACAACAAAATTCTGCACAGATTTTCTACTTCCTTCATGCTTCACGGTTGGTAGTGCTTTTGTGGTTTCAGGAGGTTGACTCGTTCCAGGGGCTTGAGGCTGCATATAGACATGTACTAGGACATGTTAGGGTCATGAAAAAATGCTGGTTCCAGCCCCACGCACGCTGGAAATTTAGTTGGACAGCAACTCACTCATGATGCCATATGGTGCATCGATTTTTCTTGTTACTTGCTGTCAAGGGAGAGTTCTTGATCTTGGCTGCCCTAGGGGCCTATAGCCATGGTTAGAACACTCCCCTATCATGTCTAAGACGTAACCAAGTTGCCCCTTTGAGGCTTGGTCCATGGCGGAATCGGTTTTTAAAACAAAAAGAAAGAACAGCCCCTCCCCTTCGACCCCTTTAAAAATTTTGCATTTGTCTTTCGAGTTTGGCGGCGTGGTGTGGATCTTGTTTGGCCTCCGGCCCTTAGCCATGGTTCATACCATACCCCAAGATGTCTAGATTGTGCCATGGTCAATTAATGGCCACGGGAACGACACGAGACAGCAAACAAAGCAAAACACCACACGCGCACGCAAGGGTGCTCTCGGTTGGGACTTTTCGGTCTGTTGCTGGTGTGATGCGAATTGTGGCTGGCCTAGGGCCCTTAGCCATGGTTTAAATCATTCCTTGGGATGTTGGTAAGAGCCTCTCGTCGGTGGTTCAAGCCCAATGGCCGGTAGTCTCGAAAACGACACAAGAAAAGCGAAGGCACTGCTGCTGTAATTTTGACAGCAAGCGTGCTGTTGTTCACAGGCATGTTTCGAGTTCTCGGTTGGCTTTTAGCCTATGGCCTTGGAATGGACAGTGCCTCATTGATTTAGGAAGGTCATATTTTTGGCCGTTTGTGATTAGGATCATTTTAGAGGTCGTACGAGAATTTATGGTGCGATGTGCCAAATTGACTCTCGAAATAGCGTTTCAGGTTTTTGACTCCATTCACCAACATTTCGGCCCTCACTATTTTAGGAGCATTATTTCATCATTTTAAGTGTATTTTACTCATGACTAAATGATGGTTTGGTGTTGGTTCGGGTTGGCACGGAGTCATGATTAAATACGAAGTCGTTGGGCGTAATTGTCTTGTTTTCGGATTCAATTACAAAGTTTGGTCAAGAAAATCATTTGCATATATTTCATGTTAAATTTAGGTCGCAGCAAGCCTGGGAACGGTTCAATCCATGTGGTAAAATAATACAGGATATTTAATTATGCCATTTAATTATATTACGTGCATAAAAATAAAAATTATTCATTTTTGAGATTTATGTGATATTGCTTGTGGCCATTGTACTATTATGGGATTATTACTTTACCCGGTCGTCAGTTACCGGTCAGCTCAGTTTTGTACCACCCAGTATACTGTGGCATTAGTCTGATCAGACAAACATTACTTCACTCGGTCGCCAGTTACCGGTCCGGTCACCAGTTACCGGTCAGTTAAGTTTAGTTCAGTGCAGGGGCCACTTGCGTAGAACACAATCTCAACAGAAAATTTATGACATGTTATTTATGACAGAGCTCGATTGAGCAAGTATTTCACTTATGATTTTTAGTCACTTATGCACGTATTATAATTGATAATGATAAGTTATTTGCACGTATGCCTCATGACATGATATTTTTATCCCATGCAAATTTTACTATATTATTTACTCGTTATTTACAATATATGCATGCGGAGTCTTTAGACTCACTAGACTTGATTGTTGTAGGTGCTGATGATGTTGGGATCGAGGGCGGGGACCAGTGAGCCAGCTCGAGTCGGCAGTAGTGGGACCCGAGGACCTCATTTACAGCATTTACCATTTTTTTTATGCTCAAACATTTTTATCAGTTGTTGGATTACTTTAACTTGTTATTTTGCGAACAATAATTTCTTCCGCTACTATTTTGAACATTAAACTTGATTTATCAGATTATTTTGTGAATGAGGCATTTTAATGACTTTAAAAAGAAAATTTTAAATTTTTCCGCAAATTTTCAAACATTAATTTTCGGGCCATTATAGCTGGTATCAGAGCAATGGTTCTGTAAAAAGTTGTACTACTACTGACCACGAAAACTCATGAAGTCACGTCTTCGGTCTGTAAGTTTTACATTTACGCATTTCGTTACAGCTTGAAATATTTTAACAACATGTTTTCATGAAATGTTTTACGTCCAGATTTTTATTGTTCAGTATTTAAATTTAATTAAATTATGGAATTATTCGTGTTGGTTACGTATGGGTTATATATGGAACAGTATGCCTCATAGACGCCAAGTTGGACGCCCGAGAGGTGATGATGAGCCTCGTCATGAGGACAGGGAGGAGCAGAGACACGAGGCGAACGGACCTCCACCCCCTCCACCAAATATGAATGCCCAGATGCTAGCTGGGATGACTCAGTTCTTCGCACAGTTTGCGGGGAACAATGTTGTGGCCACCAGGCCGACAGGGCCTGAGGAGGCTGTCTACGAGAGATTCATGAAGATGCGTCCTAAGGAGTTTTCAGGGACGACAGACCCCATGATTGCCGAGGGCTGGATCAAGTCCCTCGAGGTTATCTTCGAGTTCATGGAGCTTAGAGATGCAGACAGAGTCCGATGTGCCAGCTACTTATTCGTAGGAGATGCTCGCTTATGGTCGGAAGGAGCATCAGTAGCCCTGAACTTGGCTACGCTGAGTTAGGTACGCTTCACGGAGGTATTCTACTCCAAAAATTTTACTGAGGAAGTGCACACCAGGTTGACCACGGAGTTCATGAGCCTGAGACAGGGAGATCTGACTGTTACGGAGTTCATCCGTAAGTTTGAGAGGGGTTGTCATTTTGTACCCCTATCGTGAATGATGCCAAAGCCAAGTTGATGCATTTCTTGGTGGGTTTACGGCAAATCTTGTGCCGTGATGTTAGGGTGTCTGACCCTGCTACTTATGAGGTCGCTGTCTCCAAAGCTCTAGTAGCAGAGCAGGATCAGCGTGATATCGAGAGAGACCGCCACGGCAAGCGCCCAGCCCAGGTACCACACCGCCCTCCTCCTCAGCAGCATCAGCAGCAGAACAAGAGGCCTTTTCACGGGCCGCCTAGAAACAGGGGCCAGCAGCAGCAGCAACAGCGGGGACGCCCAGCCCCGAGGACTTTTGAGCACCCAGTTTGCCCTAAGTGCTCACGTCGCCTTCCTAGAGCATGTATGTTTGGATCAGGAAAGTGTTATAAGTCTGGTAGTCCAGACCACTTATTTCTGCAGTGCCATCAAAGGAATCTGCCTACCCAAGGTAGAGTTTTCGTTCTCCATGCTACGGAGACGAACCCAGAAACCATGCTTATGACAGGTATCTTAACGCTTTGAGTTATATTTGAAATTCAATGTTTTGGGAATCTAGGTTAATATTTTTGAACTTAGAATTGCGATAGGATTTCATGCTCTACTCAGTATTATTTTCGAGAATTAGGGTAGAAAAACTCTGGCCTTTGCATGTTTATAAGTTTAGTTCTTTTAACTATTGGGTTCAACTTAGAGTTCCGATCTTTCAGGGAGAATTTTTATATCTGGTTCCGCTACGAAGGCCTTGATAGATTCAGGGGCCACCCACTCATTTATTTCGGAGGTCTTTGCTAATTTCCTCAAGGTCCAGACCGTTGGGCTAGATGTAGCCTATTCAGTAGTATTGCCTTCTGGTGAGGAGATGGCAGCTACCAATGTGATTCGAGACATAGATCTTGAGCTCCATGGGAACCTTGTTTATGCGGATCTGATTGTTTTGCCGATGCCAGAGTTCGACATCATATTAGGCATGGATTGGCTATTGCGGAACATAGTGTTGATAGACTTCTAGTGGAGATCTGTTCTAGTCCGACCGCCTGGGATGACACAGTTTTTATTTGAGCCGGACAGGTACTTTCCCTTACCACGCATTATTCCTTATGTCAAGGCTAGGAAGTTCATGCATAGAGGGTGTCGAGCATTTTTATCAACTTTTATATCTGTCCCCGAGGCACCCAGTCAGTCAGCCGTAGATGTTCCGATCGTTAGAGACTTCTTAGACATTTTTCCTGAGGATGTCTCTGGTATGCCACCCGAGAGAGAGGTGGAGTTTGCTATCGAGATTATGCCAGGTACGACTCCGATCTCCAAAGCACCGTAACGACTAGTGCCGACAGAGATCGCAGAACTAAAGAAGCAGATTTAGGAACTTCTTGACAAGGAGTTCATTCGCCCGAGCTTTTCACCATGGGGCGCGCCAGTCTTGTTTGTGAAGAAGAAGGATGGCTCTATGAGACTTTGCATCGATTACCGGGAGTTGAACAGGGTTACAGTGAAGAATAAATACCCAATTCCGAGGATCGAAGACCTATTCGATCAGTTGCAGGGAGCTTCGGTATTCTCCAAGATTGATATGCGGTCCGGTTATCACCAGTTGAGGGTGAGAGATGCTGATGTTTCCAAGACTGCTTTCAGGACTCGTTATGGCCACTACGAGTTCCTTGTGATGCCGTTCGGTTTGACGAATGCGCCAGCGATCTTCATGGACCTCATGAATCGCGTATTTCAGCCGTACCTTGATCAGTTTGTGATAGTATTCATAGACGACATTCTCGTCTACTCGAAGAATCAGGAAGATCACGGCAGACATCTGACCACAGTGTTGCAGACCTTGCAGAAGCACAAATTAGTCGCAAAGTTCAGTAAATGCGAATTCTGGTTGGAGAAGGTGGCGTTCTTAGGCCACATTGTTTCTAGCAGTGGTATTGAGGTAGACCCAGTGAAATTTGCCGCAGTCAGAGATTGGGTTGTGCCGCAGAATGCATCAGAGATCCGCAGTTTCTTGGGCTAGCAGGATATTATCGGAAGTTCATTAAGGGATTCTCCTCTATTGACGTTCCACTCACATCATTGACCAAGAAGAATGCTAAATTTGTGTGGAGCGAGGAGTGTCAGAAGAGCTTCGATACTTTGAAGCAAACTCTTACCTCAGCACCAGTTTTGGCCATGCCATCAGGGCCCGGTGAGTTTGTTCTATATACCGATGCTTCAAAGCTCGGTCTTGGCGCAGTATTGATGCAGCATGGGAAGGTGATAGCTTATGCTTCTCGTCAGTTGAAGACTCATGAGAAGAATTACACTACCCACGATCTAGAGTTGGCAGCCGTTGTTTTTTCTTTGAAGATCTGGAGGCATTATTTATACGGGGAGAAGTGCCAGATCTTTACCGACCACCAGAGCCTCAAGTATTTCTTTAGGCAGAAGGAGCTGAACATGCGTCAAAGGCATTGGTTGGAGCTCATGAAAGATTATGATTGTGACATTAGCTACAACCCGGGTAAGGCTAATGTGGTTGCGGATGCATTGAGCAGGAAAGTTGCAGTGATGGCCCATTTGACGATTCAGGAACCTCTTTAGTCTGAGATGCGGATGTTTGATCTAGAGGCATACCCTCAAGGTAGAGTCCCCCGCCTATCCACCTTGACGATCCAGTCTTCTCTCATTGACCGTATTCGCAGTGGTCAGCCAGCAGATGAGTAGTTGGCAAAGTGGAAGCAGCGAGATGAGGCCAAGGGCAGTGTCTTGTATACAGTTAGTGACGGAATTGTCAGATATCGAGACAGGATATGGGTTCCTAGCAGTGGTTCTACCCGAGAAGATATTCTGTCAGAGGCCCATATGTCGCCGTACTCGATTCATCCAGGGAGTACGAAGATGTACAAAGACTTGCAGTTATTGTACTGGTGGCCAGGAATGAAGAAGGATATCAGACGTTTTGTATCCGAGTGTCTGACTTGTCAGTTAGTGAAAGCAGAGCATCAGAGACTAGGAAGTTTGCTCAAGCCTCTTCCTATTCCTGAGTGGAAGTGGGAGAATGTTACCATGGACTTCGTGACCAGTTTACCGAAGTCAGTCAGAGGATCAAATGCTATCTGGGTGATTGTTGATCGTCTTACCAAATCAGCGTACTTCTTGCCTATTAAGACGACTTTCACCATGGTTCAGTATGCAGAGTTGTATATCCGGGAGATAGTCCGACTTCATGGTATTCCAGTTTCTATCGTGTCTGACAGAGACCCCAGATTCACTTCCTCATTTTGGAAGAGTTTGCATTCGACGATGGGTACGAAGTTGCTGTTCAGCACAACTTTCCACCCTCAGACAGATGGGCAGTCAGAACGAGTCATTCAGATATTGGAGGATCTTCTCCGTGCTTGTGTTATCGATTTCTCCTGGAGTTGGGAGTCGAACTTGCCATTAGTGGAGTTCACCTATAACAACAACTTTCAGTCGTCTATAGGAATGGCTTTGTATGAAGCATTGTATGGTCGCAAGTGTAGATCTCCTGTTCATTGGGATGAGGTAGGAGAGAGAGCCGAGTTGGCTCTAGAGATTATTCAGCAGACTATCGATATAGTAGCCCAGATCCGTGACAGGATGAGGACTGCTCAGAGTCGACAGAAGAGTTATGCAGACCAGCGGAGGAGAGATTTAGAGTTCGCCATGGGCGACCATGTGTTTGTGAAAGTGGCACCTATGAAGGGTGTCATGCGATTTGGGAAGAAAGGGAAGCTCTGTCCGAGATTCATTGGACCATTTGAGATCCTCGACAGGGTTGGGACGCTAGCTTATCGTGTTGCTCTTCCGCCGAATCTGGCCGGAGTACACATTGTGTTCCACGTCTCCATGCTGAGGAAGTATATGGCAAATCCTTCGCATGTCTTGAATTTTGAGCCGTTGCAGCTTACTCCGAACCTGTCTTAGGAAGAGAGACCAGTGCAGATCCTAGACAGACAGGAGAAGAAACTTCGGAACAAGCTGGTTAAGCGAGTTAAAGTCAAGTGGCTTAACCATTCAGAGGAGGAAGTTACGTGGGAGTCTGAGCCAGAGATGAGGAGCCGGTACCCAGCGTTATTCGGTGAGTTTTAATTTCGAGGACGAAATTTCTTTTAAGGGGGGAAGGATTGTAGAACCCGTAAATTTGACTACGTATAAGTCATGCATAATTCCTAGTATTTAAATTAAAATGATTTTATTGCATGAGTATTTAAATTCTTTTCTTTAAATTTAATTATTTTACGCAGTAGTTTAATTACTACCTTTTCAGTTAAATAAGTGAGGCCGGACCGGAGTTGGAGTAAAGAGATAAATTTTAATATTAAGAAAATATTCTTAGAATTTATTTAAGATAAATAATAAGTCATTTTAAAATAAAAGAAGGTTTAGGGATTTATTTAATTAACTTGAGATAAGTAGCAAATAAATTCTTTATGTCCAATAATTTAATTAATAGCCTAAATTAAAATATGTGACCAATTGAGATAAGTTAATCTAGACTTATTTTAATTAAGAAATTATAATTTAACATGATAGTAAATTTACCTTTAAGATTTAAATATTTAGCCATGCATGCAAAATAATTACTAAACTAAACTAATTAATTAATTCACTAAAATACTTAATGGGTAGATAAAACTTTAAAAGATTTAAAATACAATATTTAAGAAATATTTTCCCTCCCCTTTATCCAAATTTTTGGCCACCCCATTTCCAAAGGATTTAGTTTTGATTTACAACTCAACTTTGATTCCTTTCCATATCCATTTCATGGTAGATAATCTCTTAATTTTAAATCCTCATGTAATTAATAATTAAGCAATTTCCTACCCTACTTTATTTAATAAAATCGGCCCCTCCTTTATTGTTAAAAGATTTTTATTAGTTGGACAATGCAATTCTTTATTATCTTCTCCTTAATCTTTTCTAGGTAGATATCCTCCCAACTCTTAAATAACTAAAAAATAATTTATTTAAGCAATTTTCCCTCCATCTAATAACAAGAAAAATCGGCCCCTTGATATCATTCCCCAATCAAATCAAATCATCCAACCATATCACACTACAAGAATAAATGCTTATGATGACATTAATAAATGTCATCATATTCAATATTTAGTGACATTTAAGTTTTAGTGACACCTCCAACAAATGTTGTCTATTCCAATGTCGTCTTAAACTTCCTGACATTTTTTAATGTCATTATAAGATGTTAATGACAACTTCATACGGTTTACTAATTATTCATATAATGACAATTTTAAATGTCAGGAAAACTCATGTTTTAAATACATTTATACATGCCTTGTTATTATAGCAATAATGACAAATTTATATGTCAATTAACATAATTTATAATGACAACTAAAAGTGTCGTGTATATTATTTATAGTGACAATAAAAAATGTCACTAATGATATGTTATAAGGTTAATTTAAAATGTCTCATTATGTAATCTGTAATGACACTTACAAATGTCTTCTATACTAGTATATAAGGATATTGAAAATTGTCATTAATAGTTGTTTATAATGACTTTTTGAAATGTCTCCATATGAGTTTTACAATGACATTTTTTATGTACATGATTTAATGATCTATTGTGACATAAAAAATGTCAATTTATGAAATGTCATCGATTTTCAATATTTTCATGATATAATATTCAAGGATATAACAAATTAACATAAATACAAATACAAAATTTTAAAATAGAAATTAAATTGCTAATCAATAATTGTCATTAATTTTGCAATCATTAATGTATAAGACCGACAAATTTGTTATCTCAAAAAACATCTATATCCCAACAAATGTACCAAATGTATTTAGTTTAAGAACTAACAAACAATTAAGTCTTGTAAAGCAAAACATAAGCAAACTTGTGACATCTTCATTATTCAACCATCTCATCTTAATCAAAATCCAATATTCTTGTCACCTACAATAAAAATTCATATATTTGTATGAATGAAATAAAATTAAAGAAGCACAAAATAAAGAGATTAAAATTTAACTCAAACTAGTGAATATCATACCAAATGATAAACTGGAAAATTATTATTTATCCAAATGCACCTAGTAGAAATCTTCCATATTAACTGTCAACTGCAAATATAATTGATATTGGTTTAAAAAGATACTAACATGACCAACATAACAATAAATACTAGTTAATTGAAAATTTGAATACCATACCAAATGACAAGGCCAAGCTATCATTCCTCCAAGTGTATCCTCAAGCTTTTGTAAAAGATCATATGGCCTAATCAAACTCTCTTCCCGTTCTAGGACAACCAGAACTTGTATTTCACACCAATATGGTCCCATTGTCTGTCTTCCTACTTCGGTATTTGGATCCATGCTACGAACAACTCCTTTTGCCACAATTTTCGTTGAATCAAATAGACTTTTTATTGAGACAGAACATCCAATCTACGTGAAAGTGCAAAAGAGAAGGTTTTGATAAAAACAATTATAAAGTACAATCATCAACAACCATTATGAAATGAGTATATCCAGCTAGCCAGAAAACAAAAAAGCAAAAAGAAACATCATTCAAATTAGTTAACTCATGACAGCAAATATATATGTAATATATATTCTCAACCAAAATATACTATCTAAATCAATAAATGGCTAACTCGAGATAATTATAAGCTAACACAAAACATAGCTTACAAAAAAGCAAACTCCAACTCATTAAGCCACATCAAATAATAAATAATATCAATATAAACAAAAGAAAAACCATTTACGCATCTAACATATATTCTTAAACCAAAAAACCAATGCTGAATCAATAAAGTACTAACTCAATATAATAAATAATAAAGTAATAAAACTAGAAAAAGACTTTACCCTTGGAGATAATGGACTACTAGAGGATGTTGTATGTTGTATATTGTTGTAATTTGAACCAAGGTTTTGGTTTGGTTGATTGCAAATCTTTGATTCTAACATTACAATGTTTTGGACTTGTTTTCTAATTTGCTCATCCATTTTTTCTAACTTCGTCTTTTGCTCCATCACTATTCGATTGCATGTACTACGGCTTGGAACTTCTCCCCATAAATCAGATGGGTTAACACCATCACCAAGCATACGCACTCGGCCTGGTCTATCTGGTCCAATGATTTGAGCAAATACGTCATTTTGACCAATTTGATCATCCTCATCTTCAGGAAGTTGATTTTCTAGTTCTTTCTTTGCAGCCTTCACCAAAAAATCAAAATCCATAATTTATTCATAATGATTATGAAAACAAATATCTTTGAAAGTAATCTAGTTGAAGTTTATAAAACAACTTAACAATTTTTCTAGCATGAGTGAAACAGGCATGAAATAATTCAACTCTTGATGGAGGTCGCCCTTTTTCTTTTTTCTAATATGTAATTGGTTAAAAGTTTGTAGATTCTAATGCATGTAGAATTATAAGATTAATAAGATAAATTACCAATTTTTGTTGCACTTGAGCGAAAGAATATCTTCCAGTTGTCTGATTCATTATCTTTTGGTTCCGAGCAATCTTATTTTTTTCACTTCTCTCCTGATACATTAAATTCAACTTGGTACACAAGACAAATGTCTACATGAACATTTTTCTAAACATATAAAATATTGTATACCTTTGATTTTTCTGAGTTCCACTAAACAACTAGTTTCACATATTGTTCTACAAAACCTCTTTTATCTCTTTCTTCAAGAAGAACTTGCATTGGCAACTCAGGATCATAATACTTCTTTTTTAGTTCTGACTTCCAGTTTCTCCATTTTGTTGCAAGACCAACTTGAACAAAGTACATAAAATTCTGACAAAATCAAAAGGTCCAATAAGAGATACAAAATCAGCAAACATATCCTTGATGTATATAGTTACATGCTACCTTTTTTTGAACTTCGAGCTGCGTGATTGCAATCATAATTTGAGATTGTGTATTTGCCTTATCTTGATGTTGAAAATGAGGTTTTCCAACCGTTTTACCCTCACTAGCCATTCCTATCAAGAGCAAGAGCCACAACTTGAAGATAAAAAAAAATGATCTACAACAATCTACAAGATTATCAGGTATCACTTCACACCTACAGCAGCGATCTCATGCTGTGACAATAAAACTAATATCAGATTATAGCTGTGTCATTTCTCAGCAAATAGCAGCGAACAAAATCCAAATAGAACACCAGCAATGGAGGGAAATCAGTTAATATCTTACCACCATCCTCAAGTATGTTTGACAAAAATGAATGCCAGGGATCCTTTTAGAGAGGTTCTCAAACAGGGTATTGAAATTGCAAACTTAAAAAGGAGGATATGAGACCGGTAAACCTTCTAGTAATCGTTGTAAAAAGGAACGGGATATCAAGCGAATGACGTAAACATATCGTTGTTACAAGGAACAACATATCATAAACAAAATGTCCAAAAACTTAGGGAAAAAGAATAACACAGAACAATAAATCGTGAACTAATTCACAACAAACCGTGACCCAATCTAATTGTGATTCGGCTATGACCGTATTTTCGACCGTTCAATCGATAAATCGTGACCCAAATCTTCTACAAGATAAATGAAATCAAGTACCACGAATTTGGAACTTACTGGAGATGAGAAGCGCCATGTAAATCTGAACCGTGACTCCAATCTGATACTCAAGGGAAATTTAGGGTCCGATTCCGGCGAGTGTCACTAATCCAGACGCAGGTTTTGAAATAATCCTGAGCCTGAAATCACAAATGAGACCGTTAGAAGGGGGCCAGGAGGGTATCCTGGCGTAGCCCCTCCGACGCGCAAGTCAGAGACTGAGGATATATGAGGGGAGCAGCTAAGGGCGCTGCTGAAAACAATATAGTGAATTCGAAATCATACGCTCAAACCTGATATTTATAGGAGAATACCTGGGCTGCTCATGGGCCCTTCACCTGTGGGCTCTATAGATGGGCCGGGAGTTTGGGCCTGATCTTGATGGGTTCATCCCTGGGGTATCACCAGTCTCCCCCTCCCGAGTCGAACTGAATCGTAGGTTCAAAGTTCGATTAATTGTGCTGTTCTCGGGTTACCGGGTGCAAGTTGTGCATTTTCTTCCCGCCATCTGTCAGTCTCCAAAAATTTGGAAACAAATCAAGTTGCGATTCTGCAGCTCTTTCCCGCCTATGCTCAACGCACTTGCTTCATCACCCTGCCCATGCCTCGCCCGAGCGTGCACCTCCCTTGCTCGGCCGCCCGTGCGTCCTACGCCCTCGCCAGCCAGCCGAAAGTATCGAAGCCTCGCCCTCGCCCCCACCCGGCAGCCCTCGCGGCCCTCCACAAAGCCTCGCCACAAGCCCACGCCGAGCCCTCGTCGCGCGCGCTTGCTTGCCCAGCCGAGCACACACTCGAGACCTCGCCTGCACGCCCACGCCGAGCCCTCGCCGTGCTCGTCTGCTCGCCCAGCCGCGCGCCCACG
Source organism: Primulina huaijiensis (assembly GCF_012295235.1). Classification (NCBI taxonomy): domain Eukaryota; kingdom Viridiplantae; phylum Streptophyta; class Magnoliopsida; order Lamiales; family Gesneriaceae; genus Primulina; species Primulina huaijiensis. Next base: position 8,843,564 of record NC_133314.1, read on the forward strand.
CCGCCCACCGCACGCTAGCCCTTTCACGCACGTCTGCTCGCCCAGCCGCGCACTCGCCGTGCAGTCCTGCCTAGCGCGCCTACTCGCCCTAGCCGAGCGTCACGCTCGCCATCGCCATCTCCCAACTTGCCTCACGCCGCCTCTCCTCGCCCAAGCGAGTGCCACGCTCGCCTCGTCCCGGCCGAGCCCACAACCTAGCCAAGTGCTCACCCGGCGCGCCCTCGCCCCGCACGAGCGCGCCTCTCCCTCGTCGAGCGCCACGCTCGCCCAGCGCCTGCAGCTCGCCCAGCGTCCCCAGCTCGCCCAGCGCCTACTCGCCCGAGCGCCCCTCCACGCTCGCCCGACGTCGAGCGCTCGCTCTCTCTCGCTCGCCTCGCCCCGGCCGAGCCCACCTCCTCGCCAAGTGCTCGCCCGGCGCGCCCTCGCCCCGCACGAGCGTGCCTCGCCCTCGTCGAGCACCTCCAGCTCGCCCAGCGTCCCCAGCTCGCCCAGCGCTTACTCGCCCGAGCGCCCCTCCACGCTCGCCAGACGTCGAGCGCTCGCTCTCTCCCGCTCGCCTCGCCCCGGCCGAGCCCACCTCCTCGCCCCGGCCGAGCCCACCTCCTCGCCAAGTGCTCGCCCGGCGTGCCCTCGCCCCGCACGAGCGCGCCTCGCCCTCGCCGAGCGTCACGCTCGCCCAGCGCCTCTAGCTCGCCCAGCACCCCCTGCTCGCCCAGTCCCGTGCTCGCCCGGCACAGCGCCTCGCACTCTCCCTTCGCCCGCAATTTTCGCAGCGGCAAACATCATTTGTTATCGACAAACGAAATAAATTTTTCTAACACGGTATGCTCTCGTCGCCCCCATCTTCAAGGTCCTCTACTAAGCTTTTGAAGGAAAATAATTCACACTTCCCCGCGCCCTTGACTCTTTTGCCAAAATAGTCCTTAGCAAGAAAAATAAAACTTCAACCTCCTCACCCTCTAACTCCACTGCTAGGCGATGTCTTAGCAGGAAAATAAAACTCTCACCTCATCATCTCATAACTCCTCTGCTAAGCCGGGCCTTAGCAGGAAAGTAAAACTTTTTCTCCTCCCGAACTCTCTAACTCATCTGCTAGGCGACGCCTTAGCAGGAAAATTAAAATTCTCCACTTTCACCCTCTAACTCCTCTGTTAGGCGACGCCTTAGCAGGAAAATCAACTTTCACCTCATCACCCTCTAACTCCTCTACTAGGTGATACCTTAGCAGGAAAGCAAAAATTCACCACCTCCACCTTCTAACTCCTCTGCTAGGTGATACCTTAGCAAGAAAATAAAATTTCAACACCTCCACCCTCTACTCCTCTACTAGGCAATGCCTTAGTAGGAAAATTCAATTTTACTCCTCCCCAACTCTGCTCCTCTGCTAGGCGATACCTTAGCAGAAAAATAAAAATTCACCACCTCCACCCTCTAACTCCTCTGCTAGGTGATACCTTAGCAGGAAAATAAAAATTCAACACCCCCACCCTCTAACTCCTCTGCTAGGCGATGCCTTAGCAGGAAAATAAAAATTCAACCCCTCCACCCTCTAACTTCTCTACTAGGCGATGCCTTAGTAGGAAAATAAAATTTACTTCTCCTCCTCCACTCTGCTCCTCTGCTAGGCGATGCCTTAGCAGGAAAATAAAATTTCTCTCCCCCCAACTCTGCTTTTTTGCTAGGCGATGCCTTAGCAGGAAAAATCAAGCTTCAACCTACCTACACCTGACTGCTCGACTAGGATCAGCCTAAGTAGGTAAAATTTAATTCATATCATCCTCATAATACAACATCCACGAACTTAATATAAAAACTCGGCTTTATTAAATTTCAACTGATAACGTAAGACAAATGCAGAAACGAAATACACCAAAAATAAAGTCAAGATTAATATTCTCTAACGTGGTAAGCGTTCCCTGGCCTCTTTAGAGCCTTACCCAGCGCATTCTCCAACTTTCCTCTCTGCTCCTCTTGTACCTCCACAGGACAAAGTTACCCACTTAGAAGCTTCTCCGAATGACTCTACAACTGTAAGACTGAGCTTAAGCTTCCATGCGAATGCTCGCGACCTCTCTTTTGTTCTTCCTTCACGATTCTTTCATAACACCAACGCGCGACCTTCTGGTCCCCGCACAAGACTCCAACCCCCTTCCCCACAGGAAACTTCAGCTTCTGATGATATATGGACGATACTGCTCTGAAATCTTTTAGGGCTGGTCGCCCCAGAATTCCATTGTAAGCAGATGGGGTGTCCACCACGGTACATGTCATCATCTTTGTTATACGCAGAGGTTCGTGTCCCAAAGATAGAGGGATGAACATCTGACCCAAAGGCAGGATGGCGTGTTCTGCAAACCCATACAGCGGGGTGGAGACCGGCTCAAACTCAAATCCCTCCACCTTCATTTGATCCAACGTGCTTTTGAACAAGACGTTCACGGAGCTTCCATTATCAATAAATATCCTCGCCACATCATAATTGGCAATGGTGGCCGTTACCACCAAGGCATCGTTATGTGGAGTCACAACACCTCGGAGGTCTTCCGGCCCAAAGCTGAGGGCGGGATCTTGTGGTAAATCTGCACCCCTAGATATCTCAAAGTTCTCCAGCCTTCTCCCACATGCCTTCCGAGCTCGCCCCGAGTCTCCATCAGTAGCACCCCCCGAGATCATATGAATCATTCCCCTCGTAGGGTGGTTATCCTCATTCATTCCCCTCCTCGGTTCGACGGGCTCCTGAGGGACATCTTGACATCGACCTTCCCCTCTCTGCTCCCCGATCCTCTGATTTATCCATGGAGGGCCTTGACCACGCCTAGGGGACGAGCGAGACCTCTGTCGACTCCTGGATGAGGATCCTTCTTGTTTATCCCGCGAAGGCAATCTAGCACTGCACTCAACCCTTTGCGACTTCTCCCACCTCCCCTCGGACTCCCTCACTTCCATCACCTTGTCCCGACTCCTATCCAGAGGAACATTGGATGATAATTGTCCTCTGCCCCTAGCCTTATCATCCTTCCTCTCGGCCGCGCCTCTCTTCCTACTTTCTCTTTCCGCTCCCTCAACTCTACTTCTCCCAGGTCGCTGCTCCATCCTCTTATGCCGTTGGGCATCTTCGAGATTTACATATTTTTCCGTCCGAGATAACAAATCATCATAACTTGATGGAGGTTTCTTCACTAACGATTTAAAGAACTCTCCTCCTCTAAGTCCCTGGGTAAAGGCACTTATCATGATGTCAGGAGTGGCCGCTGGTATCTCCAGCTCTGCGTTGTTGAAACACTGGACAAACTCTCGCAAAGTTTCAGCTTCTTGTTGTTTCACCACAAACAGACTCAAATAGTTTTTTTGGTGTTTTTTGTTGCTAGCGAATCTGTGCAAGAAAGCAGCGGAAAAATCCTCGAAAGATCATATGGAGTTGGGCTGCAAGGTGTTAAACCATTGCTGGGCTGACCTCACCAACGTGCCCAGAAACACCCTGCACTTGACCCCATCTGAATATTGATGTAACAGGGCCGCATTCTCAAACCTCCCCAAGTGTTCCTCGGGGTCAGTATGTCCATCGTACTCACCCACATTCGACTGTCGAAAATTTGGAGGAAGCCCTTCTTATAAAATGGCTAGTGAAAAAGGACTTCCTTTCTTGGGTGCCGGCGCTCTGCTTCCCAACTGCTGCCCCAACATCTGTATTTCCTTCCACATTTCTCCCATCTCACTAATCTCCCCCCTTTGGTGGGGCTGTGGCTCTTCAACCCTGCTCTGGTGGCCCTCAGCATCTTCCTGACGCTCCTGACGGGCTGCCTGTTCATCTACAAACACAGACTCTTGATTCCTTTTCATGGCCTCATCCACTGTCCGGGCGATAAATTGGCCCAGCTGTTCCAGGGTCAAGTTCCCCACGTTCTCATTAGGACGGGTTTGTTCGACCCTTGTCTCGTGAAGGGGCTGCTCGGCTCTTGTCTCTTGACGAGGTTGTTCCTGTCTCGTCTCCACATGAGATGATTCGGGTTCCCTCTGAGGACGCGATGATGCTGAGCTAGCTCTTCTACTTCCTTTCTTGCCTACCATCTCTACGTCTCAACTCAAGACTTCCCACAGACGGCGCCAAGTGATACTCACGGGAAATTTAGGGTCCGATTCCGGCGAGTGTCACTAATCCAGACGCAGGTTTTGAAATAATCCTGAGCCTGAAATCACAAATGAGACCGTTAGAAGGGGGCCAGGAGGGTATCCTGGCGTAGCCCCTCCGACGTTCAAGTCAGAGACTGAGGATATATGAGGGGAGCAGCTAAGGGCGCTGCTGAAAACAATGTAGTGAATTCGAAATCATACGCTCAAACCTGATATTTATAAGAGAATACCTGGGCTGCTCATGGGCCCTTCACCTGTGGGCTCTATAGACGGGCCGGGAGTTTGGGCCTGATCTTGATGGGTTCATCCCTGGGGTATCACAATCTTTCACAATTCTAAATGGAAAAAAGAAATTAAGAAGGAAGGATTGTAGATGGAAAGAAATTTATCGCCGGTTGAAGGAGAGAAAAGGAGGATGAGTGCTGCATATGTTATTAATATCTAGGCCCAATCCACATATAGTTTATTTTCTTGATGGAAATACGTTTCTTACCTCGGCTTATTAGATTATTAACATAAATTAGAAATAAAGTCTCGAATCTTTAAAAATCTCCTAACTAATTTGAGTTTGATAAATTTTGGAGGGGGGAAAATATTTGTTTCCCTCCATATAAAATAATGACATAAATTAAAAATGTCATGATAACTAATCTAATATGTTTTTTTATTTTACACATTATTAATTTTTTACAAGTGTCATTATTAAGTATTTGTAACAATATTTAATTAAAAGTGTCTACAAAAAAATGTCACTATAGCCATTTATTGTTGTAGTGTCATATCATTCCTACCTAGCAAGCAACAAGGATAGAAAGATTTTTAATTGCCATTCAAACTCTCCAATTAATTAGTAGACTTCCTTCATTTCCCTAGCCGTTTCTCCCTCACCATTTTCGAAAAATTCAGAGCAAATTTCAGAGAGAAAAATCGTGTAAGGCTAGGGAGAGACAAGAAAGAAAAACAAGAAGAAAAGAAACTCCGTCTCCTCCGCGCCGTGTCGTCGTAATCGATTTTTTTTCATTTCAAACAAATCTAAGGCATGTTTATATCTTTCTTAGACTCTTCAATCAAGTCATATACATGTTTTTAAACCATATTTGTTAATGATTTTTAAGAGCAAAACCGAAATATTGTAGCAACTACACAACAAAATTCTGCACAGATTTTTCTACTTCCTTCATCCTTCACAGTTGGTAGTGCTTTTGTTGTTTCAGGAGGTTGGCTCGTTCCAGGGGCTTGAGGCTGCATATAGACATGTACTAGGACATGTTAGGGTCATGAAAGAATGCTGGTTCCAGCCCCACGCACGCTGGAAATTCAGTTGGACAGCAACTCACTCATGATGCCATATGGTGCATCGATTTTTCTTGTTACTTGCTGTCAAGGGAGAGTTCTTGATCTTGGCTACCCTAGGAGCCTATAGCCATGGTTATAACACTCCCCTATCATGTCTAAGATGTGACCAAGTTGCCCCTTTGAGGCTTGGTCCATGGCGGAATCGGTTTTTAAAACAAAAAGAAAGAACAGCCCCTCCCCTTCGACCCCTTTAAAAATTCTGCATGTGTCTTTCGAGTTTGGCGGCATGGGGTGGATCTTGGTTGGCCTCCGGCCCTTAGCCATGGTTCATACCATACCACTAGATGTCTAGATCGTGCCATGGTCAATCAATGGCCATGGGAACAACAAGAGACAGCAAATGAAGCAAAACACCAGACGCGCACGCAAGGGTGCTCTCGGTTGGGACTTTTCGGTTTGGTGCTGGTGTGATGCGAATTGTGGCTGGCCTAGGGCCCTTAGCCATGGTTCAAATAATTCCTTGGGATGTTGGTAAGAGACTCTGGTCGGTGGTTCAAGCCCCAATGGCCGGTAGCCTCGAAAACGACACAAGAAAAGCGAAGGCACTGCTGCTGTAATTTTGACAGCAAGCATGCTGCTGTTCACAGGCTTGTTTCGAGTTCTCGGTTGGCTTTTAGCCTATGGCCTTGGACTGGACAGTGCCTCATTGAGTTATGAAGGTCATGTTTTTGGCCGTTTGTGATTCGGATCAGTTTAGAGGTCGTAAGAGAATTTACGGTGCGATGTGCCAAATTGACTCTCGAAAGAGCGTTTCAGGTTTTTGCCTTCATTCACCAATATTTCGGCCCTCACTATTTTAGGAGCATTATTTCGGATTCAATTACAAAGTTTGGTCAAGAAAATCATTTGCATATATTTCATGTTAAATTTAGGTCGCAGCAAGCCTGGGAACGGTCCAATCCATGTGGTAAAATAATACAGGATATTTAATTATGCCATTTAATTATATTACGTGCATAAAAATAAAAATTATTCATTTTTGAGATTTATGTGATATTGTGCTACTACTTAAATTATAATTCACCCAAGTGTAGGTTGTCTGCAAGTAATATATTTCGTAAGTACGAGATCGATCCACAGAGAGGTTATTTTAAGTTTAAATTTATTAATTTATAGATTACCAAATGCAAGAACGAAGTTTACAAATTATAAATTTTGTCAAGACTCGAGGATTTATTCTTGGTTTAAGCAATATTGTTTAACTAAAAGTAAAACAAAGGAAACCACCATAAATAATGGTTCCCAGAAAATAAAAATATTTAAACACACACCTAATATAATATAGTTCCCACTATAGAAAATACCGAATTCACCGATATTTTATATATGGTACCTATGATTATATATATAACTATATAAATATATAACTGCATAAAATAAATGTTAAATTAAATCATTATATTTCATTTAGAACAACCGGCAGAGCCACGCTATTGCCTAAATGAAATATATGATTTAATAAGTTAGTTGCGG
>NC_133314.1:8850553-8875554 GCF_012295235.1 Primulina huaijiensis
GTATGTATAATATAACCATAATAATTGATGAAATATTTATTGTATCAAAATTAAACAACAAATCAAGATAACCACTTAAATGGTATCAAGCATTTGATGTAAATTGATAACAACAAATAATTCATTTTTATACCTACAATAAAAAGAAATTAGCAAAATGAAAAGAAATAAAGAAAGAATATACAAAATATAAAAAATCTTACTTCACCAAGAATTCATCATCTTCACCTTGACATAATAGATTTAGCTTTCCATGAACTTACTTTTGATCAAAACTAAAAACATCACTCATAATTTGGAAAATGGAAAATATATTGGAACTTAGAACTTTTATACACACTCACACTATATTTTACAATGAGATATAATTATTCTCAAGCTAGCACAAGGCCTCTATTTATAGGCCAAATGAGAGAAAGGGTCAAAAATCTATTAATGCAATGTAGTTGTAATAGTAGTTTTTGTCTCCTCCAACTTCAATTTCATGCCCCTTCTTTCAATGCTTTGTTCCACGACTTTAATCACCGAATTTGACTCGGCTCAAAACAGCAAACATGTGGAGAATTGTCTGTAGATGAATTTGGCCACTTGGTTCAACTCATGTGGTTAAATATTGAAATAGTTATGATTTTTTTACTATATGCTGGTCATGGTGAAAGTAAATTTGTCCTACTTTTGATATTTTCACAATTTGATCATCTTAACCAACTTTTTAGGCAATCATGTCTTCTGCAAAGTTGTAGATAATTTCTCAAGAATTCCAAAAATATTTGAATCACCTCCATTTGAATTTTCTAGCTTGAGTTATCATTATTTTACCAACACGTAGAAAACCTGAAAATAAAACATATTTAATAAGAAATTTGAATATAAACACACAATACTAAAATAACATAATTTTATAATTTTAGTGAAACTAAAATTTTAAAATATAGGTTTTAACATATAATAAATTATTAATTTTAAGTTTCATCATATTGCTTGTGGCCATTGTACTATTATGGGATTATTACTTCACCCGGTCGCCAGTTACCGTTCAGTTCAGTTTTGTACAACCCAGTATACTGTGGCATTAGTCTGATCAGACAAACATTACTTCACCCGGTCGCCAGTTACCGGTCAGTTCAGTTCAGTTCAGTACAGGGGCCACTTGCGTAGAACAGAATCTCAACAGAATATTTATGACATGTTATTTATGACAGAGCTCGATTGAGCAAGCATTTCACTTATGATTTTTAGTCAGTTATGCACGTTTATAATTGATCATGATAAGTTATTTGCACGTATGCCTCATGACATGATATTTTTATCTCATGCAAATTTTACTATATTATTTACTTGTTATTTACAATATATGCATGCTGAGTCTTTAGACTCACTAGACTTGATTGTTGTAGGTGCTGATGATGTTGGGATCGAGGGCGGGGACCAGTGAGCCAGCTCGAGTCGGCAGTAGTAGGACCCGAGGACCTCATTTACAGCATTTACCATTTTTTTTATGCTCAAACATTTTTATCAGTTGTTGGATTACTTTAACTTGTTATTTTGCGAACAATAATTTCTTCCGCTGCTATTTTGAACATTAAACTTGATTTATCAGATTATTTTGTGAATGAGGCATTTTAATTACTTTAAAAAGAAAATTTTAAATTTTTCCGCAAATTTTCAAACACGAATTTTCGGGCCATTATATGAACATTTGGTCACCAGAAGGGATAGAAACTTTGAAACCCAAACTCATATCTTGAGGAGTAATATTCAGTCTTTTGATGAAGGTTTCAAATATAAATGAATGTGTAGCTCCGGAATCTAGCAAAGCGTAGGTAGCTACTCTTTGAATGATAATTCTTCCTGCGGTGAAAACGTCTTTTAAATCTTTTCGTGATGAAGCTTAAGGATTTACTATCATTAGTTTTCCCAAAGGCTAGGTGAAGATATCATGTTGAACTTAAACATTTCCTGAAAAATTTGCATTTTAAACCTTCAATTTTTCGAAATTTTCATTTTAGTTCCCAAATATTCGAATTATTATAATTGAACCCTTTTTTTCGGAAATCTTGACTTTAACTTCTTAAATTTCTAAACTTATGTTTGTCGTCTTTAAGAATTCGGAAATTGCACTTAGGTTCCTCATCTTTCGGTTAATTGCATTTTGGTCCCTTAATTTTTGAAAATTTCATTTTAGACCCTTAAAATTTCGGAAGTTGCATAATGTCCCCTTTATAAAATTCAAAACTCCTAATACCCTTGATTATGATTTTCTTTAATTTTGGCCCTAAAACTTTTTATTTGGAATTATTTTGTCCTTCACATAAAATAAGGCACAAATTTTTTATCATTTTCTATGGTTTCTAAAATCATAACTTAGCTCAACTAAGGTAGAACATGCAACTTAATATCTACTAGGTTAAATCTTGATCCCAATTTTAATAACCAATTTAACATTTCATGCAATAATAGGCAATATAAAAATGTTAAATGACTAGGTTACCCGTGATAAGTGTAGTGTCTGCCTCCTCGGCTTCCTCGACATTCATAACAAATGCTCGACCCATAGTAGGTGCATTCTTCTTTGGAAAATCCGCTGCTTCATCCTTGCATATGAAACAGTTAAAAGTACCCCAAACACATGGCCCATAGTGTAGTCGATTGCACTTCTTGCATGGCTGTGATTCTGCAGGTTTTGGTGCTGCGGGTGGAGGTTTCTGCTGTCCTTGTTTCTTGACTTGACCTTGGGGCTTTTGAGGCCCTTGAGGTTTAGGAGGACCCGTATATGGCTTCTTGTTAGGCTGGTTATTATTATGATGTTGTTGCCTCTTACGCTGTAACTCAAATTCAATGTCCTTCAAGGATTGCTCAGCCTGGTATGCATAGGTAACTGCTGTAGCATGATCCACAGGACGCATCATCATAACCTTATCCCGAATGGTAGGTCGAAGGCCATCCATGAAATGTCTACGCTTTTCTTCTGCATCCCTGGCAATAAGGGGTACAAAGTGAAAACCCCTATCGAATTTCTTCACAAAATCAGCAACAGATACGTCTCCCTGACGGAGAGTCATAAATTCCCTCTTTATCCGTCCTCTGACATCAGCAGTAAAGTATTTCTCATAGAATTTTGTCTTGAATTGAGCCCAAGTGAGTGTAGCAAGGTCTATACCATGCTCGGCTCCTTCCCACCATAAAGAAGCGTCATCCCTAAACAGATAAGTAGTACACCTCACACGGTCAACATCCCCCATGTCCAGATAGCGAAAGTGTACCTCAAGTGAACGAATCCAACTCTCAGCAGCAAAAGGATCAGCAGTGCCAGAAAATTCCTTCGGCCCTAGCCTTCGGAATTGTTCATAAATATCATGTTGTGGTCTAGGTGGCTGCTGTAGCTGTTGCTGCTGCATCTGCTGTAACTGCAGCTGTAACTGTTGCTGTTGTAACTGCTGCTGCTGTAATTGTTGCTCGAAGAGACGAGCCATCCCATCTAATGCACGGGTAGCAGGATCCTCTGGTGGTGGTGGTGGTGGTCCATTCTTTTGGTTATTCCATTGACGATTCACACTGTTCTCTTCCTGATTTTCGATAACGAGAGCATGTCTAGGAGGCATTTTATCTGAAAATTTTCCAAATTCGAACGTAACCAACATGCATTTAAATCTAAGTTCTCTAATCATGTGACATATCCTAACTCATTTAGCAATTTAAACATGCACAGCATGAATATTTCAAAAACTGATAAACATGTAACGTAAACCTATTACTCATGCCATTATGCAGGTAACAACATATTAAAACATATAAAGCGTGTAAAACTTACAATTTGAGGCTTGATGACTGATCCTTCTGGCGCTGATGGTGGCACAACCCTTTACAAGACCTTTGCTCTGATACCAACTGAAACGTCTGCTTATTCGTTTTCTTAAAACGTGCTAAATTTTTTTTATATTCGGTCTATACATATACATATACAAAAATACCTTTGTACCATTTTTTAAAATAAACATCCAACTAGTACTTGAAAATCAAAAGGGAAAAGAGTCAAAACAAGAAATCGTAAATCGTTTTACCAAACCTAAAAAGCAATAAATGTTGAAAAGAGTAGCCCATACTAAACCTCTCAAAATCTCTCAAAATGCATAAACAATATCTCGTTAAAATATTTAACTTGAAATCATAAACTTAAATGCGGAGATAGAAGCGCTGGTCCTCGAGTTATGTGCACTGACAGTCCAGCAAGTCACTCGTCAAGACCTCCAATATCATAATTATTTATATCACCTGCATCATACACACCTATTGAGTCTAAAGACTCAACACGTCCTATCTTTGATAACAAGTAATACGTAATACAGTTAACACATAACAGTGAAAAATACTTGTACTTAAAATATCATTTTCTTAATAATGCATAAACTTTAAACTTAAACGTTTTCAAAAAAAACATATTCATATCCATATTCATTTTCATGTTCGTGTTTGTTGAATTCAGATCGTGATTGTGACTCGTATTATTGATCGTATTGGGCGATGGATCCATCTTAAGAAAACCACAGTACTGGGCGGCGGGGGACACCAGCAACACTCTCACCGGACAACTGGGCCCTGGCCTATGTATTAACATATTCGTGTTTGTATTCGTATTCGTATCCGTATCCAAGGAAACACGATCGTCTGGCTCCCACTGGGACCATAACCCTCACTATATTTCCAACATGTAGTAGTAACAATCCCTTCACGTCCTTCAACATGTTATCATCACTTAATAAAAATCATTCATATGCATATCATTTTATTTTTGAAACCAAGCATACAACATATCTTTTAAATGTCCAATTTAAACTTAATAATCCATGAACATCTAAAAATCATATTTCAACATATAAAAATTCATAAACATCCATAATCATTGAAAATAATCATATTAGAATATAAAATAGCATTTAGGACACTGACATGACGTTTACTAAATTTTCGGTGTAAAAAGACCGTTTTACCCCTGAACGTGAAATTTTTCGTTTTTGACTTTTTCTTGATTTTCTTGACTCTAACATGTCCCAAATAATTAATTAAGCCTAAATTAAAATTTTCATAATTTTATTTAGCTTAAAAAGTAGGGTTTTTAAATAATTCGTAATTGGACGTTTTTGGTAGCGTTTTAATTCCGAAAAATCCCAAACTTTAATATAAAATTCTTAAATTCTAAATTTAGTCTTTTTATATTATTTTAGTCCCCATGAACCACGACTTGACCCCCCGTGAGCCATTTTTCAATTATTTAAGTTTTGGAAACCCTAATGTGACACCTTATCTTCGACCCCGAGCCATCTATCGATTTTATCGAGTCACCCCTGAACCATATTGATCCAAAACCTGACAAACATCCTAAAGTACCCTACTGGACCCTTAGACTACTAAGAACCCAACCCAAACAATAAAAACAAGCAACCCCGAATAGCCCCTAAGCTGGCCGAGAATCCTTATGGCAGTAGGACTCTATGATTTGCATCCCAGCCCTTACCAACGAGCCCAGCCCTTGAACCAACCACCCTTGCACCCTCTTAGGACTCTAGTGCATCACCTTAGCCCGGTCCTTGAACCACAGACCAAGCCCCTAGCTCCTGGAAGCTGCGCGAACCCTGTGCAGCTCTGGCGCAGTTTTTCGGGTAGAGTCCTAGCATGGCTAGGACTCTTTCCCTAGCCCTTAACTGGAGTCCTAGCTTGGCTAGGACTATCGTCCTGACCCATGACAGCCCCTGGCCGAGCCCTGGCCCAAGCCAAGACCATGCCAGCCTCTCTCTCATGAAACCCGATCACCCCAATCCCCTTGACAGCAACTTCAGTTTTTCTGTTATTGGATTGTTTCTTGGGTGATTGCCGTGAGTCTAGCGTGTGTGTTAGGACCTTAAATCATCCATAAACACTACTAGTTCATACCTAAGACCATGGCAGCCCCTTTACATGATAAAACAATGAGTTTGCATCAAAAATCTTAAGTTTTCCCACATGTGCATGTCATATTCCGAAAATACAGAAAAAAAATAAATCTTGTTCTTCATGCATACAATAATATGGTGTGATGATGTTTTGAAGGAAAGAATAGGCGTGTCTTTCGTAATTTACGCACGAAAAACCTATGACGATGACGAAGAACGGAGCAAGAACCGTGGCTTGAAATCACCTAGCAAAATTCTCGATTTTTCCTCCAATATTGATGGTGTGTGAGTCGTGTGTTTTGAGGGAACTTGGGAGAGAAAAGTCAGAAGGTGGGCGTGACTTGCAAAGGGTTTTTGGGGTGGGATTAAAATATTATATAGTTAATTATTTACTAATAAGACTTTAGGCCTATTAAGCATAGTTTAGGCCCATTAGTACTAGATTAAGATTTAATTAAAATACTAAAAATAGTTCTATTTAATTAAGCTTGTGAATTTATTAGCCGGGTTGTCAAAAAGTTCGTATTTTTGTTGAAAAACCAACACCGATAAAAATTACGTCCCGACGTATAAAATCACCTCAAAATCCCTTATTTTCAAAAATATGAAAAAAAAAACCATCGAATATATTTTAAATAATTAAACATAGTTATTTAATAAAAACATTTTTATGTTTTTCAGCCCTCGGTCTCCGTTCTTCGATCGCAACGTGAATATTCCTTAAAAATACAGTTTTATGAAAAATGACAATTAAATCATATTTAATATAAAATTATGCATGTCACACAAATAATTTAGCAACTAAATCAATTTATTACTTATTTTCATATTTCCTAGATTTGCATGCAGTTGAATTACATTGTCTTAATTTTGGACCTTACAACTCGCTACTTCCAGTTTATACATGTTGAGTCTTTAGACTCACTAGACTTGTAAGGCCTGTAATTAATTATCCGGTAATTTTGGCATAATTAGAATAATTATTGAGTTATAAATTAAAATAATTATTTATGCCAAATAATTTCAATAAGTGTGTTAAAAATATGTATTTTAAAATATCGGAGAATTTAACGATATAAAATACATATAGAGTTTAAATAACACACGAGAGCAAAATAAATACAGACCGAGATAGATGGGCTTGAGTTATTATTTTAGTAACCAAATACACAAGATATATATATATACATATACATACACACAATTTAACAAATAAAAGAAGAAAGAACCGAGAAAGGGAAGAGAAGAAAGAAACTTTCCCAAACCCAAATTTTCCCCACCCTTGGAGCAGCTGCGGGAAAATCGCGATAACTCCTCCGTCCGGCGTCCAAATCTCAATAGGTCTGAAGGGGTGTCTTCCTAACATCCTAGGCTTCGATTCAAGTTAGAAATCGCGACGTTTGAGCAAGGATTCGGGTAGATCGAAGCTGCTGTTCCCGTGCTCTGTTTCTGCGCGAATTCTTCCGATTTTTGGGTGAGAGTTTTTGTGTTGCTACGATTTTTTTAACTTGAATTTGTAGAAATGATCTAAATAAACCTTATAGTGCTTTAAGTTTTCTGTTTTTGGCCACTAGAATCATTGAATTTGGATAAGAAACGGATTTGATATGATTTTTCTACCAAAATGTGTCGAATCGAATTCTGCAAGTGTGCTGTGCAGAACAACTACTGTAATTCGGGTTTATGACATATAAGCACTCGGATTATGGGTTTTTGGTTAAAATAAAAGTTGTATAGCTATGTGTTTTCTTTGTAATGATATAAGATTCGTTAAATTTCATTAAGAATTGAGCAAGTTATGGTGGTTTTTCGGAAACTGCTCAGTAGGAGAATTCTGTCCGAAAATCTGTTGAGTGGCAGTGTGTTCTTGATAATTCTGGGATTAATCTACTAAGATTTGAAAGATGGCTTCTTCTAGAAACAGTTAGATATTCAAGTTATCTTTCATTTCCAATTGGCGGATATTGATTTGAGTTAATATTGAGTGTGATACGAATTTTATGCTCTTTTGTGCCAAATCGGAGATTGGGATGGAAGGTAGTTTTCATGATCGACTTATTGTGATTTGTTTAGGCTGTGAGTTTTGAAGAGAAGTTGATATTGGAGTTTCAAGTTGTTATAGGTATGTTACAGCTCGGTAACATACAACGGTAAAACATAAATTATGTTTGATTGTCATTCTGTGTTACATGGATCGTGTTTATGAATTGCTGACTGTTATAAATTGTTAAATGCCTTCGTTGTGATCTATGTTTATTATTATGACATATTATTGGCATTTAGCATCAGGCATACAGTTATGACATTCATGTTGAGCCCTATCGTTCTTGTTAGCCCATCGTTGATATCCGTTGTTATCTGGCACTGTTGTTTATATCGGGATCATTGTGTGGCTGATAGGCCTATACACATGAAACCGTAGATGTGATTGAACAATCCCGTGGTTAGTGCAGCCTTTTGAGGTGAGCGCTGGGATTGTGTCATCTAGTTGTTCTGTTGTGCCATCCTATTATACCGTATCAGCTGTATGGAGGCCGAGTCAGGGGTGTTATTTAACACAGCTTGGCATACCTCGCATACTTGGCAGGGCGGTTTAGCTGCATGACGATGTAGCTCCCCTGTGTTGTTGCTCGAGCATTATTCCAGTTGTTATCGTACCGTTTGTTGGCTCCTGTTATCCCGATTATTCGTTGAGCCTTTCATGCATTGCATATTACATTTTATTATATGATTATGCATGATTTATGATTATTGTTGTTATTGTTGAACTGTTTCATACCAGAATCCTAACCTCAGTTGTTTACTGGGGGGCTGCTGTGGTTGCTATTGGGCACCATGGTAGATCTCTCGAGTCGTTTTGCAGCATCAGGCCGAGGTTCCGCCAGTGGAGCTCGGGATTGAGGTTGGATTGCTTGGTTCTCTCTGTGGAGTTTCCCAGTTAGTCTATATGTATGTCTTGAGTTTGTTTCAGTCTTATATTGTAGTTTATTTGCCGGGGAGATGCCCCGTGTATCTGTAGTGATATTTGGTTGTTTTGTGATGTTCTGAGTCGACCCTATGATTCTTATGATCTGGTGAGTATGTGGTAAGTTTTAATTTCTGTTTAGTCCTGGCCAGTGCGACTATAGGTTGTTGACTTTGGTTTTTGTTTTATGACTCTAGTTGGAGTATATTTTGATATAAAATGCTGCTTGAGTTTTTCGGGATGTCCTGCTTACAGGGAGGTCATGCCGAAATTTTTCTAGGCCCTGAGGTCCGTTTTAAAGTATTTTTAAACCATTTCCGCTGCAGTATTAAATCAAACCATTATTGTTTGATCATTAATTGTCGTTAGAGTAAATGGGCCTCACAAGACTTGATCGATGCAGGTGATGATGATTTTTAGGAGACGAGGGGTGGGGACCAATGAGCCGGCTTGGACTGCGCAGGAGGCTAAACCCGAGGACTGCCCACGTCTTATTTTAAGATTTTAAGCATGAAAAATTTTAATACAATGATTTCAAGTTTGGTTTACGATATTCAAACACGTATTTTTTTTAGAAAACTTTTATTGTGATCTTTATGTTGCAAATATTTTGAATGAATAGTTTAATAATTCCGCAAATTGAATGTTTGTTTCTTGTTTAAAGAAAATTTTTATTTTTCCGCAAATTTCTAGTAGTTTAAAAGTACGGCACGTTACAGTTGGTATCAGAGCGGTGTTCTTGTAAAGGGTTACGCCAACTGCCAGTTACGAGAAGCTCACGAAGTCACACCTCAAGTCTGTAAGTTGTAAAATTATAAGTTCTTTCATGTATTATGCAATAAGTCATGATTTCAGCATGTGCATATTTTAAAGTTCAAATTCCGTGCATCTTATGTTAATGATATTATGTTCATGCATGTTGGGTTTACGTGTTGGGTAAATTTCGTAACAGTATGCCTCCTAGACGTATGGTTAACCGTGAAGCCAGGGATGAGGACAGAGAGGATCGGAATGAGGAGAGGGTCACTCCTCCTCCTCCACCTCCAGATATGCAGGCTCAGATGCTTGCAGGGATGATGCAGTTCTTCGCGCAGTTTGTGGGAAACCAAGTTACAGCTGACGCAGGGGCAAGGCCCAGACCTGAAGCAGTTTATGAGAGGTTCAAGAGGATGGACCTAAATGAGTTCTCGGGTACTACCGACACGATGGTGGCTGAGGGATGGATTAAATCCATCGAGGTGATTTTTGACTTTATGGAGCTGCAGAATGCAGACCGGGTTAGATGTGCCACTTTCTTTCTGTCAGGTGATGCAAGGCTTTGGTGGGAAAGTGCGTCGGTATCAGTTAACCTACAGACTCTGACTTGGAACGGTTTTAAAGAAGTGTTCTACTCCAAGTACTTCACTGAGGAAGTACGATCCAAGTTGACCAGGGAGTTCATGGCACTGCGGCAGGGTGACCGCAGTGTAGCAGAGTTTGTGAGAAAGTTTGAGTGGGGGTGTTACTTAGTACCCCTGATAGAGAATGATGCCCGGGAGAAGCTGAGGCATTTTATGGATGTATTGCGGCCGGTCTTGCGCCGTGACGTTCGAGTTGCTGGTCCTACTACTTACTCAGTTGCCGTGTCTAGAGCTTTGGTGGCAGAACAGGATCAGAGGGACATTGAAAATGACAGGCAGGGCAAGAGACCCTATCAGGCACCTTAACAGCAGCAGCAGCGACCACAGTTTAAGAGGCCTTACCAGGGACATCCAGGGAAGAAGCTTATCAAGGACCACCGAAAGGCAAGGGTCTTGGTCAACAGCAGCAGGCTCTGCAGAGACCCGTTGAGTACCCAGTGTGCCCGAAATTCCACCACCAACATCCAGGGCAGTGTTTATATGGGTCAGGCAAATGTTTCAAGTGCGGGGCAAGTGACCACATGTTGAAGGAGTGCCCACAGTGGAAGCAGCCGACCCAGGGCAGGGTGTTCGCCATGCATGCTCAGGAGACGAACCCAGACACGACATTATTGACCGGTAAACCTATTTAATAAAGCATCGTGTTATTTTGCCATGCATGTCTTGAATTTAATTGGGATTATTAGTGTGTTAGTTAATATTTTGGTAAATTGGAATAGAATTTTCTGCTTGAGGTTAATATTAGAGTATTTGGGTTAATTTTGTTGGTTGTGCCAACGTCTCTCAGGAAATATTTTCATAAAGAGAATAGCCACGAAGGCCCTGATAGATTCAGAGGCCACACACTCTTTTATTTCGGATACGTTCGCTAGTCATTTGAGCCTCAAGTCCATCGGGCTCGACGTGAGCTATTCAGTGACAAGCCCATCAGGGGAAGAGTTGTTAGCTACTAGCGTGGTCAGGGACATTGATCTGCAACTGCAGGGCCACTTAGTGTACGCCGATTTGATTGTGTTGCCGATGCCAGAGTTTGATATCATTCTGGGAATGGACTGGCTGACGAAGAATAGAGTTCTTATTGATCTCCAGAAAAGGTCACTGTTAGTAAGACCTTTGGGTATGGAGCAGTTTCTCTGTGAGCCAGCTAGATGGAGAGTTTCCCTCGCATGATTTCTTGCATGCAGGCGCGGACACTCATTTACAAGGGGTGTCAGGCTTTCTTGGCCAACATCGTTTCAACACCTGACGTGCCCACTCCATCTATATCTAAGGTACCGGTAGTCAGAGAATTCCCTGACGTATTCCCAGACGATGTTGCAGGTCTTCCACCAGAGCGAGAAGTGGAGTTTGCAATTGATCTTATGCCAATCACTGTGGCAATCTACAAGGCACCGTACCGATTAGCTCCAGCTGAGATGCTAGAACTCAAACAACAGATACAGGAGCTTCTTGACAAGGAATTTATCAGCCCTAGTTTCTCACCGTGGGGCGCACTAGTACTCTTCGTACAGAAGAAAGATGGGAGCATGAGGCTGTGTATCGATTACCGAAAACTAAGTAAGGTAACGATCAAGAATAAATACCCACTTCCAAGGATCGAGGACTTGTTTGATCAGTTACAGGGAGCTACAGTGTTCTCTAAGATAGATGTTCGATCAAGGTATCATCAACTGAAGGTAAAAGATGCTGATGTTCATAAGACAACCTTCAGAACCAGGTATGGAAATTAGGAGTTTCGAGTTATAAAATGAATCAATGGAAAGGATGGTTGAAAGGAGAATTTTTATGAAAGCCTTTCATTTGCTTCTCTTCGATGGAAGTTTGATTTTCCCAGATGCTCTTGGCTCGACATCGTTTGTTCTGTTACACCTGAATCCTTTGTTTTTTTGTTGGGTTGAGTATCGAGGAAACTTGGATTTTAGGCCCAAATATCAAATGAAAGTGGATCGGTTTTTTTTTCATTCCTGAGGAGGCGCATATCTTACCCGGATCTTCTTCCATAATGGTACGGAACAATAGTATCATTGAGGTAGATACACAAATTACTTTAAATATAAGAAGCCAAGTAGGCGGGTTGGATCGAGTAGAGAAAATAAAAAGAATTGAACTAAAAATATTTTCTGGAGATATCCATTTTCCTGGAGAGACAGATAAAATATCCCGACATAGTGGCGTTTTGATACCACCAGGAGCAGGAAAACAAAATTCTAAGGAATCCAAAAAATGGAAAAATTGGATCTATGTTCAACGAATCACACCTAGTAAGAAAAAGTCTTCATCACGAATTCTTAGTGATGTCGTTTGGACTGACAAATGCTCCAGCTATTTTCATGAACCGAGTATTTCAGCCTTACCTCGATCAATTCCTCATAGTATTCATCGACGATATCCTTATTTACTCGAAGAGCAATGAGGAGCACAGCCAAAATTTGAGGACTGTTTTACAGACCCTGCAGAGTCGCAAGTTATTTGCGAAGTTCAGTAAATGTGAATTCTGGTTGGAGAAAGTAGCGTTCTTGGGTCACATAGTGTCTAGCAGTGGAATTGAGGTGAATCCAGCCAAGGTGGCAGCTGTTAAGGAATGAGTTGAGCCAAAGACTGCGTCAGAGATCCGCAGTTTCCTTGGCCTAGCAGGCTACTACAGGAAATTTATTCAAGGATTTTCTTCGATAGCAGTGCCACTCACTTCATTGACAAAGAAGAATGCTAAATTCTTATGGAGTGATGAATGCCAGAAGAGCTTCGATACATTGAAACAAGCTCTTATTTCAGCGCCAGTGTTAGCCATGCCATCAGGGCAAGGCAACTTTGTGTTATATACTGATGCATCTAAGCTCGGGTTAGGCGCAGTGTTAATGCAGCATGGTCGGGTTATAGCTTATGCCTCCAGACAATTGAAAGTGCATGAGAAGAATTATCCAACTCATGATCTAGAATTAGCCGCCGTTGTCTTTGCGTTGAAGATTTGGAGACACTACTTGTACGACGAGAAATGTCAAATATTTATTGATCATAAGATTCTCAAGTATTTCTTCACGCAGAAAGAACTCAATATGAGGCAGAGACGGTGTTTCGAGCTGGTAAAAGACTACGATTGTGAGATTGAGCAGAAAAGTGGCAGTTGTAGCACAGTTGTCAGTGCAGAGACCTCTTCAGTCTGAGATTCAGAGGTTTGGCCTAGAGGTTTATCGTAAAGGCAGAGCTCCGAGGCTGTCTAATCTGACAGTCCAATCTTCTTTGCTAGACAGTATCCGAGTAGGACAGTCTTCAGATGAGCAGTTGCAGAAATGGAGACTAAATGATTAAACTAAGGGCAGTGTTCTCTACACAGTGTCAGATAGTATTGTGAGATACAGAGATAGAATGTGGGTGCCTAATGTTGATTCCATCAGAGAGGATATCCTGTCAGAGGCACATGCATCTCCGTATTCCATCACTCCCGGAGGTACCAAGCTGTACATGGATCTACAGACTTTGTATTGGTGGCCAGGGATGAAGCGAGACATCCGTCGATTTGTGTCTGAATGCCTCACATGTCAGCAGGTGAAGGCAGAACATCAGAGGCCAGCAGGAATGCTTAAGCCACTCTCTATTTCTGAGTGGAAGTGGGAGAATATCACCATGGACTTCGTCATTGGGTTGCCAAAGTCAGTCAGATGATTTAATGCTATTTGGGTTATAGTGGATCGACTCACTAAGTCAGCGCACTTCCTACCAGTGAAGACGACTTTCTCCATGATGCAGTATGCGGAGCTTTATATCAGGGAGATAATTCGGTTGCAAGGAATCCCAGTTTCTATTGTGTCCGACAGGGATCCGAGATTCACATCGTCCTTTTGGAAGAGCCTACATGCAACCATGGGGACGAAGTTGCTTTTCAGTACAGCTTTTCACCCGCAGACAGATGGCCAGTCTGAGCTAGTGATTCAGATTTTGGAGGATTTATTGCGAGCATGTATAATAGATTTCAATGGGACTTGGGAGTCTAAGCTACCTCTAGTTGAGTTTACCTACAACAACAGTTTCCAATCGTCTATAGGTATAGCTCCCTACGAGGCATTGTACGGAAGAAAGTGCAGATCACCGATTCATTGGGATGAAGTCGGTGAAAGAGCAGAACTTGGTCCAAAAATTGTCCAGCAGACTGTAGATGTGGTGGTCAAGATTCGAGACAGAATGAAGACCGCCCAGAGTCGTCAAAAGAGCTATGCTGACAAAAAGAGGAGAGATCTCGAGTTTGCCGTAGGTGATCACGGTTTTGTAAAGATAGCACCTATGAAGGGTGTTATGAGATTTGGGAAAAGAGGCAAGCTGAGTCTGATGTTTATTGGACCATTCGAGATTCTTGACAGAGTTGGGACACTAGCTTATCGTGTTGCCCTCCCGCCGAAGAAATACCTAGCTAATCTTTCGCATGTTCTGAGCTATGAGCCATTGCAGCCTACTCCAGATCTGTCATATGAGGAGAGACCTGTCCAAATCTTAGAAAGACAGGAGCGTAGACTTTGGAACAAGGTGACGAAGCTGGTCAAAGTCCGGTGGCTGAATCAATCAGTAGAAGAGGCCACTTGGGAGACCAAAGCGGATAGGAGAATTCTCTAACCGGAGTTGTTCGGTAAGATTTAATTTCGAGGACGAAATTTATATAAGTGGGGAAGGAACTGTAGAGCCCAAAAAATCAGTACACGTAAAACCCATGCATTATTTAATTGTCAAATCATTTATTTAGTTTAAAATGAGTTTTAGCTATGCATGATTTATCCAAATGCATTATTTTAAATTTATTATATTTATGTGATGCACGTTAAACATTTTCTTGAGTTTCATGTTTCAGGCGATTATTCGATGCGGGATCGAGGAAAAGAAAGCGGTGACGATTTTGGCAATTTTTAAATGTGTTATTTTATTTTTAAGTTAAGGTTGGGGCATATTAATTAATTTAATAAGTTTCAGCATTTTAAAGCCTAAATTATGTATTTAGTGAGTTTAGAATTTTAAAACTTTTAAAGTTGGCTTGGTACATTTTATTTTGTTAAAGAGGAGAATTTTATAAAATCAGTGTGTATTTATTTTAATTGAGGAGTTTGATTAAATTGGTGTGGGTTAACCTTTTAATTAATATTTCAATTAGTTAATTTAGCAATAATTTCTCTTTATTAAAACACACACACACGTTACACACACTTACTTGTTTTTACACACACCAAAACACACAACACACACCTACACATTTTATTTTCAGAATTTGAGAGCAAAACTAGGGTTCTTGAAGGAGAGAGCAGCCGCCTCATTCCCTTCATTATTCCAGCAAATTTTTGTGAAGTTTATTTCAAGAAAAATCGTGCCACGTTCGTCCCGGATCAACCTCGCATCTTTCCCCGCTTCGGTGTCGTCGTTTCGGTAACGTTAAAGATTTATAGGCATGTATATTCTTTCATTCTTGCATCGATCTTGTCATATTATTCGTGTTGTTGTTTATAATAGATAAATTATAGGCTAGTTGTATAATACGAATACTTGATCAGTTAGTCCAATAGATAAATGGTTTGTCAAACAGTCGAAATTAAGTTTCCAACAATTTTCTCTTTTTTGGTGTTTGACAAAACTAAGCGAATAATAATTGATTAGTTAAGCTTATAGACGTCCTTCAAATCGGCTGCAGATAAAATAATAACTGTCGTGTACAGATTCGTACAATGAAAGAATGAAATAATCTGTACAAAATAAATCCCTGTATAAATAAATCCGTCAACTGATTTGACTGTAGCTTAGGTCTCTATTCCCCCTTTTTGTCAAACGCTTCCATTCTGATAGATAATCTTTTAACATCAGTTGAAAGGACTTTAACAGAAGTTGCTACGTCTGAGACTGCATTCATCACAGTTGTTTGCATCAAGTCTATCTTTCTGGAAACAGATGTCTCCACAAAGTCAACTCTATTTCTGATTGAATCTTGGGTTACAGAGAGACTTTCAGCTAAGCCTCTATTCTTTCTGATATCTTCTATTGCAAGGGAAAGAGAGGTCACGGTAGCATGAACTGCCTTCAGTTTTTCTGAGTTGAATACCTCTGCATGTTCCAGTTTTAGATTATGAGCTAGTTGAGTTCGCTGAATCTGGGAAACGGCAGTAAGTATTTTGTGCATATTATTCTGAATGTCTTGAGTTTCTTCAAGAACTACTTCAAGATCACTAGACGACTGAGGAGGTAGATGTCTAGAAGTTCCAGGTTCTTGTTCTTTGGAGACTTGATCAAAGACCACTAAGGTCCTGTCAGATACAACTGTCTCGGCAATAGTTTGTTCTGGAACAACTGATTCAGTAACCTCTACTTGTTGTGGAGGATGAGAAGAAGGATCCTGAGCTGCAACTGAACTGTCCTGATGAAGAGGTAAATCTGTGAGACCTTCAGTTGGAGGATCATCAACTGGTGCTTTTGCTTGAGAATCATCTGAAATTTGGGCTGGCACGTCAGTTGGAATATTTTCAAAATTGAGCAACTGAGCCTCTACATTTTCAGCAATTTCTTTATCTGTGGACTGAGCTAGCACATTAGTTGGATCATCTTGCTGAACGGGCTCTTCAGTTAAGATAAGAGCCTCTAGAATTGCTTGATCAGTCGAGTGATCAACTGATTCAGAAATGAGCTCCTCTGGTTGAGATTCATGTACTACTGACTGAATAATTTCATCAATATTTGCAAGTATTAAGTCAGCTTATGAGTACATTGGAGGCTCAGCAACAGAGGGTTCAGGCACATCCTGAGCTTGCTCTTTATTCGGTGATGAGGGTTCTTCCTCTTCTTCGGAAGACCCTCCATGAATAACTAATTCCTGATTTTGTTCCCAAAATCTTATCTGTACATGCAGGGAAGTAAGATCTGAATCCAACTGAGTAAGCACAGCTCGATCATTGTAAGCAGTTGGATTCATCGGAATGTAGTTTGCTTTCAACTTTTCAACTAGTTGAGCCAACTTCTTGGCTCTCACCAAATCAAAGAAATAATTTTTTTTCCAAAGCCTGCACAATAATAGCAGCTTTGACTATCCTCAAAACGATGGCTTCCAACCTGATAAACTTCTTCAGCTTAGACTTCTTCTTCAATTGTTTGGCAAAATAGTGAGTTCTGTATGTGATCCAAGCCTCATAAGTTTTCAGTTTGGATGCTGCAAAAGCATTGACATGTTCCCAAATTAGGTCAATATGGGTCTGGATTGCATTTGTTGGCCAGGTCTCTTCAATCATCTTGCCCTTGCCTTTCTCATCAGTGAGAATGTGTGGAATGTTCAGACCAGAACGAGTCGTTTCCACCAATTCTCGAATAGTGATCCCTTTAGGTCGAACCTGAGCAAAGATGGTACGGCGATTGATAGTTTGCAGAGAAGATACGGCCCTGGCTGACTCATTTTCACCAGCTGAGGTGATGACCTTCTTGGATGGATCAGTTGATTGAGGCAACTGATCTCTTGCTGAAACTTCAGCTGGAACGGCTTTTAGAGGAATAGCCTGAATAGGCTGTTGAGCGTCCGAAGGTTTCAACCTTTCAGTTTGAATAGCTTCCAGCGAAGCTATTGGCTTGGTTTTCTTAGTTCTGGGCTTTTTGGTAACTTTGGGAGATGGAGTTTTCTCCGCTTCCGATTCACTGACAATCAGCTTCCTCTTGGAGGTCTTCAGCTGTGCCAGAGTTTTTGCCTTTTTCACAGACTTGGGAGCAACCTAATGTGCTTCAATTTCCTTTTTGATCTTGACGAATTGATCAGGAGTAAGATCCAGTTTGGCCTTTTGCGGCAGAATATTCTTAGCATTGAAAACTTTAAATTTGGATGATCTTTCAGAATCATCAGCCACCAACCCTTTGATTTTTAGCAAATAGCTCAACTGAACAGCAAATCCTTTGGACTGTTTGGTGGATTGAAACATGTTTTTCAATATGTTGAAGGTGAGTTGCCTCCAGTTGAGTCTTCTTCGTGCCATGATAATGGTAAGGGCTTGAAATATCTCCAAGGTAAGAGCAGCAAAGGATCCTGCCTTTGCCAATAACCCCTTGGCTACAATGTCAGCCAACAACTGAACCTCATGCTTTAGTTCCTTCTTTGGATCGGAAACTTTGATTTTCCGTCCATCAGCGGAGAGTTGTGTCTGCATCTCTTCAATATCTGATGCTTTAACATCAGCAAGGTTTGCCATTCCATCAGACGGCAACAAGAATATCTCACCAAAGGAGTCTTCAGATATTGTCAACAACTGACCATTGACAGTAGATGAGATGCTTCCATCCTGATTGATAAATCCACTAGAGTAGAAATCTAAAAGCTCCTTTGAATAGATCTACTGTGAAGATTGTCCCAAGAATGTTCTGAGTAATCTGATTGAAGTTTCTGAAATACATTCTTGACCTCGGCTTCTTTGATAGGTAGGACTGAATCGAAATTGATCGCCATAGCATTCAACATATGCGTTGGAATCTGGTTGGCCATTTGAGCTGAATGATTTTCTGCGAAAAAGAAGGCTTGAATTTGTTTGTGCTCTGAGAAATTTGGATAAGCATAAGAAGAAGAACTGAAATGGATGTTCGTATTATTGGACACGTGTCAGTCCATGAAAATTTTGCAATAAAAATCTGTGTTCGTGTGGTAAGAACGTGTGTAGTAAACATGTGGATTATGTGAGTCCACGTTTCAACTTGTCATTTGCTGAAAGATAGCATTTAATGCTTGATAGATAGTCATGTCACTTAATTTGGAATATAAAAAAAATGGTTAATTGATTAACGTATGTGAGAAGATTAGTGGAATATCCAACTGAACGATCAGTTGTAAAACTGTGTCCTTTCAGCTGAAGATTTACTAACTTCTGTCTTCTTAGTTAACATCTTAAAACAAATATTCCCCCTTAATAAATGCATATAAATATTACGCGAACTTAAGCAAGATTAATTAAATAAAATCTTATGCTTGGAAGGTTAATCATCTGCTGCAATGACTGAGCCCTTTCATCTTCCTTGACCCTGCGGTATAAATAGAAGTGGCTCAGTCAGTATCAAACATATCAGTTACGAATATTCAGCAGATAAAATGGCAGGTGCAAGTAGCTCAAGGACTCCAGATATCGCTGAAGAGTTTATGAACACTGCTCTGGAGAAACGTAAAGTTTATATGGAAGATGGGGTCTTTCATAAAATCATTCGCTATTGGGAGGAGCTGCAAGGACTCCAGTTCCTCTATGAATGTGGAGAAGCGAACACTCCTTGAGTGTTGGCAAAGCTGGAAAAGTATAGAGAGCCTTTGCACGTCGCCGAGATGGTGAACCTCTTTGAAGATGGTTATGTCTACCAGCTGATGCTCCACAGGGAGAGGACTATTCTGGAGCGAATAGCTGTTTCTGATAGCTTTCTTAAGACTTCAACTGGCGAAATATCCGGTTGGATGAAAAAATGGAGGTCTTTTGGTGAAGAAGAATATTTTGGTGTAATCCGCAACAATTTCTTTAAATAAAGACTCATTTTGTTTTAGCTTTGTCTTTTATTTTTCTGCAATAGTTAATCTCATCAGCTGAAAAATAAGTTACTAACTGAATCATAATAACAAACTGACAAGCTAATATCAGTTAAGAATTAGATAAATAACACAAATATATTAGCAACTGAGATATAATCATGAAAAACTGATTAAGATAAATATATTAAACCAAGTATATTGCGAAAGTGAGAAAACTTAGTCTCGGGTAGTGGTTTGGTGAAGATATCAGCTGCTTGCTGCTCAGTTGAGACGTATTCAAGTCTGATGTCCTTCTTCAAGGCATGATCTCTTATGAAGTGATGCCTGACATCGATGTGCTTGGTCCTTGAGTGAAGAACTGGGTTATACGTGATAGCAATCGTGCTTGTATTATCACAAAATTCAGGCGATTCCTTGGCGATAACTCCATAGTATTTCAGTTGTTGCTGAATCCAGAGCAGTTGAGCGCAGCAACTTCCAACAGCAAGATATTCTGCTTCAGTTGTGGAAGTAGTTATGGATGTTTGCTTCTTGCAGAACCAAGAGATCAGTCTTTCTCCTAGAAACTGACATGATCCACTTGTACTCTTTCGATCAAGCTTACATCCTGCATAATCTGCATCTCAATATCCAACTAAATTGAAAGATGAGTCTTTAGAATACCACAGCCCAACATTTTGTGTGCCCTTAAGGTATTTTAAAATCCTTTTGGCGGCTGAGAAATGTGATTGCTTAGGATTTGCTTGAAATCGAGCACACATGCATACAACAAATACAATATCAGGACAACTAGCAGTTAGGTACAATAATGAACCTATTAAACCTCTGTATCATATCGCCTCAACTGATATTCCCCATTGATAATTGTCTAGTTTGACTGATGAACTCATGGGAGTGCTTGCTGCTGAGCATGATTCCATGCCAAATTTCTTGAGCAGCTCCTTCGTATATTTGGTCTGACTGATAAAGATACCAGTTTCCAGTTGCTTCACTTCCAGTCCAAGGAAAAATGTCAGTTCACCCATCATGCTCATTTCAAATTTGTCTTGCATCAACTTAGCAAACTTCTCGCATAATTTGGGGTTAGTTGACCCAAATATAATATCATCAACATAAATTTGAACAAGTAGAATATGATCATTCTTAGAGAATTTGAACAAGGTCTTATCAACTGATCCAACTGAAAAATCATGATCAGTTAGGAATTTTGAAAGCGTTTCATACCAAGCTCTTAGAGCTTGTTTCAGACCATATAAGGCTTTGTTCAAATGGTAGACATGATCAAGAAAAGTATGATTGATGAAACCTGGAGGTTGCTCCACATAGACTTCTTCTTGCAGCTGACCGTTTAAAAATGCGCTCTTCACATCCATCTGGTAGACTTTGAAGTTCTTGAATGATGCATAGGCAAGGAATATTTGGATGGCCTCCAGTCTTGCAACTGGGGCATATGTTTCATCATAGTCAATTCCTTCTTCCTGCCTATATCCTTGTGCTACCAGTCTCGCCTTGTTGCGCACAACTGAACCGTCTTCATTCAGTTTGTTCCTGTACACCCATTTTGTACCTATAACAGTTTTTGAAAGTGGTCTTGGAACTAAGTTCCAGACATTTTTATGTATAAACTAATTCAGCTCCTCTTGCATTGCATTTATCCAGTTTGGATCAGCAAGAGCTTTATCAGTTTTCTTTGGTTCCAATTTTGATACGAAAGCTGAATGAATAAATAAATTAAGCAACTGATTTCTTGTTCTTACCGGATCAGATGGATTACCTATCACCAATTCCGGAGGATGTGATTTCTTCCATCTGAGTTCGGTGTTTTTTGTATCCCAGTTGGTAACTGCTTCTGTATCAGTTGGAGCTTCATCAGTTGGCAGTTGAATATTCTCAATAGGCTCCTCCAACTGAACATCAGGAATAGCTTCATGTTCAACTGGTTGTTCTAGTACTTCTAGTTCTGGTGTTTGGAGGTTGTTGTGATTGATATGATTATCTTCTTCATCTTCATCCTCCAAACTGATCTATGTAAGTCTATCAATTAGCTCAACTGGATCAGTTGGCTTATCAATTAGAGCGTTTTCTTCAAAAACAACATGGATAGATTCTTCAACAGTCAAAGAATTTTTATTAAAAACTCTATATGCTTTGCTAACTGAAGAATATCCAAGAAATATTCCCTCTGCAGATTTGGCATCAAAGGTTTTTAAATGATTTTAACCATTATCGAGAATAAAACATCTGCAGCCGAATATTTTAAAGTATGAGACCACACTTTTTCTTCCATGCCAGATCTCATATGGTGTTTTCATATGATTCTTATTAATCATCGATCTGTTTTGAGTATAACATGCAGTGTTTACTGCCTCTGCCCAAAACATTTGAGAAATGCCCGAATCAGCAAGCATTGTTCTAACAGCTTCTTTAAGGGTCCGGTTTCTCCTTTCAGCTACACAATTTTGCTGAGGAGTTCTAGCTGCTGAGAGCTCATGCTTAATTCCAGCATTTTTGAAAGAGTTTTGATTGATAAATTCAGTTCCTCGATCAGATTTGATTCTATCAAATCCAACTGATTTTTCATTTAATAATCTTTTGAAAAGCTTGATCAGTTGTGCAGCAGTTTGGTCTTTGGATTTGAGAAAAACAACCCAAGTAAATCTTGAAAAATCATCCACAATCACCAAGGTGTATTTCATTCCCCCTAAGATCATGATTGGTATTGGACCAAAGAGATCCATATGTAATAGTTCTAAGCATCGGGAAGAAGATTTACGGCCCTTGTTTTTAAAAGAAGATTTTACTTGTTTACCAAACTGACATGCTGAACAAATTTTATCTTTGACAAAATCCATTTCGGGCAAACCAGTTACAAGATCGTGGTTACTCAGATATGCAATGGATTTAAAGTTCAGGTGGTTCAATCTCTTATGCCACAACCAGTTTTTAGAAATTTTTGAAGCAATGAAACATACTGGTGCATAAGGTTGATCATTTTAACTGACTTTGTAAGTGTTTCCACACCGTTTACCAGTTAGAATAACCTCATCAGTTGAGTCTTTGACTGAACAAGAGTGTTTGTCAAACTGAACTGAGAATCTGTTATCGCATAACTGACTGATGCTAATCAGATTATACTTGAGATTGTCAACCAATAAAACATCATTAATGGTAAAGTTACCATGGATAAGCTTACCATTACCCACAGTTTTACCTTTGGAATTATCTCCAAAACTGATGTTTGGTCCATTGTACTTGATCAGTTGAGATAACAGATCTGAATTTCCTGTCATGTGTCGTGGGCTTCCACTATCCAAGTACCAGATTGATTCATTAATTGTACCTGTTACCTTTAATCACAAACAAGATATAATTTTTGGTACCCTTTTCTATTTGGGTCCTAAACTGATTAGTCCTTTAGGAACCCAGACTTGGATTAGTCTGACTGATTGTCCAGTTGCTGTATTCCAGATGGTCTTTCTAGATTTGTGTGTGTTTGGTGTGTAGTGTGCAGATGATACAACATGTGATTTAGCTTTATTCGACTGATTGTTCAGCCGATATCTTTTCTGAACCAGCTTGCTGTTATAGTAATTGGAGTAGCCGTTTGAATATTTTCTGCTGAATCTTTTTGATGACTGACTACGTAAGTCAGTTAAAACTTTTGGGCTATAACCAATTGTTAGAGTAGGTGCACGTCGAGCCAAGTGTTGGCCGAGTGTTCACAATGAAACTCTATGTATAAGCAATCTTTATTTTAATAATATTTGAAATTATTGTTTTGGCACATCTTTATCTGTATACCCATGCTAGTTGCATAGATAAAGCCCTTGAATATACAAATAGTAGAAAGAATATGAGATGCTCATATGATGAGTATCATGAAACTCATATTTGGAATACTGTATATTCTAAACGGTTCCTAGTCGATTCAGCCGCCGCTAAGAAGGATATAGGCCGCTCGAGCTTGAGACTAGTATCTGCGATGTGAGTACCATGTTTCATTGGTAGGGGACATTGTGATGTCCGAGCATGCAGATAGGTGCTCCTGGTAGAGTGCACTGAACAACCCTCCATTAAAGGACTTTCCAAGTGGTTCTCACTTATCGAGTGGAAAAGTCCTAGTTTATGGTTGTACACCATTAGTCCTTATGACCCGGGACAACATTGAGACTCTATGTGCTAGAATTACACTTTGACTTGTTTACCGACTCTCATGGGGTCATCAGGTGGCAAGGTTGGGTGTTCTGTCGAAACATATAGGAGTCGATGCATTGTAGTCGGGGATTCNTGAAGGGACCGTACTGTACGCTAACCATAATTGAATGGTTCTTGCAGGCACTATCATTTGATACCTAGGGAATCATGTAAGCGATGCTGCTAGGCGTTTAACATGATTGGTTGGGTACTATCAGACTTGAGTTCTGACGTTCTTATTATCAAGGAGTTGATAAATAAGAATGGAGCAATTGGGGTATGCTAATATAAGGACATGTTTAGTCCGAATCACATGGAGATGTGAACCCACGGCTAGTTGTATCAATGAACCATTGAGGGCCACACAAGTACTAGCTTTCTAGATCCCGTTGAGAAGTAAAATAGTTCAATGTGTTGAACGGCTTATAAAGGAGTTTATAAGCGTAAGGAAAATTAGAAGTATTACTTCTATAAAGGAGAAAACAGTTCAATGTATTGAACGACTTATAAATGAGTTTATAGGCGTAAGGAAAAATAGAAGTATGACTTCTATGAGAGAAATGTAATTTAAATTTATGAATGTGTTCTTAAATTAAAATTTGGCCAAATAAATAATGTATTTGAAAATTGTGATTTTCATAAACATTATTATGGACTAAATTAAATTAATTCAAATGTTGAATTAATTAAACACTAATGGACCTAGTAGAGTCCAAATAATTAAATTAATTCAAGTGTTGAATTGATTAAATCATATTGAGTCTTGTAGAGCTCAATTTAAATAAATTATTTAACTAGTGGACTTGAGTAAATTCAAGTAATGTTTAATTAGTCTCAAAAATGTTTGAGATAATTAAATTAAGTCCATGGGTTTTTAATTTGTTAAAAACCATATAATATTTGCATGTATGGGAGGTGAAAGGTTGGGAGACAACTTTTTGTATAACCAAGGCTTGGCATGCAACTTTTTTACCTTAACTTTTCCCACAACCAAAAAAATGTCTCTCCTTCTCTCCTAG